>NC_090731.1:143039438-143224380 GCF_036898095.1 Palaemon carinicauda
ATATGTGCCTAGGCTGGCGGTCTTTGAGCACAACGATCCCCTGTCTATAGCGGACCAAGGAAACCATAGGAGAAGAAGAACAGTGTTTGTCGCCGAAGGATATACATTAGCTGAAGGAGTCAACGTTATGGAATTTTATTACACCAGCAGAGCGTTCGCCTAGGTGTTATCAGCGGTTTTAAGGAACACCAATGAGGATGAAGAAACGAGAAAATTTCCTTATATGGAACTGTCCATAGTTAACCCCTCCCATACAGGGATATATAAAAAAATTCCACGCGATCGAGAGAAGAGAGAGCCCGAAAGACAGAAGTGGAGGAAGGACAAGAAAGAGAGAGAGAGAGAGGGAGGACAAGCTCAGAGAAGAAGAGAAGACTTAAGGACCAGAATGCAGACGTAACCAGCTTTGTCCGAGATGTCCGAACGAGTTGCCTCCCGCCCTCATTACCAACGACGAAACGCCAGACCTGAAATATCTCCATCCCTGTCAACCATCGAGAGCTGCTGAGAAGAGTAGTATTCTTTTTGTATTATTTATCTACCATCTTGACTGTTCCCCTATTTGCTGGAGTGTAGTTTAATCAAATGATTTTCTTTGTTTAGTTCAGTGCTTCCTAAGTACTCAATCAAGAAACATTCACCTTTGACTAGTTGTAAATAAAATTATGTTTTCTTTTGCGAGTTTTCTTTCTATATTTCCTGTTGTTTCATTGTGGTTTTCAGTCGAAGAGTCCCCATTTCATTAATCAATTCAACACAACCTGGTTCGATCCCCACGAGGATCGTAACACCAAGGTAGAATTTGGTATAAACTGCCATTGTGGTTGATATTTACGCACGCACACACATACATACACACACACACACACACACACACACACACATATATATATATATATATATATATATATATATATATATATATATATATATATATATATATATATACTGTATATATGTGTACATACATACACATATCTTTTTAACATGCTGATATTTCACAAATATCATGTTCTGAAAAAGGGGAAATCTTATCTCTAAAGTGCAATATAAAAGATAAAAAGACAGAGTATGCAGGGTTACCTTATCAGACTAATTACAGTATTGAAACACAGACGGGAAATAGTATTGGTAGAAATGTCACAGAAATGTGTTAAGTGATCTGTAGAAAACCAAGCACACGAAATTATTGTTTTCATTCCAAAACTCACAATGAAAAACAATGCTCTCGAAATAAAAAGACTTTTATTGACGAAGATATGGAAAACAGGTATCCCATATAATTGGTCTAGTAATGCTGTAAAGAAGAAGATCGTAACATATAAGTTCCGTCCTCATAAACGAATAAAGAAGTACCTAGTCGAACATAATCTTTCACTGTCTTGGGGTAGAGTTCTCTTGCTTGAGGGTACACTCGGTCACAGTATTCTATCCTATTTCTCTTCCTCTCTTGTTTTTTAAAGTTTTTATGGTTTGTGTATGAAATATTTATTAAAAAAATGTTATTGCTCTTCAAATATTTTGTTTTAATTGTTAATTACTTCTCGTGTAGTTTCCTTATTTCCTTTCCTCATAGGGTTATTTTCCCTGTTGGAGCCCTCGGCTTATAGCATCCTGCTTTTCCAACTAGGGTTGTAGCTTAGTAAGTAAGTAAGTAAGTAAGTAAGTAAGTAATAATAATAATAATAATAATAATAATAATAATAATAATAATAATAATAATAATAATAATAATAACCCCATTGGACTATGATCTGAGAAACCTTGGTTTTCTGAAAGTTCTAAATGACCATTGCTAATATGTGACATACTTTTGAGGCTCTCCTTTGAACATTCTAAATCTAATCCTCCAGTCTGCTATTTCATTCCAGCCTCGATCAATGCACTGTAACGGTTCTGTTACTACATTCCATTTTGTATTGGTAGAAGAAACTCTTTACCTATGGTAAGCAGCTCTTCTAGGAGAAGGAAACTCCAAAATCAAACCATTGTTCTCTAGTCTTTGGTAGTGCCACTGTCTCTGTACCATGATCTTCCATTATTTTAGGTTAAGGTTCTCTTGCTTGAGGATACACTCGGGCACACTATTCTCTCCGTTTTCTAATTTCCTTTCCTCACTGGGCTATTTTCCCTGTTGGAGCCTAAGGGTTTATAGCATCCTGCTTTTGCAACGGTGGTTGTAGTTTAGCTAATAATAATAATAATAATAATAATAATAATAATAATAATAATAATAATAATAATAATCTTTCGAAACAACAACAACATTGGTAAAAATATATATTCGTAATAATCAATTACAAAAAAGAAGTTAATTTATGTTTGCCATAAAATGAATATCTCGTTCTTATTTGACGATTTGCATAACCTACTGAGCTATGTATCATCGTAACCTTCAAAATGAGAACTAAGGGAATTTGCGCTTCAACATTTAACAGATCAACAAAATTGTAATTAATCGGAATATCATTAAAAGAAGACACTTTACATGAGTCATGGCAGTGGGCATTTCTTTCTCTTACAGAAAGCGAATTAAATTTTAACAAATTACAGCTAATGAAATTTATAGCCTGTCATTCACCACACTGTGAAGCAACTGTTTTCTACCTGACAGCTGAACTGTTGGGAGCAGTTAGTAGAGGCAGTGTTTTTTTTTTTTTTTTTTTTTTTTTTTTGCTGCTGTTGTTGTTGTTGTAGTTTCAGAAATTACTGTGTGAACCAAAATGACATTTGTAAATAGTGATTACTGAATATTTATCTCTGGAAGTTTGAATTAGCTATGAATTCAATTTCCCTTTTGTTACCATTGTTATGAATTGTAGATATCAAATGGAAAATCTTAAACTTCCTTTAATAGCTATGTTGTGTCGTTTAACAACTTATCTCAGACTCCATGGCAATATCAACAGAGTAATGGGATAAATTACCAAGGGAGAATAGCAATGACAATCATTCTTTGCACTTCATAGGCTGGCTTAGTGACTGCTTCAAGGTAACCCAGAAAAGCTTCTTTGGCTCTCAGCCGAAACAACGCGCCCAAATATGCAAAGCCAGAGAGAGACTTAGTAAACGATTACCGTCAATCTTCGATGGAAAGCTCATTCAAGACTGAATCCTTTGCGTCCACCACACTGAATAACATCTTGAACGATACTGAAGGGAAACGTGAAATAGGTAGATATTCGTTACTAAAATACATAAAAAACAACGTATTAATCACAATTATTGATCGAAGGACAAACTAATACATTCATAGAATCGAAAAAAAAGGTATTGTGAATCTGTTAAGTAAGCTTTCAAAGTGTAGTTTGAAGGTTTAAACTCAAAAGGTTTAAAGGCTGTTCATGAATAGCAAAGGCAAGGACAGTGATATTGCCCTGGTTAGCATGACAATACCATACATACATATGATGAGCGCCCAAGCCCCCTTCTCCACTCAAGCTAGGACTAGTGAGGGCCAGGCAATGGCTGCTGATGACCCAGCAGGTAGACCCATAGTCTCCCTCAAACCGCCATCGTTAGCTCACAATGTAGGCGAGGTTGCAGACATTACAAGAAACTATCGAGTTTGAGCGTGACTCGAACCCCAGTTAGGCAGAATGCAAGGCAGGGACGTTTCCATTAGGCTACTACAACCTAAAACATTACTATGAGTATAGATAAAATGATATAGTGATAATTCTAATGTATAGTGAAGGAAGAAAAAGATTTTGTTACTAGGTAGTTCCCCAGTAGCGAATCTCACGAGAATGATTACATAGATAATAATTAAAAAGAAACTTGAATAAGCTCCCTCTCTCTCTCTCTCTCTCCCCCCCCCCCCCTCTCTCTCTCTCTCTCTCTCTCTCTCTCTCTCTCTCTAGGCACACCCCCCAAATTTAAAACTCCTCTCAGTTGGTTGACTTTACATAAATTATAACAAATAAAAATTGATGAAATATTGTATTGGTGACTGAAATTATAATAAAAATAGAATGCATGAAAATTCAGAAATAAAATCTTGATACGTACTTCAATATTTGATTCACCATCGAATTATACAGCTGATATACAGTGAATGTTTTAGTTAATACAAGATGCTGTTTTAAAGCAAGGTGAGTCACACTTCGACGATCACCAAAGATTATCACTGATTGTTGGTTGAATCATTTTTACCTGCAGAAGTTTATCATATCGTCTTGTAAAGGGATAACTGAACTGGGAAGTGGTGTTTTTCTTTTTTAATCCATGAGTTGACACAGGTTAGATATAACGTTCGGGATCTAACAGCCTAAGAAGGGCTGACGTGCTGTTGATGAGATATCTGTGTCTGAGTAAGAGGTAGCAATGAGTCCCCCTTTTTCTCATTTCATTTGCTTAATACTTCAGTTGCTAAACTTGGAACCACCTCCTATTAAGCGAAAACATACAATAATTCTTTTATAAACTGCTGGATTTCCAAAGATAAATCATATTGTATAAACTTAGAAGTTCAATTTCCAGTTTAGGTGTAAAAAAGTGTCTATATATATATATATATATATATATATATATATATATATATATATATATATATATATATATATATATGTATGTATGTATGTATGTGTGTATATTTATATATATATATATATATATATATATATATATATATATATATATATATATGTATGTATGTATGTATGTGTGTATATTTATATATATATATATATATATATATATATATATATTTGTATATATTTAATATATATATATATATATATATATATATATATATATATATATATATATATATATATATATATATATATATATCCTGTCATGCTTAGCGGCAACCACTCAGATACGGTAGTCTCCCACAAATTGCCCAAACTGCTTTGTAGTAGTTGCGAAAGGTGAAAGGGGTGAGAGGGGTTGAATTTCTGTGTTTGCATATCTATCTAAATATTTAGCCGTCTTTTTTAACGGGTCGCGTAAACTAGTTATTTCATGAACGCAGAAAAAAAAAGGATTAATTTCACAGGGCTCAACATCATTCTAGTCTCAGTATCTGCCACTTAAGAATGTTTGTTGATATACTTCCTTAACTGCAGAGGCTGCAACTAAATTAAGGAGATTGATGGCCAGATAAGGCTGCAATAAATGACCTCAGATTCTTCGTAGCTCTTTGTGCTCCGAGGTGGATGCAGGGATCAAACCAACTTCACGGGTCAAGCAAAAGATTCATAATTTCACGGGACCAAAAAGCTAAACTAATAATGTTAGCTGCAGGAAAATAATGATAAAACCTGATGAGATTATCCTTAATCTGCTTACGAATCTAATAAGATAGCAATTCTGTAAATACTACCCCAAGGGGAAAGAAATAAACTATAGTGTTTATAATCTTGATCCCACGATGTCAATAGGGTTGTGGTGGCCTATTGGAAACGTCCTTGCCTTTTTATCGCTGGACTGGGATTCAAGTCCCGCTCAAGATCGATAGTTTCTTGTAGTGTCTGCAGCCTCCTGGCTAGTACATTGGTAACGTGTTTTGCCTAGCATTCGCACGGCAGCAGATCGGTTCCCGATTGAGACCGTGAGTTTAAGGTGTTTACTTGAGAGGCCACGGCTGTGGTTGGGCACCATGGAGGGATGGGCTTGCCCGGCTGACGTTCTGGTGAGCATCTACTCTTATGGAACTGGAACTGAACGGAAACCAACCACCTTTAACCTTTAACTTTACCATCCTTGTGAGTTAAGGAGGGGGGGGGGGGCGTTTACAGTAGAGGAGCCTAAATGTCTACCTGCTGAGTTATCAGCAGCCATTGCCTGGCCTTCCCTGTCCCTGGTCCTAGCTTGGGTGGAGAGGAGGTTTGGGCGCTAATCAAATGTATATATAGTCAGTTTTAAGGGCATTGTCCTTTGCCTCTGCCATTCATGGGTAGCCTTTAAACCTTTGAATGTTGACCTTGGTAATGCATTGTACAAAGCAATACCGAAACCACATGTCAAGATATGTTATGATAAAAATTAACCTAAAAATTCGACATTTATTCTCAAAAAAAAAAAATTCGTCTTGGATTATGCAAATGTTTAAAAACAGATCCCTTTTTGTTGCGTTTTATCAACGCTTATCGCCTTATATTCCAGCCAATAAAATAAACGTATGAATAGACTAGTGCATACGAGCATGCAGGCAGTAAATTCAAACAATGCCAGACTCTGGAAGTCTGTTGTAGGAGAATGGAATCTGCCTGAATTGTATCTTATCCAAATGATTAGTATTTTGCTTTTCTAATTCAGTGCGAGTATAAAATTCCGAATTTGAATTCATATTCATACAAATTATGCAGTTTATCCGAAGGCTATAATATTCAACAATTGTAAGTTATATGATTTATGCCAATAAGAAAGTTGAGACAGAAAGACAGCCAGGCATACACACAGAAAAACTGAATAAAACCATTAATCATAATACCACGATTGTAATAACTCCTTTTATACTTCTAGTCAGAGATTAAACTCCTCTCACTTCGTGACTCACTCCGGTAGTTATGCTTATGTAGTCCATCGTCATAACAAGGTTAAAGGAAAGCGTAATTTCACTAATGTTTAGGGGAATCATTGCAAAAAAAATTCAATTGCACAATTAAAAATTCTCTCTCTCTCTCTCTCTCTCTCTCTCTCTCTCTCTCTCTCTCTCTCTCTCTCTCTCTCTCTAATCAACAAACATCCACTACAACCACTGGGCGCGCATACACTTCATGATTTACGTTCAATTCATTGACAATTACCTTTTGTTAGCGTCAGACCCCATGGAGCTAAGTAGGCCAAGGATGCGATTTATGTGACATATCAGAGATTCCTTCCTTCGTATGGTGCTTACTTTATTTAGGCAAAATGCTAATAGACTGTTCGTGTAAAATTGATAAGAATTTCTAAATTAGATGAAAAAAAAAAATCATAAACACTTAAATTTCTAATTTTGAGTTTAGTCTTCTTTGTTACACATAGCTCGCAATCTCTAATGCTTCTTAACTCATAAGTGTCCTGAAGGTTGGTATTCGTCTGTCCTTTAATCAAGGATGGTTTGTATAACTCTCAAACAAGTTCTGGTTTAAAAGGCGTCCATGTTTGGAAGCTCGTAGACCGAATTAAAAACTACAAGTATATCAATTGCAACTGCTTTGAAAAGAGGAGTAAAACTCCGGCTATATTTTGAGACTCGGCTTGTTGATAATGCACGCAACTGCTCCCCAAAAAGCAATGTCCATGTCTGACTGTTTATTCATGAACTCAAAATCTCCAAAATCTACTGAATGCAAACTCAAAATGATATTATTGTTAGCCACGTAGCAATAAATCCACATCTAACTAAAACCTATTTTGGAAAGCGGTGACCACTTTTGAACATTTCCATGCGGTGTTTTATTTGCCATAAATAAGTAAACAAAATTCCAAGAAAAACAAATCAAATATCAAGATCCTCCCAGTCAGGCAGACCTCGTCTGATTAGAGTTATAAAGATGCTATCTTAAAAGAATGTCGTCATCTCTTCATTCAACATATTATTGTCAAGAGTATTCCAGAAGAAGAAAGATAAATGACGACAATGGGGTGGGGGTGGGGCGTCCACAACAGACCCCTTGAAACTCTTTAACATACAAATCTAAACGAGCTGCAATTCCAATAGTCTGCGTCTGCAAACGATGTCAGGGAATAACAACAACAACATTTCAAAAGAGTCACGTCTGGAAAACTCTAATAAATCTCTTCACTACACCTAAAGATAACAAGCGACTAACAAGGAACCGATGAATGCAGCAGAATATGATTTAGAGCTGATTTTACCCGCATACGATTTAAGCATTAGTTTAAAGGTGTCTGGTTTCAGTTCTAGTAGAATAGATACTCACCAGAACGTCGGTTGGGATACCCCAACCCACCCAATGTGGTGCCCAACCACAGCAGTGGCCTCGCCAGTTAACATCTTGAACTCATGGTCCCGGGCGAGGATCGATCTGCTGCCATGCTAATGCTAGGCGAACACGTTACCACTGTACTATTCAGTAGGCGAGTACAGCTTATAGACTACAAAATTATCTAACATCGAATTATTTCAAAAATATAGCTACCATTGACAGATAGAAAGATAGATAGATATATGGATAGATCTTTGATATATATTATACACACATTTTATATATATATATATATATATATATATATATATATATATATATACATATATATATATATATATATATATATATATATATATATATATATATATATATATATATATATATTTACACATATATATGTATATATATGTATATATATATATATATATATATATATATATATATATATATATATATATATATATATATATATATATATATATATATATATACGCACGTGTGTGTGTATGTAAGCAATATAACACATGATAAATATGCATGGAAACCAGATTTATCGGGGAAAAACTACAGCTCGATCCACGAAAACATACCAAGTCTCGTAAAGGAGCTACAATACAAGTTCCGAACACGAAAATCAATCAAAATACCAAGCGTGACACGCAGCGACCTTAACTAAAGAAAACATCCCGAAGAATTCAAACCAGACATATCTCATGACTAGTACATTTTTTTTTTTCGGAGATCTGAGGAAACCAAGACTTGATCAAATGTTTGTATTTTTTTTTTCTCTAGATCCCCTTTTATATAATCATCATCTCCTCCCACGCCAATTGACGCAAAGGGCCTCGGTTAGATTTCGCCAGTCGTCTCTATTTTGAGCTTTTAAATCAATACTTCTCCATAAATCATCTCCTACTTCAAGCTTCATAGTCCTCAGCCACGTAGACCTGGATCTTCCAACTTTTATTTATAATTATCAATTTGATATAATTTATCTTCGCCAAAAGTAGATTAAAGGGCAAAGAAACTATAGTGTAGTTGATGTTAATCCCACGATGACTTGCTACTCGAAACATAAGATTTCAGGACATGAAGGCCAAGGGGATTCGTTTTTCACTTTAATGGTCTTAAAGGGTTTCCTCTCACGAAACCACTTCTCAGTTTACACGCGTGTTCAATACACATTTGGGATTCTTTGTTACCCAGATAAGTTGTTTTAGAAGAGTTTAGGAAAATAAGGATGTGTCAAAAGTGAAGAAGTTCTTAAATTTGGATTTATTAGTATATAAAGATAGCACATAAAAAGCTGAAACTTTGATCAAATTGAACCGTATAATGTTGCCTGTACTAGGCAACTAATGAAGAACTTGAAAATTTGATTCCAATATAACATTGATATTCCATTTATTAAACCTTTAATGCTATAATCAAATACGATATAAAACATTATACATTTAGTCAGAATATGTTTATGTAACTCATTTAGAAATGTAGAGTACAATGTAGACCTAAAATATTACGTAATTTTAAATCAAAAGATCAGCCCTTTCATTTCATGCAGACACGTGTTCTTCATTTTAAGAGATAGATTCAAGGAAAGCATCTATCACCCATCAAAAATCGACCTGAATGTATCCTGCCATAAGCGCAACTCATAAAAGGCATTATTTCCTACCAAGAACAGGTTGGTAATGCTAATACTTAACAGGGAAGACGTGGACATATTTCAAGACATCAGTGAGTCTGGTTCAAAGTCACCCAGGCAAACCAATAAAAATTTATAATCTAGAAAATGTGTGACATCGTAAAACGTGATGGAGCGAATCTGCAATATAGAAAGATGTGGAATGTTACTCGCATTGAATTGCAGAAAGTAATCATGGGAAGTTTACTTCTGGGCAACAACAAAGGGAGAGATTTGGATGTTGTTGTTGTTGTTGTTGTCAATCCTACTTTGACGATGTTGTAGTTGATGAATATTCGTAGTATTTAGGACAGGCAGTAAGTGTTTCCCTAGGACACGAGACCGAAATTCAAAGGATAAATATGGAATGGAGAGCATTTGTTAAACAAAATGAGATTATTTAAAGTCAAATGCCACTTTCTTTAAAAAGAAAAGTATTTAATGAGATGGCCCTACCAGTATTAACTTATGCACCAAAAACTTTTTTTGCCTACGCTTGTCGCTGTTGTTTGTTTTGATAGTGAAGAAGGTGTCCATGGCCAGCTCTGTAACTTGAAGTCTTTATTTCCTTTAAGATCCCGAGTTGTTGTCGTCTCTGGCCGGTTGTAGCTGCGGTAAATTTCAGCTTCAGTTGAGGTCGTTGCGTCTTTGGGGTGCTGAGTCACTGAAGTCTGTCGAGGGTTTGTTTGTTGTCATTGCAGTTAAAGAAAAATCAAGATCTTTGAGCGCGGCGTTCTACAACAACCTGCAGTAAGCTCATTAAGATAAGGCACACATCACTTCCATGAAGGGCATCTGCGGAGAAGGAAGGGAGGGCCACGGTCTAGGTATATTGCACCTAGAAGCCAGACAGGTGGGATCACACTGCTTCGGTTAGGGTTTTGGGTGGGTGTAGTGGGGTGGTGTATGACCATTCTTATATAAGAAAGGTCAGACTAACCGTTTGAGGTTGAGTGTGGGCGTGACGAGGTCAAGGTGCCTTGATTAGAGGCATCAACTAAGATCATCACCATCAAATTCATCGCCATTTTATGGAGTATTGGTCGGTCACACGTTCAGCAAAGTAATTTCACGCTTCTTTGATATCTGCTGAATTTTTTTCTATAAAGATTTTTTGCTCTCTGCACAAACACATGCACACAAATATATGTATGCGTAAGAATATGCATACATAAATACGCTTTTACCAAATATGCACAAACAAACAATGCAATAGATATTCAAGTACTTAGACTCTAACCTGGACACTCAAATTAACAACAGATGAATAGATGAAATAAGTGAAAAGTAGAGGATATAGTTTACAATTTCCAATAGCATTCTTTTTGCCCAGTCTTCGTATTTAAAAAAAAAAAGGCGAATTTTTAGGGCAATCATTTTACAAGAAATTAATCATTGTCTTCCCTTTTTTTAAGAGGAAAATAAATCTAGGTGCAGGAAGTGTTCAAATTGAGTCCAGTCATGTGAAAAAAAATAATAATCTAAATTACAAAGACCATCGGCAGATTCTTACACACCGAGAGTTTTTTTAACCTTGAGCTTCATAAAAAAAAACTCAATGACTTATGACATTTACCAAGACAGGGATTATTAAAGGACATGAGTCGCTAAATTTTCAGATTATCACGATGAAGAGAAAAACGTATTTTAAAATATGCCAAATAGTTGTATATTAGTTTTTATTATGCAATTATTTTCAATAAAATTTGATCGAACATACTCGTAAATTGCGCATCAGTACGCCATAAAGGTGCTGCAAATAATAGATTGATTATTCAATTGAATTAGAAATGAGAATAAAAAAAAATTTGTAAACCTACCATCTTCTCTCACGCCTTTTACTTAAGCATATTTTAGACTTAACATTTAGAAATCTGTAATTTTCTATATTAAAATGAGCGCCGACACTTAAAACAGATTAAAGTTTTCAATAGTTCAAAGATAGACATACTGCTCTCTCTCTCTCTCTCTCTCTCTCTCTCTCTCTCTCTCTCTCTCTCTCTCTCTCTCTCTCTCTCTCTCTCTCAATATTTTGCTGACTCCATTGCGGACACCTGCCTTTGACTACAATAACACCTGTGATAGTAACCTTCATAACATGAGTGAATTGCCACATTATTATCCATATTTTTTCATATAACATCTTTTCAGTAAATTTATTTAAAGGCCTAAATATGACCTGAACCGTAGATGATTATAGTAAAAATAACAATTATCGAAATGAAGTTTTTTTTTTTAATATGAATTTAAAGGCAAAACCAAATCTTTAGTAATATGAAATACTATGCTGTCTCAATTATGAAAATAAATCAAACATTTTATGAAAAGAGGTAAATTACAAAACATGATTAAACTTCACTTAGTGTTAGTTAAGTAGTCTTCAGTCATCTCTGTAAGGTAAGAGTCAGACTTGGTAGTTTTTCTTCTAGCTTCTGGGTTGTAGGTTGTGCTTGGTTGCCTGATGGTTGTTCCGGAATGTACACGAGTCTACTGATTAATACCGTACAACACTCTAAAGGCCTTAAAGGTGGCCAATGTAGTAACGTCCCTGACAAGTGAACGCCAGACTTGGGGTTCGAGTCCCGCTCAAACTCGTTAGTTTCTTTGGTCGCTGCAACCTCGCCATCCTTGTAAGCTAAGGAGGTGGGGTTTTGGGGAGCTTTTAGGTCTATCTGCTGACTCATCAGCAGCCATTGTCTGACCCTCCTTGGTCCTAGCTTGGGTGGAGAGGGGGCATGGGCGCTGATCATATGTATATATGGTCAGTCTCTAAGTCATTGTCCTGGTTGATATGGCAATGTCACTGTCCCTTGCCTTTGCCAGTTTTGAACTAACAGTACCCTGGATAGTAAGACAAGACTAGAGACTGACCATTTATACATATGATCAGCGCCCATGCCCCCTCTCCACCCAAACTATGACCAGGGAGAGACAGGTAATGGCTGCTGGTGATTCAGCAGGTAGACCTTTAGGCTTCCACAAAACGCTCATTCTAAGCTCACACGGATGATGAGGTTGCAGATATTACAAGAAACTATTGAGTTTGAGCGGGACTCAAACCGCAGTCCGGCAATCGCCAGGCATGGACGTTCCCATTAGTATTTTTGACAGAGGAATTACACATATCTAGGGAGGTGCTGTGTGGTCTCGTAAAACCTCCCTCTTCATGCAAGGAACTTGGGTTTTGTTCGTTAGCCTTTGATCACGAAGGGTGGTTGAGGGTTGGCACTTGTCTGTGACGTAGGTAAGCTGACGAAAACTGGAACGATGGCTCTTCTCTGGAACGCTGCACACGACACCATGTCACTCATAGTATACGACGTTCAGCATTCATGGTGCTGTGGCAAGTCCAAGTAAATCTGAACTTGCAGATCCATGGAGTATTCACAGTCTCAAAACTCATTTGCATCTTCGGTTAGAGTTCTCTTGCTTGAGAGTACACTCGAGCACGCTTTTCTATCTAATTTCTCTTTCTGTTGTTTTATTAAAGTTTTTATAGTTTATATAGGAAATATTTATTTTAATGATGTTACTGATCTTAAAATATTTTATTTTTCCTTGTTTCCTTTCCTCACTGGGCTATTTTCCCTGTTGGGGCCCCTGGGCTTATAGCATCCTGCTTTTCCAACTAGGGTTGTAGCTTAGCTAGTAATAGTAATAGTAGGGTAAATTCGAAGACTATAATCGAATTATAACCCTATTGCAATAGGCCTACAGCATACAAACTATACTATTCATTCTATGGGAAATACCCGATAGAATCTTGCTCAGTCCCTTCTGATGATGTATTAGGAACCATGTTCTATATTCATAATAATTTAATACGTCAGAATTTCAACTATCGGGAGTTAAAGTACATCTGAATGATAACTTGTTTAATATTTATAATATATACAATCAACGCTCTTGCAGCTATAATTTGCAAAATTAAGCCCAAGACTTCCCAGATAAGCTAGAAGATTTCCTATTAATTGGAGACTTCAATGCCCACAATCCCAGAAGGGACACTAATTGTGTTACTGTTGATACAAATGGTTCCAAAGTTGAACAAATAGTGAATAGTCATATGTTCTGTATATTAAACGAGGGAGATTCAAGTACTGACAATTCAAACACTCATGGGACATATTCCTCAATAGACTTGAGGGTTGTGGTAGCCTAGTGGAAACATCCCTGCTTGGCGATCTACTGGACTAGGGTTTGAGACCCGCTCAAGCTCGATAGTTTCTTGTAGTGTCTGCAACCTCGCCCATGCTTGGACATCGTCACCGTCCCTTGTCTTTGCCATTCATAAGCGACCTTTAAAACTTTGGAGCTTTTAACTTTCTTCCAACCATATTGTTAAAAGGTTTGAATGGAACGTCCTAAACGACCTTAAAGCAGTGACAAATTCCCTATATTGGTAACCCTGTTAGGATGTACGCTACCTGGAATTTACATATGAAGATTTTAGTTTAACGACCCCTGATAAAGATAATATAAATTTTGATAGGAAATCCATCCCTTTGGCAAACGCCTATCTATTAGAATTTTTATACTAAAATCCTTACATCATAATGGTTTTCGAGGACACCCTCCTATTTTTATTAGAAATGTAATGGGCGGAATAACATTTCAAACTCGTATAGAGTTTTTATTCCGAATCTTACAACCTGGACTGTTGTGTTCCTCAGGGGTAGTGTTCTTAGTGGGACTCTCTTTGCATTGGCAATTTATGACATAATTGCTGAAATGCCAGAGGAAGTGTAAGGTAGCCTTTACGTGGAAGACTTTGCAATGTTACTCATCAAACAATCATCGTTACCTACAAAGAACTCCATTCGAAAAAATAGAAGTTTGATCTACTTCTGTTGGTTTCAAACTTTCGGGGGGGGGGGGGGGACTCAAGCAATAATGTTTTATAAGGATAGCAGATGGAATCAAAATGAAAGAAATAAATCTCACATTGAATGACACTCTAATCCAATTCCAAGGGAAGGTTAGATTTTTGGGACTAATATTCGATACCTACCTCATTTGGAAAGCTCATGTGTCATCAAATCTAAATGTAATAATGCTGTAAACCTAATGGTGAAGTCTAATACAATATAGGGTGCAAGGTGATCAACTTTACTGATGATCTATAAAGCATTAATCTTATTGAGAACTACTGTATATACTGTATGGATCAGGATCTGAAGCTACACTCGAGGCCTGAGACTTTATAGTGGAGCCTTTAGATCTTCCACAAATATCTCAGTATTATGCGAAAGTGGTTAACCATCCTTGTCTTTACTTCGTGATTTTGTAACAATGCTAAGTATGTTAAAAATTCTATCCACTAATTCTCCAACAAAGAAGCTCTTCAGCCAAAGCATTATATTTATAAATAAGAGCAAATATGTTACTACAATCAACAACCATCTCTCTTTCCTCCACCTTGAATCACTGAGAGCAATTACCGAAACCACCAACACCAGCAGGTTTCTCAAAATAACAGCAAGCAGTTATGGCAAAAACCTACATGCTCCTTGAGACATTTCGGTCTGGCTAATGTCTTCGTGCAGGCCAGGAGGTCCTGGTGCAGGCTAAAGCGCAAATTAACCTCCCCCCGCCCATCAGGCAACTATGCACTCCGTCCCTCATCCTATTACAATGACGTATCTGTAAATTATAGGTTATTTCCCAGTATCTGATCAAGCGTGATCAAGTTGCTTCGATGTAGTGATTAAATGATATGCTGGCTGCGATTAGTTCGGATATCAAGTCTTCAAAGTATGCGTGTAATTTCAAATATACTGCCATTACGAGATCCAACGATCGTATTCATCATCATCATCTCCTCCTACGATCTTATATGTTGGGACCATTTACATATTAAATGTCTTAATAGTCATTCCCTTTATATCAGTCTTGACAGCGAGTCTAAGAGCATACTAGTTGAGTCACCACTAACAACGCTTTTTTTTATATATGTATGTATGTATGTATATATATATATATGTATATATATATATATATATATATATATATATATATATATATATATATATATATATATATATATATATATATACATACATACATACATACATATATATATATATATATATATATATATATATATATATATATATATACATACATACATACATATATATATATATATATATATATATATATATATATATATATATATATATATATATATATAAATAATAACTAATAACTTAAATGATACGTCAAATATGTGTTATTCTTTCTAGTTACAAAATTTCTTCAAATTATGGATTTGCTGACAAATCCCCTAAAAATTCAAGTGTTGATAAAAAAAACTACTAGTTTTGATTTAATTACCATTATCATCATCATCATCATCATCATTATTATTATTATTATTATTATTATTATTATTATTATTATTATTATTATTAACTAAGCTACAACCCTAGCTGGAAATACAGGATGTTACAATCTTTCTTCTGTCATGAATCAATGTTAAATTTTTAAAAAAATTATATCTAGGAATATATTTTTTAGAGATGCGTCGAATCTACGTAGAGATGGTGTGAATGAAAAAATAAAAATACAAACCGTGTAGATACAAATACAGGAACCAGCGTTGTAAGGATAACATTTTGAAATGTTTCGTAAGGAAACTCTATCTATCATCTGATCAACGGTATCGGGCTTCACCACCGGCTTAGATATCATCGCCTTCCGGAAAGAAGAAATCCTAAATGAAAGAAGACGTTTAAAACGCTTTCTGTTGATCTCCACAAGATATGATATTTTTTCCCTATAACTTTCCTTGCAAAAATTAATCAAAAATAAAAGTTTGGGCGCATGTCTATAGATTAAACAAATGAAAGTATACTGTTATTATATATGAATGATTATATATATATATATATATATATATATATATATATATATATATATATATATATATATATATGTATATATATATTTAAAGGTTAATAACGTACGAGTTGAAAACCAATGTAACAGAGTATTTCCTTCCAACTGGCTCTTTAAGGTGTGAACATTCTTCTTCATTGCCTGCAAAGCAAAATGCAGTTCTTTTATTTTCTCGAAAGTTATTTAAGTGTAGAATTACTAGTCTGACTGTTCCCATGGTAATAAAAAAACGGAAAGAAATAAAGAACCTAGTCATATCCTGTAATAGGAAACCATGAAAAAACTCGAGTTAACCTCATGAGATCTTTCCAAAAGGAAAGTTATCGGAAATTATTTTTTCCTTGATGAACATCAAGCAGACCAGATTTTGTACTTGAAAATCTGGAATAAACTAATAATAATGTTTCGGTAGGAGACCCTCTTTTATGCAAGTTACTGACAACGACGAACATACATACTTAGGACACCGAACTTTGGAAGATCTTTGGACTTAGTCGCCCACGTAAACCTATGTTTTTATGTACTCTTTTTTTAAGAATGAAGAATTTATTCATTTACTGATGAATATCCATATCCTCTCTAAGAAGGAGACAAGCTTAGTTGCTGGCACAAATTGCGCCGTGATGTTTAGCAGAAGAGAATGAGATCAATAGAAAGGGTGTCTTATAAAATTAACGCCACTGAGGCAGCCATTATCTTCAATTAAACTTGAATAATAATAATAATAATAATAATAATAATAATAATAATAATAATAATAATAATAATAATAATAATAATAATAATAATAATAATGATAATAATAATAATAATAATAATAAGATGTTGTTTAAGAACCTCTTTAATTGACTATTAAATATTTCAGCTGGATATCCATTATTCAAAAAAAAAAAGTACGTAAAAATTCTATTTCTATATTAAATTTGATATATGTTTTAGAAATTCTCCATGCTCTGTATAGAAAAGTTGAAAAGGCATTCAGTTTAAAGCGATGAAATGTAAAACTGGTGAAATTGAGGCCTACTCCGGTATAAATTTTCTTTATGAATACTGCAGTATTAATAGTACTTTGTTCTCTTTCTAACATTATATGTAAGAATGGTAATTTATGGTTTTCTTCTTCTTCTTTCGTGAAATTTATCTTAGGTTGTTGAGAATTTAAATAAGTAAAAAATTGTTCAGCATGCTCTTTTTTCTCAAATATTATATATGTGTCATCCACATACCGTCTGTAAAATATAGGCTTAAAATCTATTGGACATTGTTCTAACCCTTTCTTTTCGTAATAACACAGAAAGACATTTCTGAAAGAAAACTTATACCGGAGTAGGCCTCAGTTTCACCAGTTTTACATTTCATCGCTTTAATAATAATAGTAATTTCAAGTCCATGTTTCCGTATGGTCACTTCGACTCTGTTGCCGCATAATTCATTATGCAGAGATAATAAGAGACAGAAAAAATAAATCATAATCCCTAATTACCTAATAATTTATCTAGCAATTAGTTGAGAAAACTATAGATGAATTATTCAGTATTGTATCAAAGACAAAGAAATTATAATTAATTAAAAAGATAAGACTAATCTGGAATTTCTTTAATGATGTCTCAACTATAAAAATCTACGCCCTACGCTCGCGCGATTTCCACAGATTATCTATAATTCTATAATCTCGTTTCTAGATTCTCTAGAACAGTGGTTCCCAAACTATCTTACCTGACGCCCCCTTTTTGCTTCCAGTAGACCCGTACGGCCCCACTCCTCTCTTTTTTTTTTATATGAAATGATTCTTACATTTATTTCTTACCATTGTACAGGAAAACAGATTTTTTTTTTTGTATTACATTTTAATAATGAAAGCTACTCAAACAATAATAGTACATTTTAGTAACTAAAAATGAAACATTTGGTTCAAAGTGAGTGAAAAAAAAAAGTTTGAACATTAGCAGATTGGCAAAATTGAGTTGCAATTTTAAGAATAGATAATTTGAAAACGTGGCATATAATATTTGGAAATACTTATGAGACTAAAGCACAATTTCTGGTCAAATTTAGAGTGATGAATGCTGCTGCTTCTTCCTCACAAGATCAGAAATTCTAGGATTGAAGGATGACAGCGCACAACGCAAGTCATTTTCTACATCAAGTCGGTTGCACTGTTTTGTTTTCAGAACAAGAGCTGAAAATCCTGCTTCACAAAGATAAGTAGAAGAAAAGGGAAGAATCACACGAAGTGCTTCTTCACCTACTTTTGGGTACATGTAAAGAGAACTAGCTTAATAAAAAACGGGTGTGAGTGACTGCTATAATTATACTTTGCATGTATGTAATGACAGATATTTGTTCTTTTAATGATTTTGTTATTCTATTAAACATGTAATTTCAAGCAGATGACTTCACGCCCCCCTTGTATCGTCCTCACGCCCCCCTAGTGGGGCGCGCCCCCCAGTTTGGGAACCACTGCTCTAGAATATTGCCAAATATGCTATTTTTAAAAGGGAAATTAAATAAACTAAACCCTGACAGCCATCAGGAGAAAGAGAACTGTAAATTTGTAGGGGCTATTTGCGGTAAAACCTTTCAGGAGCCTTAAATTGTGTGTGTGGGGGGGGGGGGGGGGGCTCATTTATATCAGAGACAAGAAATAGAGGTAAAACTAAACACATTATTTGTTATGAAAGTTTTCCTCTCCGAAACGTTCTGGTTTTATAACAAGAAAGAAAGAAGTTGAAGACCATGGACGAATTGTTTGACAGCATTAATGGAGTTAATTTGAAATGAAAATGTTGCATTGGATATGTTGAAAAAAATAATTGCAAGCATAAATATAAATACTACAAAGAGCCTGATGAATGAGTTGTGTCAAAGGCCGCGTTGTGAGGACGGTGCAGATGCCAAAGGGTGTATAATTTGAAACACTGACAGCAAAGTAAGAGCCTCATTATTCGGAGAGCAGATTACTTGTAAGATAAGAGGCGAATGGCGCATTAATGTAAAGGAAGAAGTGTTAAGTTATAACTGATATCACATTTGTGTAGGTGTATAATGTGGCTGGTAAGTGTGTGAGGAAAATCTTTAAATAAAGGGTTGATCATTCACATAGATGTTAAAAGGGAATGAGGCTCCAACTGCTGACGGCTTTATCTTGAAATCCACAGCTAATAATTATAATGATAACTGGTAGTTAGTTAAGAGACATGATGCATCAAACAAGACAGGACCCATAACTTATTTGTCTTCGGCTGTTCCCGTTTCTATATTGAGTTGCTGTCTTCGAAAACATTCCTCGGAAAGCGATTGCGTTGAAAACTTCCAGGAAAATTTTTAGGTTGGAAACATTCCCTGGAAAGGATTAGATATGTAGCCATCCCTGTATGGAGTCGAGTTGAAAACATCCCTTGGAACCTTCACGTCCACATTCCTGATATGGATGTGGATATACATCCTAAAAACGATCCCCACTTACGTAATTAAATGATTTGGCTTCTGGAAGAAAAAAAAAAACGATGATCACGAACGATATTAAAAGAACAAAATTGAATGGACTGCCCTCTGGAAAGGAATGAATTTTACTAACGAAACTGGTAGACTGGCTTGTCGAAAGAAATTATGATCAACGATATTGGTTAAATTGCCTGACTTCTGGCAAGAGTCAGTGACCACCAACAAAAACTGAATGGACTGGCTTTTGGAAGAGGGGGAAAAAACATTAATAGTATGATTCTCGCACAAATAAATTCTGGGCACCAGCGAAATTTCTTGCCTCTTCAAAAAAAAAAAAAAAAAAAAACCCTCTTCGGGATTTGTACCAAAATATAATTTTCCTACCGTATTGGTCTTAGATCCTTCGTAGATTAGAAAATATCTATGAGGAAAAGTCTAAGGGATATCAATGCCTACTTTGGGTTATTTCAGAAATTACATTATGCTCAGTTACTTGTAGTCGGCGTTTCCAGCAAAATTTATCAAAAATTCTGTTAATTACAATCAGCCAAAATAAATCTGATAAAATATAAATTAATTCCCCATATTTAAAACAGCAGTTAGAATGACGGTCATAGCATAATATTAAACATTTGCTCCTAAGACATAACATTTTGACAATCAGTAATGTCTGGCAAATTACATTATATCAAAACGATAAAAAAAAATAAGAAAAAAATAAAATGTGAGGTTCCTGACATGAAATTATTTGAAAACGTATTATTTGTTAGAAAAAAGACCTGGTTGAGATTTATAGTTATTACACGATATTCTTTTTTCATTTTTGTGAGATGTAAGATATATTTTACTTGTATTCTAAAATTGAAATGAAATAGTCAGAGTAATTTATTTAAGGAATGACCAGACAGGTCATAACGCCTGCTACATGAAAACTTAGGCATTTATAATATCCCTGCACTAAATTTACAAAAGACCCTTTTTTTCAATTTAGCATTCGAACACTGTGAAGAGAGGTTGCAGTAGAGAAGGGTGAAATGTATAAAAAAAATGCGCTGCAGTAAATCAACGGATGATTAGGAAACAAGAGAATCAAAGAATTCCCAAGAGCGAAGTGGGTCACGTGTTTAAAAAAAACAAAAAACAAAAAACGAGAAGGTATGTGAAATACAAAAAGAGATTCAGGTGTGATTAAAAGAATTAAGCTAAAAACGAGAAGGTATATGAAATGCCCCCCCCCCCCCCAAAAAAAAAAAAAAAAAAAAAAGGAAAGAGGTCCCTTGCTAAAATCCCTTCAAGGTAACATGAGAAGAATTAAATGGAACAACCCAGGACCATGCAAAGACGTAAAACTACACGGAAAAACTGGAGTAAAACCGGTAAGAGCCAAAGGCAGTACACATCCACGTGAAATACAAAACATGCAATATTTAATGGTCAGCTCAAGGTCTCACGTGACCGTGCTATACACGCACACTTCTGCGCACATTGAATTTACCCAGTCTCCCGAGGGTCGTGATCTGACATTTCTGCTATCTGATACAGTAGCCTACATCTTTATTTTTTTATTGTTTGAGTCGTTCAAAGTCAAGATGAGCTACGGCATATTTATAACTCTGCTTCACAAATCACGACAAGGCTACTTTTATATATCATCATAGCGCTGGACTTTTGTCATCATTATTATCTTTATTCAATGCTTTCAACAATTTATTTTTTTTATCTTCTTCATAACAAAATGCAATAAAGCTGAGAACTTTAACGAGTCTTCAAGATTTCTGAACCATTACACTAGAGTAATTATTATAAAGTTTAGTCAGTTTAAAGTAAGAAATAAAAGAGAATTGTGCAATCTACCAAAATCTGTAAAAATGATAATAGAACAGTTTTAGTTATATATTATTATTTCTATTTAGTTCACATGGGCTTATGTCCCCATTATATATGGCATATATGGGTATACGGATATATGTACAGTATTGCATAGATATGTGAATAGACTTAATTTGGCTTCTTTTCACTGCCATCTTGCACTATTATTGTAAGCAAAATTGTAATTTTGTATATTTTGTGATGTACTCTCTCACCCCGAGAGGGGTCGCCAGAGTTGATGAAATCCTTCAAATCCTTAGTCGTCTTCATTTTCTGTTCTTAGGCTACGATCAATATGGCTGCGATCATCATGCTATCTCGCTTTTCTACACCTTTCCTAATATCTGTAATTTCTCCACTTGGCTCCACCTCTCCCGAGTCCTTAGGCTGACAAAATGACTGCTATCTTCGCACAACCTTCAGAAGGATTCGTTCGGCTCCTTGCATCATCGAAGACATTGTCTCTTATCCGCTGGAATGGGAACGGCCTCTTCGCCAGCATCATTGTTGTTGTTGTTAGTGTTGCTCTTGATTTTGTCCTTGTTGTTTCAGCCATTGTCATTGGTGTTGTTATATTTTAGGTATTTTTATTTTCGTTACCGAGTGTCGTAGGTGTGTTTTTTCACACTAATTGTCGAAATCTAATGACTTTCACTTATTGTAGGAATTTCATTAGCCCCTTCATAAATGGAGATTTCAATGTGGGTTTTTCACGTACCGCCATTTAAAGGAAAAATTCAAAACAAAAAACCTAACACCTTGCAGCTCATGTTCGAAATTATTTATATATTGACCAGCGAAGGAGATATCAACTGGGTATTTTGTTACTTTCCTTTCTGCTGCTATGTACACAGATTATAGAGTCACATGGTTTGCAAAGCGATTACTGTAACTAATTGATTTCAAACACAACATAATTCTGTTCATATGCTTTTCCTTTATGAAAACCAATAAATTGAAGTAATCTATCATGGCATTATCCTCCCACAAAATTGTTTTACGCCATTATTTATAACAATTTTATTGGACCCGAAAAGATGTACACTTTATTAATTTTGAATAAGAATTTTTTTCTTGATAGTATCTAATAAATTAAAGGTTAAGTAATGTTATAGCAGAAGTCTTATCAATACAGTATGGATGTAGAGGATTTGAGTTATTTTCGTTCTTAAAAATGAGGTGAATTATATTTAGTTTATTTTAGAAAAGCGACAGGAAAAACATAGTTCAACAAATAAACCAAAGAAGACGGCAATGTACTAAGGGTAGTTTGTAAATGGCCTTAAGATTTGTGGTACCCTATTGGAAACGTCGCTGCCTGGGGTTCTGCTGAAATGGGGTTCGAGACCCACTCAAACTCGATAGTTTATTGTAGTGTCTGCATCCATACGATCATTGTGAAGTAAGGATGCGGGTTTTGGGGGGCTTATATGTCTACCTGCTGAGTCATCAGCAGCCATTGTGTAATTAACCCTGGTCCTAGCTTGAGCGATGATCATAGGTATATATGGTCAGTCTCCAGGGCACTGTCATGCTAAGGCATTCTCGCTGTCTCTTACCTCTGCCATTCATAAGCGACATTTGAACCTTTAAATCTTTAAGAACTGGCACTTAATTATAGCAAAAAGAAAAGTAATGTTTTTCTTTCAAGAATGAATTCTACAGCTTGGTGGTGTCACCTGAACTTTAGTGTGGTGGTCCTGAGTTTAAGCAAGGATATTACCTTGACTGATTTTCACTGGCAGCATGACCTTACCATCTGTATGAGCTATGGATGGCAAGCTTGGATGGACCAACAAGTCAAACTCTTGAGTCACTGTCAACCATTACCTGGTTTCCCCTGGTCTTACTGTGAATGAAATATAGCAGTGGCAAAGTTGAGAGTTTTAAAAATTTCCATAACAATGCCGGTAGAGTGAGGCACCTTGATGCCTCAGAGTGATTATATTGAATGTACAGGTTTACTCAAGTCCTTTTATAGTTTATATATCAAGTATTTATTTTAATGTTGTTAATGTTTTTAAAATATCTTATTTTAATTTTTCATTACTTATATCATCTTGCTTTTCCAACTAAGGTTGTAGCTTAGCTAGTAATAATAATGATAATAATAATAATATTAATAATTTTTATTATTGTTATTATTATTATTATTATTATTATTATTATTATTATTATTATTATTATTATTATTATACAGTGGAAATTAAATTGCCATTGAAGTAAATGGAAAATAAAGTCTCGTAGTTAAAGAAATGTAATTTTAAAAAAAAAAGGTCAGGCGAAATAAGAAGAGCAACATCGTTATGAAAATAATATTAAGCAAAATATAAATGAAAACATAAAAATGCTTAAAATTGATTATAATATATAAATCTCTGTAATATAGAGGAAAGAAATGATGTAATGAGAGTATTCAAAGAGACTGCAAACTTCTGAATTGAGAATACCAAACCTTTAAAGGTCTGTTGCTCAGAAACAGCTAAATATGACTTACATCATTCACAAATAGATCACAAGGACATGACATTTACAAGGCCGTGCATCAAAAGAACTCTCGAGCAACAATGAATTGCTTACAGAGGACATTTTGCATATTCATGTATGCAGATTCATTCAGTCGTCTCAACCAAAGAGAGATGCAGTTATCAAACTCACATGAAGTAGAATTTGAACAGAATACATAAGTATATGAAAGTGAATGTAATGCGTAGTTCTAAAGTGTTGTAAGTTAATATAAGCACATTTTTTTATTGGGATATCTCAATTGGCGTAAGTCACTTTATAGTTTATATATGACGTATCTGTTTTAATGTTGTTCCTGTTTTTAAAATGTTATATTGTTAATTTTTTTTCACATGTTTACTTATTTTCTTATTTCCTCTCCTCACTGAGCTATTTTTCCCTATTGGAGCCCTTGGGCTTATAACATCTTGCTTTCCCAACGAGGGTTGTAGCTTGGCTAGTATTAATAATAATAATAATAATAATAATAATAATAATAATAATAATAATAATAATAATAATAATAATGAAAAACTTCTGTAATGAAAGTGTAAATGGATAGAAAACGATAGGCTCGGGGCAGACATCTTTGCTGCCTGACGGATGAATCATTGTATTGACATCATTATTTTATTCTCTCTCTCTCTCTCTCTCTCTCTCTCTCTCTCTCTCTCTCTCTCTCTCTCTCTCTCTCTCTCTCTCTCTCTCTCTCTCTCTCTCTTTTTTTTTTTTTTTTTTTTTTTTTTTTTTTTTTTTTTTTTTTTTGCTGAGATTATCTATTCTGGATGAAGACTTGAGAACATTTTTGTTATACTTATTAAAGAAAACCAAGATTCAAATATTATTTTTATTATTATTATTGTTATTATTATTAGCTAAGCTACAACGCTACTTGGAAAAGCTGGATGCTATAACCCTAAGGCTTTAATTATCGTCATACTATATTATTATTATTATTATTATTATTATTATTATTATTATTAATTGCTAAGCTACAACCCTAATTGGAAAAGCAGGATGCTATAAGCCCAGGGGCCCCAACAGGGAAAATAGCCCAGTGAGGAAAGGAAACAAGGAAAAATAAAATATTTTAAGTACAGTAACAACATTAAGACAAATATTTCATATATAAACTTTAAATAATTTAACAAAACAAGAGGAAGAGAAATTAGATAGAATAGTGTGCCCGAGTGTACCCTCAAGCAAGAGAACTCTAACCCAAGACAGTGGAAGACCATGGTACAGAGGCTATGGCACTACCTAAGACTAAGAGAACAATGGTTTGATTTTGGAGTGTCCTTCTCCTAGAAGAGCTGCTTACCATAGCTAAAGTTTCCTGTACCCTTACCAAGAGTAAAGTAGCCACTGACCAATTACAGTGCAGTAGTTAACCCCTTGGGTGAAGAATAATTGTTTGATAATCTCAGTGTTGTCAGGTGTATGAGGACAGAGGAGAATCTGTAAAGAATAGGCCAGACTACTCGGTATATGAGTAGGCAAAGGGAAAGTGAGCCGTAACCAGAGAGAAGGATCCAATGTAGTACTGTCTGATCAGTCGATGGACCCCATAACTCTCTAGTGGTAGTATCTCAAAGGGCGGCTGGTACCCAGGCCAACCTACTACTATTAAAACTAATTCTTGAACCTCGAAGAGAAATTGCAAACATTTCAACTCAATTTATTTGCATATTAAACCATAATTGTACATGCTTATCAAGCAATTGCCGAGACACTCTCTCTCTCTCTCTCTCTCTCTCTCTCTCTCTCTCTCTCTTCTCTCTCTCTCTCTCTCTCTCTCTCTCTCTCTCTCTCTGAGATCTATTAACAGAAAACTTCCACATCGGCAACGTGTCGAATGCCCGTAAACACATTGTCATTTACCATTATCTCTCGTTTACTGTTTAACCCCCCCCCCCCCCATATGTCCATCACTTTCTGTCTTAAACTCCTTCATGCTTGTTAAAGTTACATTAGTTGTACATATCCTCATACATTATTACCCCTTCAGTTCTGTTAACGCATTATGTAAAACAATTTAACATAAACATCTTGTATCAGACACTTCCCTAAACCATTCACTCTCAAGGTCATATTCTAACTCAATATATATTACCATCATAAATCTTCTTGATAACTCTTCATAACTTCTCCTCTGCACTATAAATCCTCAACGCCCTGCCCTCTATATTGCTACATAAGGCTCTTTCCACACACACTTTCACGTTGTTTATAGAAAAAAACTATTGTTCTTCCCCTTCCAGTCCTTCAGCTTACTCTCGCTAACAAAATCCTACCATATCCATGTTTCCTCTATTACCTTAACTTTATAAAAAAACATATATAGTTTTTATTTCATCCATCTATGAAGAACTTCTCCACCTTCCAGATACACCATCTATACCCTGGTGACCAAAAATTTCCAGTAATTCCATCAGCACTCACTTCCACAATCACTCTCTAAAATTGATACCAAACCCTTCATTTCTGCATCTTTTTAGGTATGACTCTTTTCAATCTTCCACATTTAACAAATCTCCAACGACTTATTACTATTAACTTCAGACAACATTTCTTTCTTTGCATCTTATATTCTCATTTCACTTGCGCTCTGTAGAGCAATTACTAATTATAAATGAAACTTTTACTCATATGTTTTCCTCTGTTTTCATTGTCTGCCTTCTTTTTACTTTCACTTTCATTTTGATTTTGCCTGTCCATATCGTTATGTACCAAGACACTACATGATTTTTATTCATATACATACATATATATATATATATATATATATATATATATATATATATGTGTGTGTGTGTGTGTGTGTGTGTGTATATATATATATGTATATATATACACATATATGTATGTATGTATGATGTATGTATGTATGTATGTATATGCTAAGATTAATGAGGGTGCTGCTGCTGCTGCAAAAAAAATAGCCTTTTTTAATTGTGTTAAAAGGGACAAACAGGTATAAGAAAATTCATTCAGAAACTGAAGAGAATCCTAAAAGAACAAAATCAGTTTATTTACCTACTATAAAATAAACTGTTAGAGTTGGAGATTAATTCATTCATTTAAAAAGGAAATCCTTCTTGTTTTGACTTGCGCGAAAATGTAAATCATTTTCTCATTGATCTATGGATGACAACTGAGGAAATTTGTCTCCATTGAAATGGATCAAATAGAGTAACTTGAAGCAGGATGATGATCTAGTTCTACAATTTATGATATTCAAGAACATGGTTCAGGGTTTTACGAACATCACACGTGGAGTAAAAGATAAACAATAGCTTTCACTTGCATGCCAAGGTCGGCACTGAGGGAGGGATAGTGCTCTCTCTCTCTCTCTCTCTCTCTCTCTCTCTCTCTCTCTCTCTCTCTCTCTCTCTCTCGGCCTGTCGTGCAGCTTCCTGTGTGCGCATGGGCACAACCAAAGCCCATGGCGTTGGCACTGTGAAGTGCTCAGTTCCAGACAAAGATTTTAGTGTATTTTATCATAAAGTGAGGGATGGCTACTGGCATTAGGTTTAAGGATGATATATTATGGATGTAATAAAAAATAAATAAAAAGAAAATAAATTATATTTAGTTTTATTTATGCCAAGTGAAAATATGGTGTGCTGCGGCTCCGCAGTTCCTGTACACGAGCCCCCACAGGACAGTGAGAGTATACAGTATATATATATATATATATATATATATATATATATATATATATATATATATATATATATATATATATATATATATATATATATATATATATATTTATATATATATATATGTGTGTGTGTGTGTGTGTGTGTGTGTGGGTGTGTGCATGCGTG
Organism: Palaemon carinicauda; assembly: GCF_036898095.1. Lineage (NCBI taxonomy): Eukaryota > Metazoa > Arthropoda > Malacostraca > Decapoda > Palaemonidae > Palaemon > Palaemon carinicauda. The sequence goes on from NC_090731.1 coordinate 143,067,560, forward strand.
CGTGCGCCCTATACTCTTGTTAACAAGAGTTCAGGGCACAGATTTGCCAATCCCATATCCTCTGCCATTTGGTTGTTTGGCTATTTCCAGTTTGATAATCAGCGAGGGTGGTATTACTTCGTGAAGCAGTATATTCTCATCATTTACAAAGGTAGATGGGTCATTGAACAAGAAACATTAAAGGTATGCGTATTATTTTTGACGAATGGCTTTATCTCCCCTATATAATAGAGCAAGTGTCTGGGTATATATATATATATATATATATATATATATATATATATATATATATATATATATATATATATATATATATATATATATATATATACACACATATGTATATATGTATATTTGTTTATTTCCAGTCACGTCAACTCTCCCCGTCCCACGTAGATGTTGGGGGGGGGGGGTGTAGTCATCCATAGTGAGAGTTGGTAGGTGTGCGTGTGTGTGCATACCTATCTAAATATTTATCAGTCATTTTTTACCAGTAGCGTACACTAATATATTTTTTTTTTTTAAATTACTTATTTTTTTTTTTTTTTTTTTTAACGCTAAGTTTGATATATGCTACCATATCCATTATGGTTTCGTCAGTTCTCTCATTTAGATCAGTTAAACACTGGAAAATGCCGGGCTGTTAAATGAGATGAATGATTCCACAAGAACATGTGCATTTGCTTCTAATTTCAAATTCACACACAATGAAGGAATCAAGAGGAATCAAGCGGCGTTGAAGTGCGCATTGTGGTCACGTGGCTTTGCTTATTACTTCCCTGTTCCCGAAGGTCACAGCGGGAAATTGATGATATACTTTTTCCCTTGCAACCCATTGTTTCACGCACTTGGGAACAAGGCTGCTTAAAAGTGGGCTTACGAGAAGATATAGTTTCGACACCATTTCGAGGAGTTTGCAGTCCAGATGCAAATAGCTTTCCGATCCTGTTGTTCTTTTGTTTTACATGCATATGCATCTTATTTTACATCCAACTGCACATTGAGTAAGAACGTTTTAATGCTCTATTCGAGGAAATTATAACTATCTTTAAACCGAATCTATATAGGGTTTCATATACATACATATATATATATATATATATATATATATATATATATATATATATATATATATATATATATTTGTATATTTATCTATCTATCGATTTATCTTTCTATCTATCTATCTATCTATCTATCTAATCTATCTATCTATCTATCTATATATATATATATATATATATATATATATATATATATATATATATATATATATATATATATATATATATATACATACACATATACACTTATGTGTCGGGATACCTTTACATGATGAAAGGGTTTGAGCATCGTCATGATCAGCAAATTATCGGGGCCACCCTCACTAGGCTAGTTTGCTGTGAGCCATCAGGTAAAACAGTGACCGAAATGGTTCCTTTTCATCGTTCAAAATAGAGACTCATTTAGATGTCATGTCAATTTTAAATCAACTGGAGGCGGCAATGAATTAGATTTTAATAATAAGTCTCATAGAATAGCTAGATTGTCTGCTATAGTTTATTCTCAAAGTGTGGGATTAGGATTGAAGTTTTAATGAAGATTAAATGCTACTGTATAGAGGTGGGGTTGAATGGCAGGAAAGGATTAGAATTGAAACTATAATACAGATTACTCAAATGCCATATGTGGATGAGATTATGGTGAGGGGTAGATGGAGATGGTTTGGGCATGCTCTTCGCACTCCCCAAGAGAGATTAGTTCACCAAACTTTCAACTATGCTCCACAAGGCACTAGAAGAGTTGGAAGGCCGAGGCCTATATGGCTGAGGACTATGAAGCGTGAAATAAATGATGAATGGAGAAATGTTTATTTAAAAGCTCAATGTAACTGTCCAGTGGCTACTTTCCTCTTGGTATGGGTAGAAGAGACCCTTTAGCTATGGTAAGCAGCTCTTCTATGAGAAGAACACTCCAAAATCAAACGATTGCTCTCTAGTCTTGGGTAGTGCCATAGTCTCTGTACCATGGTCTTCCACTGTCTTGTGGTAGAGTTCTCTTGCTTGAGGGTACACTCGAGCACTCTATTCTAACTTATTTCTCTTCTTTTTTAGATTGTTAATGTTTTTATAGTTTATATAAGAGATATTTATTTTAATGTTAGTCTTAATGAAATATTTGATTTTCCTCTCCCTTTCCTCAATGGGCTATTTTCCCTGTTGGAGCCCCTGGGCTTATAGCATCCTGCTCTTCCAACTAGGGTTGTAGTTCAGCAAGTAATAATAATAATAATAATAATAATAATAATAATAATCAAGATAAAGACGACTGGCGAAATCTAATTGAGGCCCTTTGTGTCAATAGGCGTAGGAGGAGATGATGATTATGTATAGAGGAAGATGTGCGTCATTATGCATTTATGAATTTTCTATAATTCAATGAAAAGAATGGTTAAAAAAAAACACTGTAAATTTTTTTTTCTGCCTTTCTCACCAAGACTGAAATCATTTGGATAACAAGTGTGTCCTGAGAGTCAATATGGTTTTCTACCTGCATGTTTAACTGTGAAGTTTGTGTCTTATTCATTACCTTTATGAACGTTTACTAGCTTAGTGGGGAACGATGGTGACTCTAAATCTGTAGGCCCTGGGTTCAAGAAGGTTTTACTTCCTAAAAGTTTTCACTGAAAAAAAAAAAAAAAAAAAAAAAAAAAAAAAAAAAAAAAAAAAAAAAAAAAAAAAAAAAAAAAAAAAAAACAGAAAATCTCGACTTGAGTGGCTACTGCCACTACCTGATCGGCCCGGGCCTAGTCTTGGTGTAAATTCCATCTCGGAAGGGGGGGGGGGGAGAAAAAATCTTGCGACTACTTATAAGATACTGTTTCTTAGAAGCCCGATTGGTGGCATGTGCTATGTGGTGTAGGAATAATCTATTTTCAAGTTAATAAATACTTTCTCAATGGCGTGTCATTTCTGGCCACATGTCCACCTAATTTCATACAGTTCTTTGGATAGGCCTATTATCCAGGGATGACCTAGTAATTACACTACATGAGAACAAGCATGAAATAAACACAGGTAACTCATTTAAAACTTAATATATACCTTAAGGCTCCATATCAGAATTAATATAGAACCATAACTACAACCGAAAATTACATTGCAGACCATGGAGGCTACGAGAGCGAGGGCAAAGGAAAGAGAAAGCAACATTGCACCTATTGCAAGAACCACGGGAAGAAGAGTCGAAAGACGAACCACAAATGCGACCATGAACACTGCGTTTGCCTCCTCTGCAAGCTGACTAGACTCTCGAGGCTTATCATGAGGCATCAGCAGAGGCTCTGGCGACATCTCAAAGACACAAAGAGGAGGCAAGACGCTGCCGACGCTGAAGGAGGAAGAGGAAAAGGGGCGTGTGATCCTTCGGGTGGTGAACAAACCGATACCAGCGGAGAGGCAAACGGAACAAAAAGCACAAAGCTGCAGGTTTGTTTCAACCAGAATTTACTTTCGTTCATTGTATAAAACTATTAAATACATTGAATGCAAAACATAATCCCTATTTACATTATACATTCATCAATAACCACAAAATCTATTGCTCCAAAATTCCCTCTCGTCAAATATTGCTTTAAATTATTCTGCATGATAAGCAATGACCTAAATCTTGATCCTGCTTTATTTTATGGCTGTTTCGTTTAATCCTTCTACAAAAACTTCTTTTGGAGTTGTCTTGAAAACTTAGGAATCCACTATGCATTCAACAGGACAATACTCCAAACATTGTGATACATCACCACTGTTTGTACTACACTGAACCTTAATAAATTATTGCAAAAATTAAAACAGTGCAGGTTGCACCCTTGAAATTTCATTGTTCAATTAATTGTATCATTTTGTGCAGTCAACTCTCTCTGAAGCGTATTATTTTAAAAGCATTTGGAAACTGTCCTTGAAGTTCATTTTTTTTTTTTTTATCAGCTTTCAGGCACTAATTTTAATCTAATACTTCACTGAGCCCTAACGATTTGTCGCAGGAGATAAATCTGTAACTCCCTTATAGGAAAAGTCCATTTTCCTCTCCAAGTGAAGACGTTGTCATTGAACAAAAAGACATCTCACAAGACCCTTGGCTTCTTTACAATATGATTTAATTTGTTATCATTATCTAAGCTTAGTAAGAGTCTCTAATCCACTTCACTAGGTAGTCCTTTCATTCTGATAAGCCAGATTATTAAAAACTATTTAAGTATAAGAGAAAAACAGACGGATGAAAATGAAGATGGGGCTCTCTCAAAAATATCTGTCAAAAACACATAGACAGACAGTCAGAAAGCTACAGATATAGCACATATAGTACTCATTGCTTATTCTTTGTTAGCCTAAGTTTTGTATTTTTTCTATAACCTAATTACGATACAAAGAGCGGGCCTCCAGTCAGCTAGTCGCTTGAGCAACACAATATTTTTTACCTAACTGTGATTAAAGTTCGAACAATGAGCAGATGCTAGATAGATATCTGCACAAACTAGAAACTTTCGTGCAACCTAAAACTTAGTTTAGTTGTCCCCTTTGATACATATACCAAGGCACTTCCCCCAATTTGGGGGGGGGTAGCCGACATCAAACAAATAAAAAAAGGGGACCTTTCCTCTCTACGTTCCTCCCAGGCTGACAAGGGACTCAACCGAGTTCGGCTGGTACTGCTAGGGTGCCATAGCCCACCCTCCCCCGTTATCCACCACAGATGAAGCTTCATAATGCTGAATCCCCTACTGCTGCTACCTCCGCGGTCATCCAAGGCGACCGAAGGAAGCAGCAGGTCCTACCGGAACTGCGTCACATTCATTCGCCATTCATTCATATTCCTAGCATGCTCTCTTGCCTCTCTCATATCTATCCACCTATCACCCAGAGCTTTCTTCACTCCATCCATCCACTTAAACCTTGGCCTTCCTCTTGTACTTCTCCCATCAACTCTTGCATTCATCATCTTCTTTAGCAGACAGCCATTTTCCATTCTCTTAAAATGGCCAAACCACCTCAACACATTCATATCCACTCTAGCTGCTAACTCATTTCCTTCACCCGTTCTCACCCTCACTACTTCGTTCCTGACCTTATCTACTCGAGATACACCAGCCATACTCCTCAAACACTTCATTTCAAACACATTCAATTTCGATCTCTCCGTCACTTTCATTCTCCACAACTCCGATCCATACATTACAGTTGGTACAATCACTTTCTCATACAGAACTCTCTTTACATTCATGCCCAACCATCTATTCTTTACCACTCCCTTCACTGCCCCCAACACTTTGCATCCATCATTCACTCTCTGACGTGCATCTTCCACTCCACCGTTTGCTGCAACAACAGATCCCAAGTACTTAAACTGATCCACGTCCTCAAGTAACTCTCCATTCAACATGACATTCAACCTCGCACCACCTTCCCTTCTCGTACATCACATTACCCTACTCATATCCACATTAACTCTCAACTTCCTTCTCTCACACACCCTTCCAAATTCTGTCACTAATCGGCCAAGCTTCTCTTCCGAGTCTGCAACCAGTACAGTATCATCCGCAAACAGCAACTGATTTACCTCCCATTCATGACCATTCTCGTCTAGCAGTTTCAATCCTCGTCCAAGCACTCGAGCATTCACCTCTCTCACCACTCCATCAACATACAAGTTAAACAACCATGGCGACATCCCTGCCTCAGTCCCACTCTCACCGGAAACCAATCGCTCACTTCATTTCCTATCCTAACACACGCTTTACTACCTTTGTTGAAACTTTTCATTACTTGCAGCAACCTTACACCAATTCCATATAACCTCATCACATTCCACATCGCTTCCCTATCAACTCTATCATTCGCTTTCTCCAGATCCATAAATGCAACATACACCTCCTAACCTTTTGCTAAATATTTCTCGCATATCTGATTAACTGTAAAATTCTGATTCATACATCCCCTACCTCTTCTAAAACCACCCTGTACTTCTAAGATTGCATTCTCTGTTTTATCCTTGATCCTATTAATCATTAATCTACCATACACTTTTCCAACTACACTCAACAAACTAATACCTCTTGAATTACAACACTCCTGCACATCTCCCTTACCCTTATATAGTGGTACAATACATGCACAAACCCAATCTACTGGGTAGTGGGTTGGCCAGAGCACCAGCCACCCGTTGAGATACTACCAATAGAGAGTTATGGAGTCTTTTGACTGGCCAGACAGTACTACATTGGATTCTTCTCTCGGGTTACGGCTCGTTTTCCCTTTGCCTACACACACACACCGAATAGTCTGGCCTATTTTTACATATTCTCCTCTGTCCTCATATACCTGACAACACTGAGATTACTAAACATTTCTTCTTACTGCACTGTATTTGTTCAGTGGCCACTTTCCTCTTTGTTAGGGTAGAAGAGACTCTTTAGCTATGATAAGCAGCTCTTCTAGGAGAAGGACACTCCAAAATCAAAACATTGTTTTCTAATCTTGGGCAGTGCCATAGCCTCTGTACCATGGTCTTCTACTGTCTTGGGTTAGAGTTCTCTTACTTGAGGGTACACTCAGGCACACTTTTCTCTCTAATTTCTTTTCCTCTTGTTTTGTTAAAGTTTTTATAGTTTATATAGGAAATATTCATTTCAATGTTGTTACTATTAAAATATTTTATTTTTCCTTTTTTTTTCCTTTACTGACTAGGCTATTTTCCTTGTTGGGGCCCCTGGGCTTATAGAATTCTGCTTTTCCAACGAGGGTTGTAGCTTAGCAATTAATAATAATAATAATAATAATAATAATAATAATAATAATAATAATAATAATAATAATAATAATAATAATAATAATAATAATAATAATAATAATAATAATAAATGGTGCTATTTTCAAATCCATAAACTTTCATTTTCTAATCGCTGTACCCCAGCCAGGATATCACCATTGCTTAATGCAATTTTAAATTCTCTTTCAAACTACTGCGTTAGTCCTAAGTCTCCCTTACTATTCCTTCATCCATATTGCCTTACTCGATATGATATTATTGCTGCTTCTAATAACCGCTCGTCCTTTTCCTAATCTCCACTCCCATGCAGTATCGTAAGCTACAGTAGATTTATTTGAATAGTTATTGCCAAAGAGATAACCTTTAACCCTTCATGCTCAAGATGAATATTTTCTTTTCACAAATAGCCATCCCGACAGAGGAAAAGTGAACATGCCCAGCCCTTACCCTTTTGTAATTTGCACGCCTGCCAACAACAAAAGTCCAACACACTCTTTTAGTTCTAGAGAGCAATCAAAATCCAGACTATTTTTTGTTGAGAGTCTATCGTTGAGTCATATCGCTTTTAGACGTAACCAGAAATGAAGTTATGCATTTTGACAAGTCCTTGGTGAAATTCCACTTTGAAATATTTACATATATAACAAAGCAATATCGACGTAACGCTATACATTTCTTCTTAATTACTTTAAGGTTGGCAAGCAATGTTCTTTTAGCTTGAAGCTTGACGAAAAAAATTTCCTACTTCAGCTTAACAGGCGCCTTTCTTATGATATATTTGATATAAAACATTCCATATCAGGCGTAATTAACCCAACTCTTTCTACTATGCCAAACGTAATTAATCCAACTCTTTCTGCCATGCCAAACTTATTAAACACTTTTAATACATCCCACACATCAAGGCTAAATATTCACTAAAATTTTCTACGATTTTCAAGCAGAAATGCGACATGTGCCGGAACCACGGTGCAATCATGAGCAAGAGAGCGCACAAGAACGCGTGTCCCTATCAAGAATGCACGTGCGAACTCTGCAGTCTGACACAAAAACGACGCTATATCATGAGACTCCAACAGAGGGTCAGAAGGTTAGTGTTGGCTTTCTTGTTTGAGGAAGTTAGGTTAATCAGGTGACCTCGGAGATAGTGTTGCTGTTATGCTAAAACTTGCCTGCCTCTTACCATATCATGCGAGATGATGTGTAGTCTATGAATCGCCTGTTCACCCACACAAGCACTCTGAAAATCACATACACACAAAACCTTGGATATGCCTATACTCACACGCAAAACATAGATATATAAAAACACACAGACATATATATATATATATATATATATATATATATATATATATATATATATATGTGTGTGTGTGTGTGTGTGCGTGCGTGCGTGTGTCTATATATAATATATAGATTATATGTATGTATATATATACTGTATATATATATATATATACTGTATATATATATATATATATATATATATATATATATATATATATATATATATATATATATATTGTGTGTGTGTGTTTACTGTATCTAACAATAAAATTACATATGATTCTCATGGACTGTAATACCAGTAAACAGGAAAGCAGTACCTCTGTAAAGTCCCCAAAGCTAGGACATACATTAAGTTGACAAATAATCCGTAATCAACAGAAAACGAGTTTCCTCTGTACTATACCATCTGAATTTTCATCGTTGTTCTTTTTGCTGTGCTTTGAAGTCATTGATATTTCCGTTTTTACTTGTAAATTTATTTATATTAAGATTTACCTTCAATTTGCATCACAAGAATAATTTGGTGCACTGAAAATGTGAACAAGCCAGTGTTGCGTCTTTTCTAAGCAATGGGAAATCTCTATAAACTATCTGTTTCTATAGTTTTTATACACTCGCGAGAAAGGGCTCGTTATATCAGGGAAAAAATTTATAGTTATATATGTATAATGGATGTGAGTAATCATAGTCACTTCGTTATTTTTTCTCGTATATCTAATGCAGATCTGCTGTTAGTTTAGTTATTTGTTTACAAGACCACACTCTCCATGCACTGCCAAATTATGCGAAGCTATTGTTTTCCTCTATTACTTTTTCATAATTTAAAACAATTTGCCACATGGGGAACAAGTTAAAATTATAAAAACTAGATTTATATAAAAAAAAAAAAACTACCCTGGTTTCCTCGCCAAACGACCTGGAAGTCAGTTCCAGGTCGTCAACATAGTCAACTAAACAGAAGTTTGTGATGCCAGCGTACGTACATATAATTTATATTGAAAATATATACTAAATTAAAAATGGAGTAATTACTTAAAAGGGTCACTATTTGTGAATTTGTATATTTTATGGACACTTTTGAATGATTACTCCATTTTAAATTCCGTATATATTTTGAATATATATCAAATGTACGCTGGCATCACGATTTTTTTTTTTTTTTTTTTTTTTTTTTTTTTTTTTGTTGACTATGTTGACGATGTCAGTTCCAGATCGTATAGTGAGGAAACCAAGATAATTTTTTTTTTATAATTCTATATTTCTTTTTAAGTTTAACTTGTATCCCATGTGGCGAATTGTTTTAAATTGTGAAAAAGTAATAAAAGAAAACAATAGCTTTGCATAATTTGTCAGTATATGGAGAGCGTGATCTTGTAAACAAAAACATTGGTTTAATTTTAATATTATGTTGTATGTCCTTAGCGTCACTGTCCATCTTGATTTCAAGTCTTATGATATATATTTGGTGTTAAAAATAGACGCTTAAGAAACATCTTGTACCTATCACGTACAAACTTCAAATACGTAATCTTGTACATGCAAAGATAATGAAGGCTAATAACAAATCACACAGACCATTAAAAACTATTTTAGCAATATAAAGGCATTTTGCCCATTGAAAAGGGAATTATTATATATTGTAGTAATATGAAAAATTTCCTCCTTGCAGGTCTCAAGTGACGAGCAAACAACAGCAAAATGAGGTATATCAATATGTGACCCAAGCAACAGCTGAGCTGGAATTCCTTAACCTTAAGGACTCTCCCACTCCAGAAGATCAAACAGAATCATCTCCGTCCTCGGACTCACCTTTGCCCTCTCCTGACTCCTCCTCCACCTCAGGGTGTTTCACCCTCGAAGCCGAGGTCATCCCATCCAATCCTGTTACTCCCCCAGCACCAGCTGTGACCAACCGTACCCAGGAGAAGAATTTTGCCCCGTCTCCAGACATCCCGAATATGCCCCCACTGGTAAGTTGGAGGAACAGATGTAAAGATGATCCTGTCCTAAGAGAAATGGATACTTCTAGGGGCTAATGTCAGGTGGTAAGTTGGACGAACAGATGTAAAGACCCTCCTGCCCTAAGTGAAATGGATACTTTAGGATTTCATTATCATCATCATCTCCTCCTACTCCTATTGACGCAAAGAGCTTCGGTTAGATTTCGCCAGTCGTCTCTATTTCACACTCGTATCTTGTGAGATTGATTTTTTTTAATTTTCACAAAAATACGAATTTAAAATTATGATGAGAGTCTGAATTACATTTTGGATGCTAAATCCTAAAGTCATTTTCACCAGAGTCTATGGAAAGCGAAAATGACTTCAGGATTTAGCATTCAAAATCTAATTCATACTCTCGCCATAATTTCACATTCGTATTTTGTGAAAATATAGAAAATCATTCACACCTAAATCATAATCAAATATTCAGTAAGCTGCAGTATTCTAAAATCACTCACAAATCATAATCAAATGTCCAGTGAGCTGCAGTTATTGTCTCCCTTTTTGTGAATTAGTATATTGATAAAGGTTTCCAAGTTGTAGGCATAGAGCATTCTTGCAGATATTTGGTGTAAAGTTCAGCGAGTTTTAATACTGTGAAATCTCATTCCTCTTTTATTAAATCAATCGTTAAGCCATCTTATGCTGATTTGACTCTGCATGCCTTTAATGTTTTCTTTACTTCTACTGTTACTTTTGGTACCAGCTCAGGTGTTTCATTATTTCTATTGGAAAATCTATTTCTTATATCATTATTGTACATGTTGTATAGAAATCCTCTGCAATTTTTATCACTCCAACTCCTTTTTATATTTTGATTTTCATCCTTAAATGCAAATAACTGTTGGCGTCACGTTTCAAATCTTCTTTTCATTATCTTGATGCTTTTTCCCTTCTTTAGTGTTTGTTCAATTTTGATCTGATTGTGTTTATAACTGTCTTAGTCTTTTATAGTTTGTTTAATGTTTGATAGATCTATTTACTTACTAAATAAACGGGAATTTTTAAAAGATTAAATATTCAAATGTGGCACTATTACACACACTAACGGGAAAAAACAATACTCAAACTTTCATAAATAAGTTATTTAGTGGAAATAAAAAATAATCAGAACAACCTGCATCTCCATATTTTTACCTCTTCGAACTCTGAAATCAACCTGTTGACGTGAAGTAAATCCCGATTTGTTTTTAATGTGATTTAAAAAAAGAAAAAAAAAAAAAGCTAAATCTACCAAATTTTCCATCTGAAATGTATCCTATTCCAATTAAGTTGTGTATTAGAAAATTTGCAGGTTTTTTTTTATCTTCATTGTCGAAATTTGATGGACAAATTAACCAATACAATTTCTTTTATTTCAGGAACCGCTTCCGGAATACTCACCACCAAGGTACAGCCCAAGGCCCTCAGCACCTCCACCAACTGAACCTCCACCTGTTGTCATTTCCAGAGCAAGCAAATCTCCAACTCCTCCAAATCTAATGCCTTTAAGTTTGGGTTTGAAAGACGAATCGGTAATGGAAATTGAATCAGCCGGGAAAAAACTCAAAAGAGAAAGGGATGATATGCTTAAGTTGGGTCCCAAAAGTCTACCTAGAGAAGAAAATTTATTCAGTAACTTAGACTTCATGAGAGGTCATCAGACCTGGACACGAAGATTAGAGCCACCACCTCCAACAGAAGCCAGGAGTCTTCATAACAGCGTCAGTGGAATGCATTTCTGTAGTTCGCATTTGTCACCATTCAAAAGTGTGGTGCCTATTATAGACGGGAACCACCTTCCTCCAACCCCACTGAAGAAAACTAGGACAGATGAAAATTTACATTTTCAGTACAATCCTATGTTTTGGGGTAGCATACCAGTTGAGCCCAGAGTTGGATTCGTCCCAGAAGACTTCCAGCAACAATGCTATCACAGCTTACTGATAAACAACACTGATCTGAGGATGCAACCTCCGCCAGGGCTCATTCAAATGACACAACCTCAACACCCTGTTCGTCCTCGTCCTCTTGCACCGATCAGACACCACTCCCTCCTTGCCAGTACAGAATGGGATCGTGTTAACTTCACGCATTACTTATCCCATTTCTTGCAGACTCGAGGGGGACATTACAGAGATACTATGTCCACTCTGTCTGCAACCAGACCTTTCGGCCTTCCCAGAGAGGCTCCCTTCCTGCACCACCCGGTGCCCTAATCAGCAAAAACTATTTCTAGAGAAAACTCCAGTATCATTTTTGTTATGGTCTAAGTGATATAAACATTGTGAAAACTGTTGTGAAATGTTATTTTTATTGTAACAATAAGATATAATTATGACGCATATTTGTATATAGCAGTAACCGTAGACATAACTATCCAAAGTGAACAATAGTTTTTTCATTGTCTCATTTTTTATAATAAATGTTGCCCTGAAGGAGTATGACATATTTGCAAGATTTACATGATCCATAGCAACAAAAATCTAAATATAAAATGTCACAATAATTTTCAAACAAAATTCTCAACCTTACATTACAAATCAGCTCAGTTCAGTTCAGCTTTTATTTACCAATCTCTGAGATTAATTCTGAGTGTGTTTAATGCCCATAAAGAATAACCCAAGAAAAAATATAACGTATAGTAGGCATATATCGAGGCTCCAAGCCTTTCTATCTTGGGTGATGACTACATTAACACGAATATGTACATACTTTAAGCATAATACTATCCTCCGGAAATAAATAGCTTCCTTTGGAGACAAACCTTAGTATTATTGTTTAAATGCCTGATATGTCTTCAACAATAAATTAGTTAGTCTTATCAAACAAAAACTGCAACGTCCGTACGAATAGCTCATTATTTCACCCAAAACTATCTATATATATATATATATATATATATATATATATATATATATATATATATATATATATATGTATATATATATATATATATATATATATATATATATATATATATATATATATATATATATATATATATGTATGTATGTATGTATATATATATATATATATATATATATATATATATATATATATATATATATATATATATATATATATATATATATATATATATATATATATATATATATATATATATATAATCTGCGACATCTACACTTCATCTATATAGTTTATGGAAGGTTTTAAGATACAATAATCTTTATGATACGGGTGACGGCAAGTGTCTTTTGCAGACAGAATCCTGCCAAGTGTAACTTATCAATAGGTTTGGTACGTACAGTTGGACACAGGAAATACTGGCACACCTCGCTCCGAGTAAGTACACCTTGTCACACCCTTACTGTGTGGCTAGTAACCAAACAGATAGCACAAGGAGTGACGGCAGAGGTGGTCTTCAGGAGCTAAACCCAACAACTCGTGGTGCAGAAAAGGCGTGACAGGGTGCACTTCCTCAGAGCGAGGTGTGACAGGAATTCCTGTGTCCAACTGTACCTTTAAATATTGGTGATGTTTAGTCCCAAGATATGACTGTTAAAAAAGTAACTTTAACGTAGAAAAGTAGTTTTTAACATAGAGAAGTAGTGTTGAAAATGCAGACTAGTGCGGAGTTGTCTTATAAGAAACAACCATATGGGCAGGCAGCTTACTTTGTACCTTATAGACAAAAAAATGATTTAGACTTCACAAAGAAGAATTGAACTACGTAATTTCACACTTCCAAGATAAACAGAAATTGATAAATTTAAGTTGTATATGAACACCGCAATTATAAACGTCCAATAGCCAAAAAAAAAAAAAAAAAATAAAATAAAATAAAAAAAAATAGTAAAATACTAGTGTTGAAAATCACATCTATCATAGAGGAAAGTCAGCTTCTTTAGTAATCTTCCCTCCTCAGAAAAATAATAGCAGTAAATCAGGGAATTCAAAAAAGAAAAGCTACCATTGGCAGGGGACCAGTAATGCCGTAATGTTGCATTGGTATTTTCTAATGTGACCCTTAGGAGGCTAGTAAATGAGAATAAATTTTATCACTGAAGACATAAGGCGATAAGAAAACTGTATATTGTTAAAGTAATTATGTCAATTGTCTTACTAATGGTCACCTTTCGATAGAAAACCAATAATTTGCTGAATACAAGGATCGTGCCAGAGTTGCAGTTGTCTTGCTACCAACACAGATCCTGTGAGTCGGTTGTTATTCAGCTAATATCAAATTAAAGTTTATCCTATTAACATAACACCAAAGTTTTTTCTAATTTTTCTATTAGTAAATATCGAGAATATTGAAAATGTATTATAGAGCGTTAGCTTGATGGAAAAAAAATAAAGTTTGGGAAAATATACTTCACAAAGCTTGAAAAAAAAAAAAAAAAAAAAAAAACTCGGACTGGAACTCTTCTGATATTTGAGTTTTATCCTTCATCATTTAGGTACCAAAAACATCTGCACATGCCTAGTTAATTCACTTTTTTACTGGTTTACCTCGACACATCTGGAACACTAATATAAACGTATTTCTGAATCCATTTTCCCTTATGTATCTAATTTGACAATCATTATACATATATATATATATATATATATATATATATATATATATATATATATATATATATATATATATATATATATATATATATATATATGTATATATTGTATAAATTACTATTCAATATCAAATATGGGCTATCATCTAGAGTCTACTAGACTACTACGCCCTCAAAAATTCAAGATATATTTTCCCTCTTACCAAAATGTTCAAAATGTTTAAATCCTAATCAATTTTTACCTGGGCGGACCTTGATATAAGGAAAAATGGACTGTACCATCCTGTACGTAGTACTAGCTATGCAGTTAGTTCTAACAGTTCGTTAGTGCTAGCTGTGCAGTTAGTTCTAACAGTTCGTTAGTACTAGATATGCAGTTAGTTCTAACAGCTCGTTAGTACTAGCTATGCATTTAGTTTTAACAGTCTTGCCTTCGCCGCCACAAGGCTCAATACTATACAAGTATTCTAAAAGTTTTATTCCAGCTGTGATCAGATTGTGGAATGATCTTCCTAATCAGGTAGTATATTGCACCTTGCATTTCCAACTAGGGTTGTAGCTTAGCTAATAATAATAATAATAATAATAATAATAATAATAATAATAATAATAATAATAATAATAATAATAATAATGATAATGATAATAATAATAATAATAGCATTTAGGAGAGAACCATTTGAAAAAGTCAAATTATAACAAATATAGCTCAACACAGGAATCCCACTAAGCTGTAGTCAATCTAATGTTTATAAGAAACGTTAATTACGAGGATTCTTAACATCTAAAGAGAAATGAAAATATAATAGATTCCTGTTAGGTCAAGAACTCATCACCAGTATTCATCCCTATCATCATTTACACTAAGCTACTTGAATACAGTATTATATACAGTAATTACTTTAACAGTGTCTAATCCCTAATCACTGGAGCTAGGTCAGAGGTTAGTAAGTTGGGATAGATTAACCCTGATAGGGTAATTTCAGATTTACATTAGCTAATTGATAATAATAATAATAATAATAATAATAATAATAAGAATAATAATAAGAATAATAATAATAATAATAATAATAATAATAATAATAATAATAATAATAATAATAATAATGTAAATCGATTATAATACTTTTGGTGCATTGATAATGTTCCATACCTGAGGTATGACAGCTTATCAAACGTATCAAGGTTATGCCAATCATTAACTATATAGTAGTGTCAGCATTTTAATGAGTGATACATCCTACATTAAGAGTATTTCAGGTTAAGATTATAAAAGAAGATATAAATTGTAAATAATAAAGATGATAGGCCAAATGTTATATATTCCTATATAGAAGTTCATTCATTTTGGAGGTGACAGGATGACATTAAGAGCATTTAAGCAACAAAATAAATAGGTTACTTCTATTCCTTGTCTTTTTTAACAATATCATAATGACAACACATCTCATAAGCAATAAGGTAAAAAAGACACGCATGCAGTTTATAGATAATAAAATTGACATTGGAATTGTAAACGAATGCATAGCTGTGTTACGTAGTTTAACGTGTATCAATGGAGAAGAGGCGCAAGGACTCCATCTGGAAGCCAGGGGAGCACCAACCTAAAAAAGTTTGGGAACTAAAACGCAGCATGCTCATATCATTGTGTGGATCTGTAGGAAAAGTCATTGCTCGGAGCTCGTTTAGAAACATGCAATTTACAGATAAGAGAATTGACATTAAAATTGCAAACGAGATCATAGCTCTGTTGCGTAGTTTAAAGTGTATCAAGGGAGAGAAGATGCAAGGACTCCATCTGGGAGCCAAGGGATCACCTACCTAAAAAGTTTGGGACCTAAGGAAGGGAAGGGCAGTATGCAGTATGCTTATGCTCATATCACTGTGTAGATCTGGAAAAGTCATTGCTCGGAGCTCGTTTAGAAGTTAGAACTCCTCATGATTATTGTTTTGGTCGATGAAAAGCTTGTGTAGATAGTCTGTTCTTTCCTTAATGAAGACGTTGCATAATGACTTTGGTTCTGCTACAGCTAGGATTTATTTGTGGTTTTCCTGCTCGTGTAGCCAACATCCATGGATACCCTCACAGCAAATCATAATCGCCGACCCTTCTCTTGGGGTAAAAGTCCAAGGAAGACTAATGTAAGGTACCTCGGAAGTAAATCACAGCGCAAGAGGTAAGGAGTGGATACTTTACCGTTACCTTCACCAGAAGGTTATATGTTTTGAACTTTTGATAGACCTGCGTTTGTTTATTTATGTTTTTGTTTGTCTGTGATTCGTATAACTCGAAAAACTATCCGGTAAATTTTTAGTTTCAGCCAAATTTGGAAAAATGCAATAAAAATATATTTGTTGCATCAGAAATAGTGTGGTTTCAATGAATTTAACGTTTATTTTGACTGCAAACCAACCGATTTAGAGATTTACTATGTATACCCTAGTTCATCCCACCAATTATGGGGGACACCCTTTGGGAACCGGGGTTTTGGGTGGGGGAAGGGGGGGAGGGTGTTGGGGCATTGAATGATATTTGCAATAAATGAATAATTAATGTTCCAGCACCCCTCCCCCATACCCCTAACTAGGCCTACCGGGGGGAGGGGGGTAGGGCCCCCCAGCGACCCCCCCCTTAAAGCCACAGTAATTTTCAGGGCACCACAGAACCTAACAAACCCACCTAACCTAACCTAGGGGCCCTGTACCCCTACCGGGGGGGGGGCTTCCCCCCCCTGCGACCCCCCCTTATGGCCACAGTAATTTTCAAGGCACCACAGAACCTAACAAACCCACCTAACCTAACCTAGGGGCCCTGTACCCCTACCGGGGGGGGGCTTCCCCCCCCTGCGAACCCCCCTTATGGCCACAGTAATTTTCAAGGCACCACAGAACCTAACAAACCCACCTAACCTAACCTAGGGGCCCTGTACCCCTACCGGGGGGGGCTTCGCCCCCCTTGGGACCCCCCCCTTAAGGCCACAGTAATTTTCAGGGCACCACAGAACCTAACAAACCCACCTAACCTAACCTAGGGGCCCTGTACCCCTACCGGGGGGGGGGGGGCTTTGCCCCCCCTGCGACCCCCCCTTTAACCAGGGGTAAATTTGAATATATATATTTTGTTAAATCACTTCTTACCTTAAACGGAAGATGACGATGAAGATGTGGAAGGTTGTGGTTGACCCTCTTCTGAATCATCAAGTACTGGAATACGTGCAGAAAAGTTCCCTTAAAATCACTGACAGTGTAATTACACAAACGTCTTTTTCGCGTTTTAGGTATTTTTACAGATTTGGTACAATACCACACATGTCTATCCTCACGAAAATGTAAAGGCGAATCACATTTACCACACTGGACACTTAAAGGTAATACGGAATGCTCCCTTAGAAAACGATTCACTACTTCAGGAGTTCCATTATAATTCCCATGAAATCGGCCGATCACATCAAAATAGGAATAACGACATATTTCACACAACCGTACCGGAGGATCCATGACAGTTAAGTGACGTGTGCTGAAAATATAGAAACCGGAACTTTTGAAAACCGAAAACAAACGACAATCACGGGTTTCTCCCATAATGAAATAGGGAAAAAAATAAAATACTATCGTTTACAATGTTATATTGCACGAAAAACAGATCCTTGAAACAAGACTGAGAGACCAATGAATCGTCCAATAATAACCCTTGAAAAGAACCCAGTAGTATTTAGATTGGAGGAGTGACATTAGTGGGAGGAGCAAATGCGCATTCAAGCAAATATTGTCACATTACGCAATGGGGCGGAGCCAAGTAAGATGAAAACAGACATACAAACGAACAAGAGCTAGGTCCCGTGGCAGCGTAAAGGTATACAGAACACTTAGAAATAAAATGCAGACCTACAATAACTGAAATAATTATCTCTGTAAGTAGACATCAGCGTCAATAATGTATTGAGAGAAAGTTTTTTGTTATCACGTGCTTTACTAGGAAAATATATTAATATAATACATTTCCCAATTTGGTTGAATCTAAAACTTTACCAACTATCCTATCGGTTTCATTGTAGTGTATTACAGGGCAATGTAACCTAGGAAAACAGCTACTTTTTCAATATTAAACTTACCCGATAATCATGTAGCTGTCAACTCCGTTGCCCGACAGAATTCTACGGGAGGGATACGCCAGCTATCACAATACTAGAAGGGGGTGTACTCACCAGCGCCACCTGTGGCCAGGTACTACAGTACTTCTTGTTGACACCTCCTCAATTTTTCCTCTGTCGTGCTTCCGGCAAGACGTTCTGGGATACGCTTATGATCTTGGAGTATTTTCACGGCTTTTGGTGAAGTATTTCTCTCAGATTTCGGCTGTCGCTTTACTGGAAAACTTCTATATTAGCTTAGATAGCTATTATTTAGTCCTGATTAATGGTTAACGATCTTTTTGCTTGATTTGGAATCCCCACTTGGCTAACTCTTTTGATTCAAGATGTCTGACATTTCACAAGCCCCACCCCATAGACGATGTAGGTCTTGTAATAGGCGTATTCCGAAGGCCTCGGTAGATCCTCACACCGCTTGTTCTGACTGTAGGGAAAGGCCCTGTCAGTGTGAAGATCGATGTGAGGAATGCGCCGGACTTTCGGAACTTGATTTTGTCCGATTTCTTAAGTATTCAACCAAGTTAGAGAGAGAGAGAGTTAGGAGGAGTTCTTCTCGCTCTTCACTTTTTTCCTCACCTCATGATCCCCTACCTTTTCCTCCCCCTGTAGTGGCTACCCCCGAACCTACTATTTGCCCTCAACCTGATATGTCTGTTGTTTTGCGTGCCATTCAGGCTTTAGGTGACAAAGTGGAGTCGGTGGTTAGTGATCATAAGTCTCTTATGGCCGAAGTCAAGGAACTTAAGGTCAAGAGTGCAGTGGATGGTAATAGTGCCAGTGCTGTGACGAGTGCTAGTGTCAGTGCAGTGCCAAGTGCTAGTGTCAGTGTCAGTGTGGTGCGTGAGGGTACTTCTGTGCGTGCCAGTCGTCCTCCCAGTCCGGGACCTCTTGCAAGCTCCCAAGCCCAGGGGAGAAGCAATGTCGAAGGGCAAAAGGGTTCGGCAGGCCTTGATCGGCGCACAGAAGTATCCTCGGTGGTTGCGGGCGTGTCTTCCAGAGACCGTCACTCCCACCTGCAGACGATTGAGCCCGTCTTTTACTCGTCTGCTGAAGAATTGTCAGGGAGGAAACGTTGGACTCAGGTCTCAAGACCACTCAAACGCAGAGTCCAGACCTCAAGAGCTCTACAACCTGGCTGCAGTCATTGGATCAGCTCTGACTCGCCGCAGTCATCAGTTGAATGCACACCTCCTAAGAGGAGTAAGGTGCTGCCGCAACAGATCTCTTCTGTTAAGGCTTTACCTC
Source organism: Palaemon carinicauda (assembly GCF_036898095.1). Classification (NCBI taxonomy): domain Eukaryota; kingdom Metazoa; phylum Arthropoda; class Malacostraca; order Decapoda; family Palaemonidae; genus Palaemon; species Palaemon carinicauda. The sequence continues at coordinate 143,087,597 of NC_090731.1, forward strand.
AGCAGACCTTAGTGTCTGCCGACCCCAAGTTGACTCTACTGCAGTCCATGCAGTCACAACTTGCGGTCTTGATGCGTGAGTGTCAGGCTGAGAAGGTTACACCTCCTCCTGCGATCGCTCCGCCTAACCGCAGTCCTGCCTGCCAGGCGTACGATGTTGAGGCTCCTCAGGATACCTTACCACGTTCTGAGTTGACAGTTTCCAGTGGTGTGCAGCTCCCTCCGCCTTCCTTAAGGCAACCTCAGCAATGGGAACAGGAAGCTTATACCTTGCTTCCTCCGCTTCCACTTACAGTTCCACCAGTGAGGCAACACTCTCTTGAGGTACAACAACCTCTCCCATCCATGAGTCAGACTCCTCAGCTCTCGCTGCAGCGACCTCAACCCTCCTCAAGGCGAGAACTTCAACACCTTAGCCTTGCGCCTCAGGAACCTCAACTCGCGAGACAATTACTGCGTTCTGCGCAGCCACTACCTCATCGCTCACAGCTCACACCTCAGGAACCTCAACTCGTTCCTCAGGAACCTCAACTCGTTCCTCAGGAACCTGCTACTGCGCATCCACCAACCTTACAGCAAGCGCAACTCTTGAGTTCAGACACTCATGCCAGGAGTCAGCCTCCTCCACCCATGCGCCTACCTTCTGCTACTTCTTTTGATCAGCCTTTGCAGCCTGAGCCTCAGGTGTTCCCTCAACAGAGACTTGAGGAGGAAACCACAAGTGTTTTTGTTCCAGCTCGTGCAGATTCTGCTGTTCAGCATACCTTACCTCTCACTTTGCTACACTCTGGTGATGAGGTTTCTGATGATGAGGCTGCACACCTGGATCCCTCATCAGACGTGGATGAATCCAAGTCTTCTCCGCCTCCTATTGACTTTCGTAAGGTCTTGGCTCTTTTCAGAGAGGTATACCCAGACCATTTTGTCTCTGCTATCCCCCGCTCTCCGCCATCTGAGTTTTCGCTGGGCATGCAGCCAGCCAAGTCTACGTATACTAAGCTCGTCTTAGCAAGGTCCTCTAAGAGAGCGTTAAGGATTTTAGGGGAGTGGTTGCAGTCTAAGCAACAACTAGGAAAGACTTCCTTTATGTTTCCTCCAACTAAGCTCACTTCTAAAGCGGGCGTTTGGTATGCCACAGGAGAGGAACCAGGCTTGGGAGTACCTGCCTCTGCCCAGGCTGACTTCTCAAGTTTGGTAGACTCTCCTCGTAGAACAGCAATGAGGCGCTCTAAGGTTTGCTGGACCTTCTCAGATCTTGATCACTTCCTGAAGGGTGTATTTAGAGCCTTTGAGATGTTCAATTTCCTAGACTGGTGCCTGGGGGCCCTTAGCAAGAAGACCTCCCCTGCGGACAAGGACTCAGCCATGCTCTTATTGTCCTGCATGGATAAGGCTATTAGGGATGGATCTGGCGAGCTTGCATCAATGTTTGTGTCAGGAGTGCTTAAGAAAAGGGAGCAGCTTTGTACCTTCCTTTCCTCCAGCATCACACCTTGTCAAAGGTCTCAACTCCTTTTCGCTCCGCTCTCGAAGTTCCTTTTTCCCGAAGAGCTTGTTAAGGACTTGTCTGCGGCCCTGATACAAAAGGACACCCATGATCTTCTGGCCTCATCAGCTCGTAAGACTAAGGTTGCTACCTCAGTCCCCAGGACTTATCGCACCCCAGTGGCTGATACTCCTGCTACGAGGTTTATTCCGCCCTTTCGTGGTAGAGCCCCCAGCCGAGGAAGCTCCCGTCCAGACTCTTCCAGGAGCAAGTCTAGGAAAGGTTCCAAGGCTTCTAAAGGAAAAAAACTGACTCTCCTCATCTCCAGACAGCAGTAGGAGCCAGACTCAAGATCTTCTGGCAAGCCTGGGAAAAGAGAGGTGCAGACGCCCAGTCTGTCAGTTGGCTGAGGGAGGGTTACAGGATACCATTCTGCCGCAAACCCCCTCTGACCACATCTCCCATCAACCTCTCTCCCAACTACAAAGAAAAGGACAAGAGGCTAGCGTTGCACCAGGAGGTGTCGCTCCTTTTACAGAAGAAGGCAGTGGTTATAGTCCGGGACCATCAATCCCCGGGCTTCTACAACCGTCTCTTTCTGGTGGCCAAGAAGACAGGAGGTTGGAAACCGGTGCTGGACGTCAGCGCGCTCAATGCTTATGTCACCAAGCAGACGTTCACGATGGAGACGACGAAGTCGGTCCTAGCAGCGGTCAGGCAGGAGGACTGGATGGTCTCGTTGGACCTGAAAGACGCTTACTTTCACGTTCCTATTCATCCAGACTCCCAACCTTTCCTGAGATTCGTTTTTGGAAAGGTTGTCTACCAATTCCAAGCCCTGTGTTTTGGCCTAAGCACAGCTCCTATGGTGTTTACGCATCTGATGAGGAATATAGCAAAATTCCTCCACTTATCGGACATCAGAGCCTCCCTTTATTTAGACGACTGGCTGTTGAGAGCCTCCACGAGTCGTCGCTGTCTGGAGAGTCTCAACTGGACTTTGGACTTAATCAAAGAACTGGGTCTGTTAGTCAACCTAGAAAAGTCTCAGCTCATTCCCTCCCAATCCATTGTGTACCTGGGAATGGAGATTCGGAGTCAGGATTTTCGGGCTTTTCCATCGGCCCCAAGGATAAGCCAAGCCCTAGATTGCATCATGAGCATGCTGAAGAGGAGCAGTTGCTCGGTGAGACAGTGGATGAGTCTCACAGGGACCCTTTCATCGCTGGCCCTGTTCGTCGAGCTAGGGAGACTCCACCTCCGCCCTCTTCAATTCCATCTTGCAGCTCATTGGGACAAGGGGTTGACTCTCGAAGCAGTCTCTATCCCAGTCACCAAAGAGATGAAGACCACTCTCTTGTGGTGGAAGACCAATCTCCTTCTCAGGGAGGGCCTATCGTTGGCGATTCAGACCCCCAATCTTCATCTCTTCTCGGATGCATCGGACTCGGGCTGGGGCGCGACCTTGAACGGACAGGAGTGCTCGGGAACGTGGAACGAGGAACAGGAAACGCTCCACATCAACTGCAAGGAGCTACTAGGAGTTCATTTAGCCCTATTGAACTTCAAGTCCCTCCTGCTAGGCAAGGTGGTGGAGGTGAACTCCGACAACACCACAGCCTTGGCTTACATCTCCAAGCAAGGAGGGACCCATTCGAGGAGCCTATACGAGATCGCAAGGGACCTCCTCATTTGGTCAAGAAGTCTAAACCTCACCCTAGTTACGAGGTTCATTCAGGGCAACATGAACGTCTCAGCAGATCGCCTAAGCAGAAGGGATCAGGTCATTCCCACGGAATGGACCCTCCACAAGAGCGTGTGCAACAGACTTTGGACCTTGTGGGGTCAGCCGACCATAGATCTGTTTGCCACCTCCATGACCAAGAGACTTCCTTTGTACTGTTCCCCAGTTCCAGACCCAGCAGCAGTTCAGGTGGATGCTTTTCTGCTGAACTGGTCCCATCTCGACCTTTACGCATTTCCACCGTTCAAGATAATAAACAAAGTCCTTCAGAAGTTCATCTCGCACGAAGGGACACGGCTGACGCTGGTTGCTCCCCTTTGGCCTGCAAGAGAATGGTTCACAGAGGTACTTCAATGGCTGGTCGACGTCCCCAGGACTCTCCCTCTAAGAGTGGACCTTCTACGTCAACCTCACGTAGACAGGTTGCACCCAAACCTCCACGCTCTTCGGCTGACTGCCTTCAGACTGTCGAAAGATTCGCTAGAGCTAGAGGCTTTTCGAAGGAGGCAGCCAGTGCGATTGCCAGAGCAAGGAGGGTTTCCACTCGTAGAGTCTACCAATCCAAGTGGGAAGTCTTCCGGAGCTGGTGTAGAGCCAATGCAGTATCCTCTACCAATACCTCTGTGACCCAAATAGCTGACTTCCTATTACATCTTAGGAATGAGAGATCCCTTTCAGCCCCTACGATTAAAGGGTACAGGAGTATGTTGGCTTCAGTTCTCCGCCACAGAGGTTTGGACCTTTCTTCCAACAAGGACCTTCAAGACATCCTTAAGTCTTTTGAGACTTCTAAAGAGCGTCGTCTACCCACTCCAGGCTGGAACCTAGACGTAGTCTTAAGGTTCCTTATGTCACCTAGGTTCGAACCTCTCCAGTCAGCTTCCTTCAAGGACCTTACCCTCAAGACTCTTTTTCTCGTCTGCCTTGCAACAGCTAAAAGAGTCAGTGAGGTTCATGCCTTCAGCAAGAACATTGGGTTCACATCCGAATCTGCAACATGTTCTTTACAGCTCGGATTCTTAGCTAAGAATGAACTTCCTTTGCGTCCTTGGCCTAGATCGTTTGAAATACCTAGCCTCTCCAACATGGTAGGTAACGAGCTAGAAAGAGTTCTTTGCCCTGTCAGAGCTCTGAAATATTATCTTAATAGGTCAAAACCTATTCGAGGACAGTCAGAAGCCTTATGGTGTGCCATCAAGAAACCTTCGAGGCCCATGTCCAAAAACGGGGTTTCGTATTATATAAGGCTTCTGATTAGAGAAGCCCATTCTCACTTAAAGGAGGAAGACCTTGCTTTGCTGAAGGTAAGGACCCACGAAGTGAGAGCCGTAGCTACTTCGATGGCCTTTAATAAAAACCGTTCTCTGCAGAGCATAATGGATGCAACCTATTGGAGGAGCAAGTCAGTGTTTGCATCATTTTATCTTAAAGATGTCCAGTCTCTTTACGAGAACTGCTACACCCTGGGACCATTCGTAGCAGCGAGTGCAGTAGTAGGTGAGGGCTCAGCCACTACATTCCCTTAATCCCATAACCTTTTTTAACCTTTCTCTTGAATACTTTTATTGTTGTTTTTATGGTTGTTACGGTAGGCTAAGAAGCCTTCCGCATCCTTTTGATTTGGCGGGTGGTCAATTCATTCTTGAGAAGCGCCTGGGTTAGAGGTTGTGTAGAGGTCCTTTAGTAGGGGTTGCAGCCCTATATACTTTAGCACCTTTGAGTTGATTCAGCCTCCAAGAGGAACGCTGCGCTCAGTAAGGAAGACGAACTTAAAAAAGAGGCAGAGTAACGGTTCAAGTCGACTTCCTTACCAGGTACTTATTATTTCATTGTTATTTGAGATAACTGTTATATGAAATATGGGATACTTAGCTATCCTTTAATCTTGTACACTGGTTTTCACCCACCCCCCTGGGTGTGAATCAGCTACATGATTATCGGGTAAGTTTAATATTGAAAAATGTTATTTTTATTAGTAAAATAAATTTTTGAATATACTTACCCGATAATCATGATTTAATTGACCCTCCCTTCCTCCCCATAGAGAACCAGTGGACCGAGGAAAAATTGAGGAGGTGTCAACAAGAAGTACTGTAGTACCTGGCCACAGGTGGCGCTGGTGAGTACACCCCCTTCTAGTATTGTGATAGCTGGCGTATCCCTCCCGTAGAATTCTGTCGGGCAACGGAGTTGACAGCTACATGATTATCGGGTAAGTATATTCAAAAATTTATTTTACTAATAAAAATAACATTTTTCCTTATAGAAAAAAAAATTACGCTCTCTTCGAAAATGACACACGTTCCCGTCGCAAATTAATAGTTTCAGAAATATATATACATCTATGTGGCGAAATTTCACCGGTTTATACTAAATAGCCCGATGTGCTGGGCTGATCACAAGGTCTGAAGGACTAACCTCTCAAAACCATTGGGGAAGTAAGTAGAATACGGCTATATTTTAACAAAATTTATTATAAAAATAATAATCTTATACGAGAAACATAAAAAATAAACCTTTACTTGACATACAAAGAGATACTTGACTTAAAGAACATGTGCGTGACCGAAAAAAACTATGTCCGCATCGGACTCAAGATTTTAGCAAAATTAATTGAACATTTAGAAAGTTATCACGATAAACGCCTTACCGAGACCTTTTTACGTACTTTACACAATAACACTGATCCCCTGGCACAAGGATCGATGAAATATTTACAGATACAAACTTTACATAACTCTAACAAGACCTACATGGAAACCGACCTGGATACACTAGGGTGGGGAGAGTGAACAATTAGGACTTACTGTGGTTGGGGACGTCGGATCAAAGAGGCAGAGCGGGCCTCCGCAACCTCCGATGTCACCTTTTTCCCGCAATTTTTTCTGAACCTAAATTTCTAGATTGGATTTTTTTATCATGTTACAATAGAATGACGTTATATTTCTTAATCTTAAATTACAAGTGGACGATTTCTTTAGTCTCAACGCCTCCCCTACCAGGCGGTTTCTCTTTTTGGTTCTAAACATTCTCGTCTTGAACGACATTCATTCGCCCGCGAGTCCTCTCCTCTCCCTCCAATTTGACGCAATCGTAGGCGGAGTCAAATGGCGGGAATTTTGATTGATCAGGTCGAAATTCCCGACATCCTCCACTCCCCAAAATAAGGAGCGATGAAACGTCGGTTAATTGGACAGAGCTGGACTCGGGGTGGGGGGAGTGACTTACTGCGAGACTCTGTTAGGCTCGCTGCGTAGCGCTCCGCAACGACTCGAACAGAGTACGCATAATGTACAACACAGCAATGTTACCCCGGGGCAATATACACAATCAATAATATACATATAGCCATACAACAGTTCAAATTAGGCAATGGGCCTAGCAATTCTATGCACTCGTGTATAATACACATAAGGAACAGCAGAAATTAGTGATAATGTACACATACATATTATAAATTTCAAATGGCAAAGCAAGTAGGCAATGGACCTAAAACAATCAGAAAATGGAAATGGAAATGCATACATAACAATTCAAATGCAAAGGCAATTAGGCAATGGGCCTAAAACAATCAGAAAATGGCAATGGAAATGCATACATAATTCAAATGCAAAGGCAATTAGGCAATGGGCCTAAGACAAGCAGAAAATGGCAATGTAAATGCATACATAACAATTCAAGTTCAGTCTGCCTTAACTCACATTAATCGAGACCTATATAGCGCTGCTACATACAGGCTATTACTTGATGGAGTACAAGAGGGAGGGCTGGTTCTGTGTAACGCTCGGTCTGTACGCACGAGAGACCATCCCGTCCCCGTTCTCCACCCCCTACACACTTCCAACTTCTGCAGATTCATGCACACCTCAAACTCCACCCTCCCTACCTTCCAGATAGGACACGCCCCTTTTTCACTCATTGTTTACAGCTACGTTTTATATATCGTCACCTTTCAGCAGACAGTCCGTCAGTTCTCGCTGTTTCGCGGCAGCCCTTCTCAATGGGCGTGCAGAACGTCCTTGTGCGTTCGTCTGCTCTGATTCTGTTTCATTTTCACTTCTTTCACTAACTGCATAGTTCTCACCTTTCTCGTCGTTGTCGTCCGTTCCTGTGGCTGGTTGTTGAGTTGTCGTAGCTGGTGCCATATCCTGGTCGTCCCCAGACGTCTCCGCTATCCCTGGCATTCCTGCTGTCGAACTGTACGCGCCCTCTTCTCCGTCATCGCCGTCGTCATCGTCTTCTCCTCCATCGTCATCCTCAGAGGGGGCTATTTCTAGGGGAACCAGGTGGCTGACAGCTCGCAGCGACTCGACACCCTCAAACAACACTTTAGCCGAACGCACGACTCCGTCGTCGTCAGGATACGTCTCCACGACACGTCCCAGAGGCCATGTAGCTCTTTTCTTATTTTCTTGTTTAACTAGCACGATGTCTCCGGGGTGCAGCTTGGAGGGTTCCCCGGACCGACAGTCGTGCCGGGCTCTCAAGGCACTCAAGTATTCCCTTCTCCATCGTTCTCTGAACGCCTTCAGTGAATCTGTCAATCTTATGTAACGATCACGTAGTTTCCGAGAGGTGAAGGTTGCGTTGAGATGGTCGTCCGGCAAGATTGGTACCATGTGGTGGACTTGGTGTCCTCTTAGCAAATGGGAGGGGGTGAGGACTTCATCCTCGCGCTCATCACCGCTGTACATAAGCGGCCGATTGTTCACTACTGCTTCTGCTTCTTTCACGAGAGTTAGCACGTGGGCGTCCGGCAGGTACTTCTTTCCGAGGGCTATCTGGAGGGTCCGTTTCGTTACTCCTATCAAAAGCTCGAAGAACCTACCTTTCCAAGGTGCACAGGGCGTCTGAAACCGCCACTTTATGCCAGTTTTCCTCAGGAACTGCTGGACTTCATCTTCTTCGTAAAGTCCCTGCAGGAGGTGGCTGGTAGCCTTGAAGGTTTGATGGTTATCGGACATGATGAGCTGCGGGGCACCATGGGTGGCACTAAACTGTCTTAGTGCCAACACGAATTCTTCTGCTTCCAAAGAGGGACAAAAGTCAAGGTACACGGCTCTGCTAGCCATGCAGGTTATGATATGTATATATCCTGGCCGCGTTTTGGTTTGAATGGCTGCTGTGTGGTCCACTCCGACTGCTGTGAAGGGTTTTGTGAGGGTGATCCTTTCCTTTGGCAGGGGGGGGGGGGGTGGTGGTGATGGCTGTCTCGTTAGAGGCTGGAAGGCTAGCTTGCATTCGGTGCATTGCCGCACGGTTCGCTTCGCAATGGAACGTAGACCCGCCACCCAACATTTCTGTCGAAAGATACCTATTAGAGTATTCACCCCACAATGCAAATGTAACTGATGTAAATAATTTAAATACATCTTAACTAAATGCCCTTTGGTTGGCAAGAGAATTAACTGATCAGTTTCTCCTACATGGGACACTCGTCCCCTGGTGCAGATCAGATTATCTACTAAAACCAGATTCAATTGTCTGACAAAATTAGCAACTTCACGAGGGGGTCTGACTCCGCCCTCTAAGTAGGCATAAACAGTAGGCAAATAATGTTTTTGCTCTAATTGGACAACAATACTGAACGGATGCCGTTCTATCTTAGTAAACTTTAAAATTAGTCTGACTACTCTCAACAAGAATTGGAACCGTACTTCCCTTTTCAGGATGTCCCAAATCTCGCCTGGGGGGTAGGACACATCTCCCTTAACTCCTGTACCGCCGCTACTACGTGAGTTTGATGTAGTGGATCTTCCTCCTTGCAAGGAACAGGCTTTCCCGTGGTCCTGAGGAATTCTGGACCGTTCCTCCACAGGGAGTTAGCTTGCAATTGTCGAGCCGTTGCACCTCGGGATAAGATATCGGCAGGGTTCTGATGACTAGGGACATGGTTCAGACTGAAACTACAAACCTGCTAAATAAATATAATCTCCGCCACTCTGTTAGAAACAAACACATTTTTATTAGACCTGGCATCGGGAGATGCTACCCATGCCAACGTTACCTTACTGTCGGTCCACATTACTATTTCCCGTGGCTCGATCAGTTCCTTGAGTGTTCTTGCTAGTCTGCTGCCTAACAACAAGGCCAGTAGCTCTAACTTGGGGATCGTCAGTTTGCTCATCCCTTTCGGAGTGATCCTCATTTTACTAGTAACCAAACTTACCCGATTGCAATCGTCCCTGGTATATGCCACTGCTCCATATGCCTTACTGCTGGCATCGGTGAACACACGAAGTTCTAAACCCCTTCTTCCTGTCGATCTTTGAAAGGTGATGTCGCTCACCGCTTTCAAATCACTCAACAATTCACTTGCCTGTTTAGCCTTTTCTTCTCCTAACACGTCATCCCAACCTACATTATCCTCCCATAGTTGTTGGAGGAAAAGTTTTCCCTTTACAAATAATGGGCTTATCAAACGTTTCGGATCATAAATGGAGACTAACAGGGAAAGTACCCTACGCTTCGTAGGCACCCATCCCTCCCCCAACTCACAGATCCTTTTACTTTTTTTCACACACAATCTGTCCACGTCCCGGGCCCATCGCAGCCTGAGCACGTTCACACTCACAGGCTCACTCCACTGTTTCTCGCTATCGAAGGCCAAGTGATTGCTTGCCCACCCTTCCAAGGCATACCCGCCCCTTTTAAGATGTTATGAACAGACTCATGCTCTTGCCTCATATGTTCTAAATCCTCAAACGTGGCCAGATAGTTATCGACATAAAAAGATTTTACTAAATCTGGGCGGCCTTCCTCTTTAAAATGACAATTTAATATCTGTTGTAGCAAAAATGGACTAGCTGTGATGCCGAACACCACGACTCTAAAGGCGAAGATAAGCGCTTGACCAGCTGCCTCGCGCCACAGAAATCGTGTAAATTTTGCATCACGAGGATCTAACAAAACTCGATGGAATGCTTTACTTATGTCGGCTAACATGGCATATCGGTTCAACCTAAACCTTATGATTAAACTATATGCTACCTCTACCAAATTGGGCCCAGGTAAGAGACATTCATTCAATGACTTGCAACCCTTTGACTTTGCCGAGGCATTGAACACGATTTTAAGGGGGGTGGTACGGCTGTCTTTCTTAACTCCAAAGTATGGCATGTAATAACTTTCCACTATGGGATTTTTCACCTCTGATATAAAACCTGCTTTGATATATTTATCTATTACTCCCTGATATTGTTCAAAATATTTCCTATCCTTTCTGAATTTGGTCTGCAACGACTCTAACTGCGCCACAGCGTTACGATAATTTGTTTCTGGCCTAGCATCCGACCCGAATGGTAGGCTAACCTGATATCCCTCAGGTTTTCTCACAACGCTTTGCGATACCTTTCGCACGGCCTCGGCCTCGCGAACAGTGTATTGCTCAGATGGGGCGATGCCAACACGGTCTAATCGCCACCACTCGTCTACATCATACAGATATGGCTCGTTCGTGATTCTGCACACTCTCAGCGTTCTTACTTGTTCGATCTTTTCCCCTTGGAACAGCCACTGCGGCACCTTCCCGTACGGGGACATACCATTATGCGTCAAGAAGAGATTTATCCCATCTACCTTTTCAACACCTATAATAAAATAGCTAAAATAATCGGCCCCAACTAAAATGTGAACGTTCTTCATGGTATCTGATTGGTTTGCTGGATCGGCTAACTTGACTCCCTTGGTCAACAGATGCTGTCTGACCTTTACATAACCCACGTTATGTATCGGGACGTCCACGTGTTCGTGTGCCACCAACTTCATACGCAAGATTCTTTTCCCCATTTCAACCCTGCAACTTACTACATCGTATTGTCCGCTTATTTCCTCGGAACCAAACGGAGCTATATTCAAGGATACTCTTCCTACCACCGGTAGGCCTAATTGACGGGCAATTTTTGCTGAGATGAAGCTCCTCTGGCTTCCTGAGTCGAGAAATAGGCGGACTCGCTTACTACCTTGCTTTTGTTGAATACCTGCCATGGCTGTTGGCAAGATAGTGCATGGGAGGTCCACATCAGACCTCTGCGCGATCTTTGCGCTTGTGCATGGTTTAGATTCTACTTTAACTTTGGATGGACGGGGGGCAGTTTCGTTCTGCGCAGGCGTCGCATTTACTACGGGGCGGGACGTTGTTGATTGACTATACTACTATGACTAGGGATCGATTGCGGTCTACCCGCATCGCAAATTGCAGTGTGGTGCTTAGCATTACAGTTTCTACAGGAATTTGAAACGGGACATTTATCGCTACGATGGCCTGATTTCGTGCAATTAAAACAAAGACCCCTCTTTAGCAAAATGTGACGTCTAGCAGCTACGTCAGTGACTTGGTGACATCCGTGAGGCGGATGCCGTTCATTACAAAATGGGCAGGAATTATTGTGGATGGGATGGGTTTTCGGTCTTACACTACTTTCTGGTCTTTTGTCACTCTCAAGACTGTCGCCTCTCTGCAACGCATCGTCTTCTAGCATTCTCACAATAAAGTCTATTGCCTCAAAAAACTCTTCCAACGTGTAGTCGCATTTTCTCAAATGCTCTACCACTTTGCGGTAGAGCTTTCCCTCTGACAGTTTTTGATTAATGAGGCTCATGACCATGCCCTGGCCTAAGTCATTGGTACTCAGTCTTTTGATTTGTTCAATAATGATGGTCAACTCAAAACGGAACCTTTTGAGTTCTACTGGGTTTAGTGACGGCACAAAGATGTTGGCTAATTTACGGTGCAGAATCACGAGTGTCTGGTGCACGTTGCCATATTGCTTATCTAATAGGTCTGATGCTACACTATAGTTCGCGGCGGTTACACTTAAAGATTTGATGATTCTAAGTGGCTCTTTGCCCAACGTCCCCAATAAATATGTGAATTTAGACACTTCGTCTAAATCAGCTCTTCTATCCACGTGGATTGTGAATAGTTCACGGTACGATGCGTACTCTTGCACTTCCCCTTCAAACGTGGGGAGAGGCAGCGGCTTCAACCTGGGGAGGGCAACATTCCCCGTTGAAGGGCCTTTCACTTTATCTATTCTATTATACAATAGGGTGGAAGCACGTGTAGCTTCACCTAACATGTGCCTGATTCGGGCTTCGATACTAGATTCTAGTTTCACGCGCTGGCTTTTGTATAGCTCTTTAAGCTGTCGGACCTCTGCCTGCAACTCCGTTACCAAATTCTGGTAAACTGACTCGGAGTAGGTCTCTATCAGCACCCTTTGCGTTTCGCTCAGTAAGTCTTGCACTAGGCCCATCGACGCCTCGATATGAACGATCGTGGACACCGCCATCTTAATTAACTTTACTTTACGTTTGGGGGGGTTTGGCAAAGCAAGGAAAGAAAGGTAACTTTACGTTAGGAAGGGACTCAAAGAAACTGACCCACGTGGGCGATCGCACATCGGGACGTAGACGAACCTTTAATTGTTACTTCTCTCCCACCCTCAAAAGCTCATATTTTAATTAAGTCCCGTCCGGCTCAGGGAAGCGCTTGTGATCCGGTTCGAAGGACCAAATGTGGCAAAATTTCACCGGTTTATACTAAATAGCCCGATGTGCTGGGCTGATCACAAGGTCTGAAGGACTAACCTCTCAAAACCATTGGGGAAGTAAGTAGAATATGGCTATATTTTAACAAAATTTATTATAAAAATAATAATCTAATACGAGAAACATAAAAAATAAACCTTTACTTGACATACAAAGAGATACTTGACTTAAAAGAACATGTGCATGATCGAAAAAAAACTATGTACGCATCGGACTCAAGATTTTAGCAAAATTAATTGAACATTTAGAAAGTTATCACGATAAACGCCTTACCGAGACCTTTTTACGTACTTTACACAATAACACTGATCCCCTGGCACAAGGATCGATGAAATATTTACAGATACAAACTTACATAACTCTAACAAGACCTACATGGAAACCGACCAGGGTACACTAGGGTGGGGAGAGTGAACAATTAGGACTTACTGTGGTTGGGGACATCGGATCAAAGAGGCAGAGCGGGCCTCTGCAACCTCCGATGTCACCTTTTTCCCGCAATTTTTTCTGAACCTAAATTTTTAGATTGGATTTTTTTTATCATGTTACAATAGAATGACGTTATATTTCTTAATCTTAAATTACAAGTGGACGATTTCTTTAGTCTCAACGCCTCCCCTACCAGGCGGTTTCTCTTTTTGGTTCTAAACATTCTCGTCTTGAACGACATTCATTCGCCCGCGAGTCCTCTCCTCTCCCTCCAATTTGACGCAATCGTAGGCGGAGTCAAATAGCGGGAATTTTGATTGATCAGGTCGAAATTCCCGACAATCTATATCCTCCAATAATGGGGGCCCCCCAGTGGGAACTCGGGGTTTTGGGTGGGGAAAACATACTGGGGAATCGATATACCGTGCAACTCAAAGTTATCCATATTGGTTGATCTGTTTGTTTCCGATTGAAATGAACATCAAATTCGGTTAATTCACGTTGTTTACTATAGGAATACAATTATATATCATTTCCCCAGTATGTTTTCCCCACCCAAAACCCCGAGTTCCCACTGGGGGTCCCCCATTATCGTAGGATATAGATGTATATATATTTCTGAAACTATTCATTTGCGACGGAAGAGAGCGTAATTTTTTCTATAAGAAACAGTAGTTTTTTTCCTAGGTTACATTGCCCTGTAATTCACTACAAAAATACCGTTATTCCATGCGAATACATAGCCTTTAACTTAGGTTAAACTTATAAATGTTGTTTCTTTTTTGCCTAAAGAAAGGCAGCTATGACATATTTAAATCACCTTCTGGTGTTAGTAGTCGACTAGATTTGACCTTTTTATGCTATTGTTCTTAAAATTTATAATGATTAATGCAATTGTCATAATATGTTTGGGCATTTTATGTCAAAGTTAACAGAAAAATGCTTAAAAGAATGCAAATGATTAACAATAAAACTAGTATGGTAGGTACCTCTATTTCTGAAGCTTTTTTTTTTTTTTTTTTTTTACTAGTCAACCGTGAATGACCGCTAACTGACCTGACACCAGGGGTCTAGGTTCTGGTAAAAACTCCTGAGTCAAGGCAATTCTCTAATGAGCCAAGACCATCCTAATCTGCCGGAAAGAAGCATTGAGCCAAAACCATCCTAATTTGCCAGAAAGAAGCATTGGGTATTTTTTTACTTATGGATATTAATTGCTTTCAACATAAAATATAGGTTTTTCTGTTGTATAATGATGTGATTTGAATGATTTTGAGGTTTATTTCCATCGCAAATGAATACTTATCCTTCCACCACCCCTCCCCCCTATAGATAACAATCTGGGGGAACCTCCTTGGGAAGCGGAGTTTTGGGTGGGGGAGACAAAGTATGTAAAAACAGGGCAAAAAACCTAAATATAACACTCTAATATATAAAAATATGGTAAATGTCTAGAAGGCCAAACCCGTTTTTCAAGTACTAACGACGAAAAACGGCCAGATTATAGTTGCACATAGCATAGAAACATGAGGAAATGAATAAAAAAGAAACTAAGACTTAACTCTTACACACAAAATGTAAGCATAAACCTACTACTACAATACCCCTACCTAGCCCTACCGGGGGGGGGGGGGGGGGGGGCTCCGCCCTCCCTGCGACCCCCCCCTTAAGGCCACAGTGATTTTCAGGGCACTACCGAACGTAATAAACCCACCTAACCTAGCCTAGGGGCCCTGTACCCCTACCTAGGCCTACCGGGGGGCTGCGACCCCTCTTAAGGCCACAGTGATTTTCGGGGCACTACCGAACCTAATACAACCACCTAACCTAGGGCCCTGTACCCCTACCTAAGCCTAGCCCCTGCGACCCCCCCCTTACGGCCACTACCTAACACATCCATCAAACCAAATCCAAAGTGATGGTACATCGTTATACTATTACTATTATAATATACTCTATAAATTAATGAAGCTTACCTTAAACTGTTGGTTCATAAAGATGTGCTACTGCTTTGAGGAAAACGTGAAGCCGTTGCGAAGGTTCCTTGACATGCAGGACAATTTTTATTTTGTAAAATTAAATTGTGTCTCTGGCACAAATCCATTAGTTTTTCAATATTCCCCGAATAAGTTACAACAAATTTATTGCAAGTTAGGCAACAGTCAGGACAAGAAGATGGAATTTCAACTTCTAGTGCAATATGAAATGACGTGCTTGCTATGGCCTCCATGTCTAAGAACGAAATGAAATGCCTGGTTAAGATAATGTATTGTCGTGCTGTGATTGGCCAAACCTGTAAGAAGTCATAGTGGATAGGCGCTGTGATTGGCCAAACGTGTAAGACGTCATAGTGGACTAGTTTTTCTGCGGATTATAGTGGTTACAGGGCTCATTTGAGCTGTAAGGACACCGATCCCTTCGTCGTCCAGAAAATCGACAAACTACTTATTTATTTGAATTCTCTTTTCGCCACACTGTGGTTTCCCATGTATATATATTCTGCTCTACCAGAGCTACATTTTGACATATGTATCATTTCATAACATGTTTCTGTTAACCCATAATTCATATATTTGTAAGTGTAAGAAAACACATATATTTTGGCGGGCACTTCAATCTGATTTGGCGCCAGTGTCATCCTACCTTTACGTCCGCACCTTGTAATATACTCCCGTGCACATTCGAATAAAGTATCAGTTGATCTTGGTAACTCTTGTCTCACTGTCCTTACAACTGGTGACCCCGGAGTTGAAAGTAGCATCAGCGGTTTTGGCTTTGCCATTAACGGACTTATTACGGCTGTGCTACCTTCTACATACTCCGTTACCTTAGGCACGAGCCTGCCTTTGGTTCTCCCACACTTCGGTGAACGTAAGGCAGTAGGATGAGCTTAACCGACATATCAACTTCTCACCTCTTCGCCTACTCGTCGTCTGGCCACGATGCAGGAAGCAACACGCCCATCGCACCCAACGGCCTCGCCTCCACGCCCAAAGTCAAACTGCCGCCCTTTTTTCAACACAACACCGCCTCCTGGTTCCTGAGAACGGACATACTCTTCCGTGTCGCTAGACCAATCGACTCCTGCGCCAAGGCCGACATCGTTCTCACCTCCATACCTGAAGAGGTATTCGACAAAATTTCCCCATGGCTCGACGCCCAGGCCGGCCAAGTTTCATACGACGACCTGAGAACGAAACTCATCGGTATCTACTCCCTCTCTGTCTCAGCAAGGGCACAGAAAGTACTGGACCTCGCCGGCAAGCCCATGGGTGACACCTCTCCTGTCGAGGCGTGGGACGAGCTAACCGGCCTGCTTATGCTCCCCGAAACAGACAGCAACAGTCGACGACGTGAGATTAGCTTATCTCGCGAAATCTTTCTTCGACGCCTACCACAGGACGTACGGGCCCAATTGACAGACGCCGACACGCTCCCGATGACCGAACTCCTGTCGAAGGCTCAGAAGCTCCACGAGGCCTCCAAAGCATCTCGCCTTGGAGCATCATCGTCAACACCGCCTCCGTTCTCCTCCTTCAGCAGCTGCTCTTCCATAGACTCCTCGGCAATGGCCCTTGAGGACGACGAGATCAACATTCTATCAAGAAAGAAACCACCGCAACCGAACCCTAGGCCTAACCCGGCATGGTGCTTCTACAACCAACAGTTCGGCAGTGACCACAAAAAATGTAGAGCACCATGCAGTTTCCCTAGAAGATGACGCCAGAAGCATCCACCTGCCACCATCGCAGCCGCAGTTAACCAAAACAAGATTGGTTTCTGTATCCTCGATACCATTTCCAACCGTAGACTCATGGTGGACACCGGCGCAATGCAGTCAACGTTCCCTCCTTCGAAGTCCGACCTAGACCGTGGTCCCGACAAAAACGCTCCACCACTCATCGCCGCCAACGGATCTCCCATACGGTGCTATGGGATCAAGACCCTCAAGATATCTATCATGGGCCGTTCGTATTCTTGGCCCTTCGCTATCGCCGACGTCAATCGCCCCCTCCTCGGTGCGGATTTCCTCGCCCACCATGGACTCCTCGTCGATGTCGCTAACAGACGTCTCATCGACACGGGAACCTACCAGTCCCGCGCCCTAGAACACGGCCCTGCAACAATGTCCGTATCCGCCGTAACGACGCACCCCTACGCCGACCTCCTACGAGAATTTCCTGAGGTTTTCAAGCCCGAGCTCCGACACTCGCCAGGTTCCCCGTCCAAGCATGGTATCTACCACCACATCACAACGACAGGACCTCCCACTCACGCCAAATTCCGCCGTCTCCCGCCCCGGAAACTGAAGGATGCCAAACGCGCCTTCGAGGACATGGAACGCATGGGTATCTGTAAGAAAGCATCGAGCCCCTGGGCATCACCCCTGCACATGGTTAAAAAGCCGGACGGGTCCTGGAGACCTTGCGGCGACTACAGGCGCCTCAACCTCATCACAACACCCGATCATTACCCGCTGCCCAACATGCAGGACCTAACGAACGCGTTGCACGGCGCAAAGTATTTTACCAAGATGGACCTCCTCAAGTCTTATTTCCAGGTCCCCGTATTCCCGGAAGATATCCCGAAAACTGCCATTGTAACGCCGTTCGGATCCTACACCTTCGCATACTCAACCTTCGGTCTACGCAACGCTGGGGCGACCTTCCAACGACTAATGGATAGCATTCTGGGTGACCTACCTTTCTGCGTCTGCTACGTCGACGACATCCTGATATTCTCGAAAACCAAGGAGGAACACCGGGGACACGTCCGCACCGTCCTCAAATGCCTACAGGAGAACGGCCTAGTAGTACGCTTCGACAAATGTACGTTCGGTGCGGAGGAAGTGGATTTCCTTGGTCACCGCGTATCCTCGCGCGGGGTAAAACCCATGACAACCAAGGTCGACGCCATCAGGAAGTTCCCATTGCCTACGACCATCCGCCAACTTCAGGAGTTCCTGGGAATGGTCAATTACTACAGGCGCTTCATCCCCAACATCGCACAAACCCTGTCACCCCTCGACGACGTCCTGAAAGGAAAAGAAAAAAAACTCGAGTGGGGTTTGCCCCAGCAACAGGCATTCGCTCGGACGAAGGATGCCCTTGCGAATGCCACCACCCTGGCTCATTTCGACGACAACGCACCCCTGCGACTAATGACCGACGCCAGCAACGTAGCCTGTGGGGCTGTGCTTGAGCAACTCGTCGATGGTTCTCCTCGACCGCTGGCATTCTTCAGCAAGAAATTGAAACCCGCCGAAACAAGATACAGCACCTTCGATAGGGAACTCCTCGCCGTCTACCTCGCCGTCCGCCACTTCAGGCACATCTTGGAGGGGACCCCCTTCACAATCGCGACGGACCATCAACCCCTCGTACACGCCTTCACGAAATCGACGGACGCATGGTCCTCCCGACAACAACGTCATCTCGCATCAATCGCCGAATTCGGGTGCACCATACGTTACGTCCCAGGAAAGAAAAACCCAGTCGCGGACGCCCTTTAAGGATTGAAATTGACGCGATCCACCTGGGAATCGACTACGTCAATCTCGCAACCGAACAACGCACCGACCGAGAAGCACAGGATCACCTGACGGGGCCATCCGCGCTCAAGATAAGTGCGATTCCCCTCGGACCAGCAGGAGTAACTATTCTTTGCGACACCAGCACGGGCCGCCCACGTCCCTGGGTACCAGCCTCCTGCAGAAGGAAAATATTCGATATCATCCATGGACTTTCACACCCCTCAGGACGCACCACCGCTCGCCTTCTGTCTGAAAAGTTTGTCTGGCCAGGGATAAAAAAGGACGCCCGGGAATGGGCGAAGTCATGCATCAACTGCCAGTCAAGCAAGGTCAGCCGTCACACCGAATCGGGGGTAGGCGATTTTCCCCAGCCAAAAAGACGTTTCGGCCATATACACATCGACGTCGTGGGACCATTGCCCCCTTCTGGATCCGCTCGCTACCTACTTACGATCATTGATCGCTCCACGAGGTGGTTGGAGGCATCGCCAATGACCGAAGCTACGACTCAAGCATGCGCCGAAGCCCTCCTGTCAAGCTGGGTGAGCAGGTTTGGCATTCCTGACGACATCACGACTGACAGAGGCTCCGCTTTCCTCTCAGAAATATGGCTTGCTTTGGCGAACCTGATGGGGACGACGCTCCACAGCACCACGGCATACAACCCCACGGCAAACGGCATGGTCGAAAGGACTCACTGCGCCCTCAAGGCGTCCCTGATGGCGAGCTGCACCGACGGGGACTGGAAATCACGACTTCCTTGGGTACTCCTCGGCCTTCGCACCGCCCCTCGCGCAGACGGCGAACCTTCGCCCGCCGAAAAGGTTTACGGGAAAGCGCTCGCAGTTCCTGGCGAATTCTTTCCCTCATCAACCGACGACACGCAGCTGGATCACCTAAGGGACATCGCCAGGAAGTTCAGGCCATGTCTCAAAACTTACCAGGACAGAACCAAGCACTTCAAGCCAAAAAGCCTGGATGACTGCAGGTACGTTTTCGTCCGTGTCGACGCTCATCGACAACCACTGACTAGACCTTATCGAGGTCCCTACCGGGTAATTGAAAAGACAACGAAAGCCTTCCTTCTCGACGTCCATGGCCAAGAGGACTGGGTCTCAATAGACCGCGTGAAACCAGGGTTTCTCGAAGGAAGCGACACCGCCTCCGCCGGACCTGGCAGATCCAGAGTTCCGCCTCAAAACAAGCCGCCCAACGAAAGAAAAATCATCAAACGACGACAAGAGGAAGAGATCCTTACACTGACCGCCAGCGCGCCCCTCCGTTCAAAAACAAGAGGAACCCTCCGACGCCCGAAAAGATACGAAGATTGATCATCAGCCCTCTACGGCGCCCGATGTCTTGGGGGGAGTACTTGTAAGGACACCGATCCCTTCGTCGTCCAGAAAATCGACAAACTACTTATTTATTTGAATTCTCTTTTCGCCACACTGTGGTTTCCCATGTATATATATTCCGCTCTACCAGAGCTACATTTTGACATGTGTATCATTTCATAACATGTTTCTGTTAACCTATAATTCATATATTTGTAAGTGTAAGAAAACACACATATTTTGGCGGGCACTTCAATCTGATATGGCGCCAGCGTCATCCTACCTTTCCGTCCGCACCTTGTAATATACTCCCGTGCACATTCGAATAAAGTATCAGTTGATCTTGGTGACGCTTGTCTCACTGTCCTTACAGAGCAAAAACAAGACACAGTCAACAATAACAACAGACTTAGAAAAAATCTGGGAAGTAGACATGAGTAGCGCGAGTTTGATTGTCGATATTTTGACTGTTATTGAATTTCACTAAATTATCTCACTCGTATACCACTATTTACATACATTCCTACACATTCTAGTAAAAATTCATTGAATATCACTGATATCTTCATGCGGCCCTCTCCTAGACATTAACCAAAAATATATATAAATGTATAAAGAAATAGGCATTTGCGACAGATAATATTATTCAGAAATACTACAAAAGACTTCCTTAACATAGAGAACTAAGTTAAAATACGCTACATTATTAACGTCCATAAATAGAATAATACCAAGCATTGAGCCAAAACCATCCTAATCTGCCGTAAAGAAGCGTTGAACCAAAACCATCCTAATTTGCCGTAAAGAAGCATTGAACTAAAACCATCCTAATCTTCTGGAAAGAAGCATTGAGCCAAAACCATCCTAATCTGCAAGAAAGAAGCATTGAGCCATAACCATCCTAATCTGCCTGGAAGAAGCATTAAGCCAAAACCATCCTAATCTGCCAGAAAGAAGCATTGAGCCATAACCATCCTAATCTGCCTGGAAGAAGCAATGAGCCAAAACCATCCTAATCTGCCTGGAAGAAGCATTGAGCCAAAATCATCCTAATCTGCTGTAAAGAAGCATTGAGCCAAAACCATCCTAATCTGCCGGAAAGAAGCATTGAGCCATAACCATCCTAATCTGCCGTAAAGAAGCATTGAGCCATAACCATCCTAATCTGCCATAAAGAAGCATTGAGCCATAACCATCCTAATCTGCCGGAAAGAAGCATTGAGCCAAAACCATCGTAATCTGCCGGAAAGAAGCATTGAGCCAAAACCATCCTAATCTGCCGGAAAGAAGCATTGAGCCAAAACCATCCTAATCTGCCGGAAAGAAGCATTGAGCCAAAACCATCCTAATCTGCCAGAAAGAAGCATTGAGCCAAAACCATCCTAATCTGTCGGAAAGAAGCATTGAGCCAAAACCACCCTAATTTGCCGGAAAGAAGCATTGAGCCAAAACCACCCTAATCTGCTGGAAAGAAGGATTGAGCCAAAACCACCCTAATGTGCCGGAAAGAAGTATTGAGCCAAAACCATCCTAATCTGCCGGAAAGAAGTATTGAGCCAAAACCATCCTAATCTGCCTGGAAGAAGCATTGAGCCAAAATCATCCTAATCTGCCGAAAAGGAGCATTGAGTAAAAACCATCCTAACCTGCCGGAAAGAAGCATTGAGCTAAAACCATCCTAATCTGCCGGAAAGAAGCATTGAGCCATGGCCAAGAGCTAGCATGTGCAAGAAAGTAACTTTTTTGGGCTCAAGCCATGGCGTCCTGATGGAAGGTTCCTTTTTGGTAGCTTCCTTGGGTATATAACTACTAAGATATTCCCAGAGAATTTAACCACAGGTTATCACAGAATTCTAACTTCTGGAGCGAGTATCCTAAAGGTTTCCCTTTTAAGACATCGTATATCAACAGGGGACGCATGTATTAACGCGCCACATAGCTATCTACACCCCAAACAGAGTTAACACTTCGATGTGTAGGAGCGGAGAATAGCTGGGAGCCGTTCCACAGCTAATCTCGTTCGTGGCTACTTTTGGTACTCGAGACGTAAACAAACGGGCGCCATTGCTAATTGACGTCACGTCCGTCCTCATCCTTCTGCTAGTAGCTCGCCTATCTTAGACGGATTTTCCCTACGCTCTTTTTATCAACCTGCATCTTCGTCATGTCGCTACCTTCGGCCTCGCCTTCTTCTGGAAAGTTGAGTACAAGGTTCCAGTATTGTTTTATTAAGCTCTGACCGTAAAGTAAATTTTACTTTTCAAGATAATTGATGTTTTGTGGCAGAGCTGTGCCTCTACCGGACCCGCCATTTTATGGCGTCGCTGTTGTTCTGCATGCCTTATTTAGTTAGCCTCAACAGCGTTTCCGGCCTCATTAACTAATCGATACTATTAGTTTATTTAGTCTTCATAGCTAGGAACTTTTATATCGTGTTTTGACGCTTTATTATCGGTCATCGACTGACCCCATACCAGTTGGCTACTATAGCCCCCAGGCCAGAGCGCCTATATCAGTGTTCATGCATGATATTTTTCAGTGATCCTAGGCTTACTTATGAAGATAGTGGCATTATTTTACAATACTATTGACTGTGATGCAAGTGTTTTCGCCTTCAGGGACCTTAAGGGACAGGTTAGATAGTGTGTCTTTCTAACCTAACCTACAAGTAGGACCCCTATATGCTTCCTTCATCCCCTGCCTTAGGGCATCCCCTCTGTGTAGCCTTGCTCCCCCTACCACGTATGGGGATCAAGCTCATATCAGAGTATTATATCGCCTCTCTGTCCTCCCTAAGGGAATGATCCCCCCTTAGGGTTGCGTCCGAGAATGAGGAACGGCTAGTCCTTCCTCTATTGCTGGGGCTAGGTCTCCGACCTTTCCTGCAATAGCGATACGTCTTCCATCCTTCCTAGTTCAGGATGTAACATCCCTGCTTTAGGTTAGGTTTTGGAGGGGTTAGTTCTGTTCCTTGCTGAAACGATACCCATGCACTGTTTTCAGACAAGCTGCCTTACCTTAGGCTAGGGAGTGTCCTCCCTTCCTCAGTGGCCACTCTGGTACAGAACCCCCTCCATAGAAGACCCTTCTCTTCTCCCCTCCCCACCTATCTCTTGTATGGCCTAGCCTATACTTAGGTTAGTCTATACCCATCTGTCCCCTGTCGTACAACTCCTCCTTAGGGTGGAGTGATAGGGCTACCCTGAGCTCCTGTGTGCAGTCCGCTCTGGTACATATACCCTTCATAGTGTCCTATGGGATTAGCCACTGGATGCGTTCTGTCTGCAGTGGTTTCCCCCCCCCCCCCCCCCCCCCCGCTCTTGGGTGTCCCCTAGCTCTCCCTTGGGCTACCTTAGCTCCCGGTCCTCTGCGGCCCCTGCTTCTGGGTGATAGGGTCAGCCTCTATCATGGGTACACCCACTCAGATTGGATGTCTGGTGGTCCGTGGCCGGACCCCTACATCCCTCCTTCTGTCTCTTTCACTATCCGGGTGCCGGTCCCTTGCCGCCTCCACTGTCGGTGATACCCACCTCCTACCTTGGTGACTTATCCCTTAACCTCTGGGCCGCCAGTCCTCCGTGTGCCGGGGGACTGCCGCCTGCCGCCGGCTTCCAGCCGATGGCTCTCCCTCCTTCCTCATAGCTTGGTCGTCCGTCCACCGGCCGGCCCCCAGAGTGCCGGCATCCGCCGCCGGCAGTCCGGTTCTGCTATAACCATCCTTGTTCCTGTCACCAAGCCGGCAACCTCCGGCTGCCGGAGCCGCCGCTCCCTCCGCCGGCGGCCGCCACCCTGGTATTACTCTTGACTTCTATATTGTCTTCCCTAATGCCAGAAACTCTGCTAGAGCGGCCTCCGGCGTTCCGGCGGTCTGCCGGAGCCTTCCGGAGGCGTCAAGGCGACTTGCACCCCCTTCTACTAGCTATCATCTGATATTGATAGCCCTACACTGCAACCAGATGACTTGTTTACGTAAATGGATCGGTATCTTATTACCGTTCTATTGGTAATCATGCTGTCTTCTTGCATATCACAGATTTCCAGCATGCTGTGTGTATCTTAGCACGGCTGGATGCCGGAAACCGTTACCCTATGGGATCTTTTAGTCCCCTATTCTGGAACTGAGTGGCCTCAGTCCCAACCTTATATCCTTGACAATTCCCAATAGAATTCTCTCTGCCCTACGGACATTCTATATTGAATTCTATCCTGTGCCTTCGGTCACTTCGGATTGTCCACGGATGAAGGTTACGGTAACCAGCCGGGCGGGATGCACGAAGTATGTACCTATCCTATCTCAGCCCTTCCTCTGTGCATCACACCTATTGTCAAGTTAAAATTAATGATTAATATTAACTTTAGTTTAAGAGTCATTCTTATGACCCCCCCCATACTCATATTCTCTTTCTTTTACAGGAGGAGCAGATGAAGTGTGATCATGACTTCTGTGCCGTGAAACGCCCGCACTTCTACGGGCATACGGCGTGTAGGACCCACGCCCCTTGTGCCAACAAGAAAGGGGATTTGAAGTTCCGGGACCCGCAGAACTGTATGGTCTGCCAGGATCGCCTAGTCGATGCCTTTCATAACCCTCCTTCAGCGGAGGTCAGGGACGCTTCTCGGGATAAGCTACGCAAGTGGGTGCGTGGCTTCCAGAAGAACGCCACTGGACCATACCTGGCCACTGAAGAAATGAGGGCCCTTCTGTTCCCAAAGGCCTCCCCTGATTCTGTGGTACCCAAAGAACTGATCCCCACCATCCAGATCACGGTGGAACCAGACGTAGACATGGCCCAGTCCATGCATGAGTGCCACCTGGATTCCGAGAACGACGAACATATGTCGGATATTTCGGAGGGCACGGAGAAGACCCTTATGGCCCAAGGTGCGGAAGATGAAGAGGACCAGGTGGAATACACCGAGTCGGAGCAGGAGGTCGCTCCGCCTTCCATCACTGCCCCTACTCCTACACCGACGGAAGTGTCTCTCCCGTCTACCTCCGCTACCCCGGAACCCATCCCATCCGCCCAAGAGATGTTCCGGATGATTAAAGCCATTATGGACGACAGGCTTAAAGAAACTCACGAGTTCATCAGGTCCATGAAAGGGTCCAAAGAACCGAAGAAGATCTCGGTTAAGGATCTCCCTGCATGCTCACATGCCAACCCTTGGAGGTATGCCGGGCATATGGTTATCGCGACCGGTAGGATCTTTATCAGCGATAAGATCGGCACGGTCCCCCTGGAAGATGTGGAGTTCTTCCCGAATTTTGAGGCTTACCCGGACTGTTACGTCCGGCTTCGTTCCGAACCTGCCTCTAAAGAAGAGACCGAACCCAAGGAGGAGATAGTGTTCGATCTCTCGAAGGCCCAGGCTATGCTAGCCACCGCATTTAAAAGTAGTGGTTTTACCTGCTCTAAGCTTCCGGCCCTGAGCAAGAAGCACCCTACTTACGTCGCACCCGACGATGCAGTCCTTCCCTTCATGGAAAAGGCCTTCGCTGCGTGCCACAAGGCTGTGGAAGAAGGAAAACCCTGCCCTGCACTGGAGGAGTGCAGACCCTTCTCCATAGTAACTCCCCCCGACGCTCGACACTGGAAGGATATCCAGCATACATTCGTGGTGGGAAAGCTAGACCCTGACGTAGCCGGACGTCAGTTTAACGAAGACCTCCCGAAACTCAACGACCACCTCCTTCGTCGGGAACAAGATACGAAGGAAAGGCTTGCAGCATCCATGTCCCACCAGGTACAACTACATGGTACTCGCCAAATCCCACATGGCAACTCTGGTGAAGGACTTGTAACACTTCATGAAGGCTCGGAGAGCCTGTCGAGAATTTGTGTTCTCAGGTGCCACTGTGAAACACGAACCCCGGAGGCTGATTTCCTCCAACATCTGGGGTAAGCACCTCTTTCCCTCTGACCTTGTGAAAGAGATCACCGACAAGGCCGCCACGGAGAACAGGAACCTTCTCCACAAGTGGGGCATGTCGAAGAAGAGGAAATCCTCCCAGGACGACGGCCCTCAACCTAAGAGGAAATCCTCCAAGCAGAAACCCCAGCAACGTCAACAGAGACGACAGTTTCCGGGACCCGCTACTCCCCAAGTGGCAGCTCAGCCACAGCAGACCTTTCAGCTGGTCACCCAACCGGTCTTGTCAGAGTCACCGGTTTTCACCCCTGCTTTCGAGCAACAGACGACTAACTTTCGTCCCAAAGGTAGAGGCTCAAACAGAGGTGCAGGCAGAGAAGCATCTCGCCGTCCCTCCAGAGGCAGAAGAGGAAGGGGAGCTAGCGTCCGAGGCAGTAAACCCTCGGGACACCAGAAGCAATGAAGTGCTTCCGGTGGGAGGAAGACTCCGCCAATTCCAGGATCGTTGGACCTTCGATCCCTGGGCGCACAGCATCGTCAAGAAGGGTCTAGGCTGGAGTTGGACTCAACCACCCCTAACCTTCCAGCAATTCTTCCAACAATCAACCCCCCTTCTGCAAGAATATGTCCTAGATCTCTTGAACAAGAAGGTGATAAGGAGGGTAAAGTCCACCAGGTTCCAAGGGAGACTGTTTTGCGTCCCCAAGAAAGACTCCGACAAACTCAGAGTCATTCTGGACTTATCCCCCCTCAACAAGTACATAGCGAACGACAAGTTCAAGATGCTGACTCTTCAACAGATAAGGACCCTTCTGCCTCGAGGTTCTTACACGGACTCCATAGACCTGGCGGATGCCTACTGGCACGTTCCAATGAACCATCACGCTTCCTCCTACCTAGGATTTCGACTCCAAAGGAAAAGCTACGCTTTCAGGGCCATGCCCTTCGGCCTCAATGTGGCCCCTCGGATCTTCACAAAGCTGGCGGACGCCATAGTACAACAGCTCCGCCTCCGAGACGTCCAGGTGAATGGCCTACCTCGACGATTGGCTAGTCTGGGCTCCATTGCCCGAGGATTGTTTGAAATCCTGCAGCAAAGTCACCCAGTACCTAGAACACCTGGGATTCAAGATAAACGTGAAGAAATCTCGCCTCTCTCCAGCTCAGAAGTTCCAATGGTTAGGAATCCAGTGGAACCTTCAGTCACACCGCCTTTCCATCCCCCAGAAGAAAAGGAAGGAAATAGCAGGGTCTGTCAAGCGACTACTGAAATCCAAGCGGATCTCAAGACGCCAGCAGGAACGAGTTCTAGGCTCTCTACAGTTCGCCTCAGTGACAAACCCGGTGCTTCGTGCACAGCTAAAGGATGCCGCGGGAGTCTGGAGACGTTCTGCATCCATCGCTCGAAGAGACCTCAAGAGACGGCTCCCAAACAGACTTTGACTTCTCCTCAAGCCGTGGTCGGAAGCAAAGGCCCTGAAAAGGTCCATTCCTCTTCAACACCCACCTCCATCACTCAACATCCACACGGACGCTTCGCTGGAGGGTTGGGGAGGTCACTCCCACCAAAAACAGGCTCAAGGCACATGGTCTCCCCTATTCAAGACGTTTCACATCAACATCTTGGAGGCCAGGGTGGTCCTTCTAACTCTGAAGAAACTCTCCCCCCCTCCCTCGATCCATATTCGTCTAACCCTAGACAACTTGGTGGTAGTTCGATGTTCAATCGCCAAGGCTCAAGATCGCCCCAGATAAATCAGGTGCTTCTAACAATCTTCCGTCTGGCAGAGAAGAAGAAATGGCACCTGTCTGCAGTTCACCTACAAGGATTCCGCAACGTGACGGCGGACGCTCTATCTCGGACAAGCCCGATAGAGTCGGAATGGTCTCTAGACGCAAGATCATTCTCCTTCATCTCTCACCAAGTCCCAGAACTTCAGATCGATCTCTTCGCAACGAGCGACAACAATCAACTTCCTCGGTATGTGGCCCCGTACGAGGACCCCAAGGCAGAAGCAGTGGACGCCATGTCACTGGACTGGAACATATGGTCCAAGATCTACCTGTTCCCTCCCACCAACCTTCTGCTGAAAGTCCTCTCCAAGCTGAGAACCTTCAAAGGGACAGCAGCCCTAGTGGCTCCCAAGTGGCCCCGGAGCAACTGGTACCCCCTGGTCCTGGAGCTGCAGCCCACGCTGATCCCTCTCCCGGGCCCAGTTCTCTCCCAACAAGTACAGAAGTCGACTGTCTTCGCTTCATCATCGAAAATCAAGGACCTTCATCTCATGATTTTCTCTCCCTAGCCGCAAAGAAGAGGTTTGGGATCTCGAAGAAAAGTCTAGACTTCCTCGAGGAATACAAGACTGAATCCACAAGACGGCAATACGAATCATCTTGGAGAAAATGGGTCTCATTCGTCAAGGCAAAAAATCCTAAGGAAATCACCATTGATTTTTGCATGTCCTTCTTTATTCACCTTCATGGACAGGGATTATCAGCCAATACGATCTCTACTTGCAAATCGGCCTTGACTAGACCACTGTTGTATGCCTTCCAAATTGATCTGTCCAGCGACATCTTCAATAAACTGCCGAAAGCATGCGCTCGTCTACGCCCAGCACCCCCACCGAAACCGATCTCCTGGTCATTGGACAAGGTGCTCCAATTCGCCTCCAACTTGGATAATGATTCATGCCCTCTCAAGGATCTGACTCAGAAAGTTATATTTCTCTTTGCTCTTGCTTCAGGAGCCTGAGTCAGCGAAATAGTGGCATTATCAAGAGAAGAGGGTCACATCCTGTTTACTGATTCAGGAGACCTTACCCTCTCCCCGGATCCGACGTTTCTCGCCAAAAACGAATTACCCACCAAAAGATGGGGCCCCTGGAGAATATGCCCCCTGAAGGAAGATGCCTCTCTATGCCCAGTAGAGAGCCTCAAGGTCTATCTTCGCAGAACTTCGAACTTTGGTGGAGGCCAACTCTTCAAAGGAGAAACATCGGGCAGCGACCTGTCACTGAAACAACTAAGAGCGAAAATCACCTACTTCATTTGCAGAGCGGATCCTGACAGTGCACCCGCCGGTCACGATCCTAGAAAAGTTGCATCGTCTCTGAATTTCTTTCAGAGTATGGACTTCGAAAGCCTTAAAAGCTTCACAGGCTGGAAGTCCTCGCGTGTTTTCTTCAAACATTATGCGAAACAAGTGCACGAAGTCAAACATTTTGTGGTAGCCGCAGGTAGTGTTATGAAACCTGCACCTAACTCTGCATAGAACAGCGAGTTACTTGGGACTCTTAACTCTTCGGGTGCCTATGTTGACCCTCGAGCGATACGTAGTGATGTCGAAAACACTTAGTGCTTTCTTATAACTGTTCTTATCCCAGGTGAAATGTCATAGTCGTCACACAAGTGCCGCATGCCTAGAGCATGATGTGTTTTAATTAAAGACTGACGTTCCTCGAGAACGAGTGCCTACTAATAAATTTGAAATTTATCCTTGAGCAAGACCTCGAAGATATTTCGGGAGAGGAAGAAAAACCTGCCGACTCTTCTAGCGATTACAAGGTTCTTTCTCGGTCTCTTTTGGAACTTTATGGGGAGGAATTTCAACCTTCGGCCCCTCATTCTCCTCAGTCTCAATTTACCAGGAAGAAAGCTACTAAGTCTTCGGCCTTCATCAAAATGAAACTTTCAATTTCGGCCAGGAAAGCTCTCGCTAAAGTGGATGATTGGATGAAGGAACGGAGACAAGTTGTCAAGACCACCTTTTCTTTTCCACCGTCTCGGCTCGCTTCCAAGGCCGGTATGTGGTATGAGACAGGGGAACCTTTGGGGTTAGGAGTGCCTTTCTCCTCCCAAGGTGACTTCTCGGCTCTTGTGGACTCGGCAAGAAGGCATGCTTTAAACTCGGCCAAGGTGATGTGGTCCATGTCGGAGCTTGATCACCTCGTCAAGAGAATTTTCAGGGTTTTTGAGGTTTTCAGCTTCCTGGACTGGTCTCTCGGGACTCTGGCCAGGAAGTCTGAACTCCTGGAGGACACGAAGGACCTGACGAGTATCATGTCCTGCATGGACAAAGCTCTAAGGGATGGAGCTATTGAATTGGCTTCCCTTTTCTCAGCAGGGGTCTTAAAGAAGAGGGCCCTTTTGTGCTCCTTCACCTCTAGATCTGTGACTGTTGCCCAGAAGTCGGAGCTACTTTACGCCCCTTTTTCACGTCTTCTTTTTCCTGAAGCTCTGGTCAGAGATATCTCCCTTTCTCTGACTCAGAAGGCTACTCAGGACCTTTTGTCTCGGTCGGCTAGAAAGACCTTACCTGTTGCTCCTGCTCCTCTGAAGAAGGAGGAGAAGAAGTTTCAACAGCCCTTTCGGGGCAGGATCTCCTCGAGAGCGGATTTTAGGGGGAGAAGACAAGAGTCAGGGCCAAGGACCAGCAGGAGTGCGTTTAGGCCCCGGTCCAAAAAATGAGATGGAAGTCCTCCAGACACCAGTAGGGGCAAGACTGTCTCGTTTTTGGCAGTCTTGAAAAAAGAGAGGGGCGGACACCTGGTCCCTCTCAGTCGTCAAGGAAGGTTACAAGATCCCCTTTTTAAAGAAACCACCTCTCTCAGACTCTCCCCTAGCCTTAGTGGCTCAGTACACCAACGCGGGGAAACGAGAGGCTCTTCTGGAGCTAGTTGACCAGATGTTGGTCAAGGGAGCAATAGAGCCAGTTCAAGACCTCGCCTCCCCAGGCTTTTACAATCGCCTGTTTATGGTTCCCAAGAACTCGGGTGGATGGAGACCAGTCCTAGATGTCAGCTTTCTGAACGCCTTCGTGGAGAAAACAAAGTTCTCCATGGAGACGACTCAGTCAGTGCTGGCTGCAGTTCATCCAGGAGACTGGATGGTTTCTCTCGACCTGCAGGACGATTATTTTCACGTCCCCATTCATCCGTCTTCGAGGAGATATCCAAGGTTTGTGTTCCAGGGCAAGTGCTTCCAGTTCAGGGCACTTTGCTTCTGTCTCAGCACAGCTCCCCAAGTTTTCACCAGACTAATGGCGAATGTGGCAGGCTGGTTACACCACGAGGGGATAAAGGTCTCCTTCTATCTAGACCACTGGTCGATCCGGTCACAGTCGAAAGAGAAATGTCTGGAGGACCTAATGAAAACTTATACGATCACTCAGGACCTGGGACTCATCGTCAATTCGGGAAAGTCTCAGACCGAGCCGAATCAGACTATTCTCTATTTGGGGATAGTTCTGAATTCAGTTCTTTTTCAGGCTTCTCCCTCCCAGGAGTGGCAGACCAGGTGCCTGGACAAAGTCAAAGACTTTTTGAGGAAGCAGGAATGCTCAGCGAAGGAGTGGATGAGTCTGCTGGGAACTCTATCCTCCCAGAAGCAGTTTGTCCCTTTGGGGAGACTGCACCTAAGGCCTCTGCAACACTTCCTCGCAAAGGTTTGGAACAGAAAGATCCAGGAGGACACTTTTTCTTTTCCCATTCCGACAGAGATCAAGGATCTTTTAATGTGGTGGCTGGACCCAGCTCTGTTGGGAAAAGGGATCTCCTTGTTCAAGAAGAACCCCGACCTAGTGTTATTCTCAGACGCGTCTGAGTCAGGCTGGGGAGCAACACTAGGGAACAAAGAGGTCTCAGGTATTTGGGAAGGGAGTCAGGTCAGTTGGCATATCAACAGGAAGGAATTGATGGCCATTTTGTTAGGGCTCAAGGCCTTCAAAACCTCGGTGTCGGGAAAGACTGTGGAGATCAATTCCGACAACACCACAGCTCTCGCGTACATAAGGAAGCAAGGGGGAACTCACTCCCTCTCTCTCATCTCAACTGCGAGAGAGCTTCTCCTCTGGGCGAACGAGAATGAGACCCAGCTGTTGACAAGGTTTGTTCAAGGGCAGAGAAACATCAGAGCAGACATGCTCAGCAGGAGGGGACAGGTCCTTCCTACAGAGTGGACTCTCAACCCGCATGTCTGTCAGAGCCTCTGGAAGTTGTGGGGCAGACCAGTAATAGACCTTTTCGCCTCCGGTCTAAACAAGAGGATCCCCAACTACTGCTCCCTAGTCCCGGACGAGGAAGCTGTTGCAGTGGACGCCTTCTTGATGGATTGGACGGGGCTGGACATGTATGCCTTTCCCCCGTTCAAGATCATCAATCTGGTTGTCAGGAAGTTCGCTCTCCTCGATTCGGGACGAATGATCCTAGTGGCTCCATTCTGGCTTGCGAGGGAATGGTTCACCGAAGTGGTAGGGTTGCTGATGGACTTTCCAAGAAGACTCCCGGCAAGTCCAGATCTTCTCAGACAACCCCACTTCGAGAGATTTCACCAAAACCCCCTCGCTCTCAATCTGACTGCCTTCAGACTGTCGAGAAGCTCGTTAGATCTCGAGGCTTTTCGGCGCAAGCGGCAAAAGCTATTGCCAGGGCAAGGAGGATCTCTTCACAAGGAGTCTACCAGTCAAAGTGGGAGACCTTTAGAGCTTGGTGCAGGAGGCGCAAGGTTTCCTCGTCCTCTACCTCTCTAAGCCAGAGTGCGGACTTTCTTTTGTACCTCAGGCAGGATGCTAAGCTGGCTGTATCTACCATTAAAGGATACAGGAGCATGCTCTCAACCGTCTTTAGGCATAGAGGCTTAGAGTTATCTCAGAATAAGGACTTGCAGGATCTCATTAGGTCTTTTGAGACAACGAAGCAGGTGCACTTAAGACCCCCTTCTTGGAACCTGGATGTGGTGCTTAAGTTTTTGTGCTCCAGGAAGTTTGAGCCTATCTCGCAAGCTTCTCTGCGAGATGTGACTAAGAAAACCCTCTACCTTTTGTCTCTAGCGACTGCCAGGAGGATCAGCGAGGTCCAGGCAATCGAGAAGCGTGTAGGCTTCACCCTAAATGGAGCGGTTTGTTCCTTGAGGTTCATCTTTCTCGCCAAGAATGAGAACCCTTCAAAACCCTGGCCTAGGACTTTTGAAGTCCTTAACCTCACAAATCTAGTAGGTCAGGAACAGGAAAGCCTCCTCTGCCCGGTTAGGGCTCTCAAGGCTTATTTGGCCCACACTAAGAGCGTGAGGGGTGCTTCCAACTCCTTATGGTGTTCGGTGAAGGATCCTCAAAAACCCCTGTCAAAGAATGCTTTGTCCTTTTTCCTGAGGGAAACTATTAGGGAAGCCCACCTCTTTTGTGAGGAAGAAAACTTCGCCCTGTTAAAAGTACGGGCTCACGAAGTAAGGGCCATCGCTGCTTCGCTGGCATACCGGAAAAATATGTCAGTTAAGCAGATCATGGACGCAACGTTCTGGAGGAGCAACTCTGTCTTCGCTTCTCGTTACCTCAGAGAGGTAAGAGTGGACTATGACAAGTGTTATACCTTGGGCCCATACGTAGCTGCGGCTTCTGTATTAGGCAAAGGAGTCACTACCCCCACTCAACCTTAGTTTATGTACTTGTATATGGGTTTGTGTTTTTTATGGTTGTCTGAAGTCCTCGTTCTGTGGTACGGTTCCCTCAGTCCAGATAGATAGTTTATATCTATTTCTGCAAGGTTAGATGGTTAGCTTTAGTAAGGTTGCAGGTTTTTTATATGGGAAGGTAGTTTTCTGAAGTCTAGTCAAGTTGTTGGTCCTACCCCTTTGACAGACTCGATTGAGATGTTTGCAGCGTAGCAGGTCTACTCCTGGGAAAAGCGACTCTAGAGGCAGTTACCTTTGAAGTCAGCTACCTTAGCAGGTAAGGAATCAAGGTGTTTGTTCTCCTACAACTCTTTTGTTGTTTCCCCAACTATGTTTTTCTGTCTGTTTCCCTCCTCCAAATGTGTGAATCAGCTATATATATATAACTGCCAGGTAAGTTTTATGAATACTTACCTGGCAGTTATATATATATTTTAAACCCCACCCACCTCCCCTCAGGAGACAGGTCGGGCAAAGATAATCTGAGGAACAGAAAACGGGAATGATTCTAAGTACCACCCTGTAAGGGTTGTTAACCATCTAACCACACAACCACCACAAGGCGGTTGCCGCGATTTTCGATTAAATTCTGCCGCAGTCGGAGACTCAGTCGGAGACTCAGCTATATATATATAACTGCCAGGTAAGTATTCATAAAACTTTGTTTTATCATAAAAACTCCATATTATTGAACAATGACCACGGTCAATCTGAAATGAACATAAAACATATTAAGAATAAATGATGAACAATGTACAGTATATAACTAATGTTTATAACCCTCTATCTCCCCCCAAGTTTTTAAACAGCCTATTAAAATGTCTCTCGTGGAGGTCGGTTTAAAACTGATGTCAAAACATTGGGTGGCAATTAAACTCCTGTTAGCATGTAAAGGAACGGAAACTTGAAAAACAATTATTGTCATGTGTTGATCATGATGACACTATAGCTAGTTCATCTCAAAATCACAGTGCCATGTTGGCGGTCGACGGGTACGACTGGACTTGCGTTGCTCCAAAGTTGGCATGGCAGGAGTTAACTGCGATGGAGAGTTTGTGCTATCATTGGGAGGCGGAATCTCTGTTTGATGATTTGCAGTGTTACCGAGGTCGTTGGGATAGCATTCCGGAGCAGCAACATCAAAATGAATGTTAGGGGTAGTACCACTTGGTAACGGCAAAGTGGTCAGTGGAAGAGTACCATGTGTGTCCGGATTTTGGGTTGTCGGAATGGTGTCCTTCGCAATGGTCTCAGACGTTTTAGTGGTCGAAGGATTGGCAATAGGTACAATCTGATTCTGATTATAGTCATCTCTAATTGTACGGACTTCTGGAATACTCCTGACAGGCACGTATTGTCGCAAAAACTTCCGGTTCCTTAGCGTGACCCTACCAGAACCATCAACTCTGACGACGTATTGGTCGAATTGGCGGACTTCTATGATGATACCGGTTTTGTCCCATTTCAGGGGGTGATTTCCTGTTTGATTTTGGATGCGAACCCGGTCACCTACGGACAGTGGGGGTAGTCTCTTAGTGTGCTCTGATAAGCGCTCTCCCTGTTTAAGGTGTCGATGTCTTAGGGCCTCCTCTCTTGCATCAAGTGTTTCCTTCCACGTGTCGTGGGGACGGTACCTGCCGGGCGTGACAGGTATGAAGTCTCTGATGGGACGACCAAATACACATATTGCAGGAGATAACTTGGTATCTCTGTCAATTGTGTTCCTGTATTGGAGCATCGCACGTTGGAATTCATCAGTGTTGAGATCACCGTTACTGCCCGTGTTGTCCGCTATAAGACGCTTGACAGTTTTGACGCCTATTTCGGCTCTGCAATTACTATGTGGGAAGGCCACAGAGGAAAGGCGGTGATGGACTCCCCAGTCCTTTAATAACTACCTAGTTGCCGTCGCTGTAAATTCAGGTCCACCATCAGATGTCAATTCATCCGGAATCCCAAATGTCACAAATGTTCGGCGTAGTGAAGTTATAAGACCCTCTGCACCGTTCGAAGATCATTCAACTATGGGCCAATTTGAGTATCGATCAACTATAACTAAATATCCAACTCCTCGGTAGTGAAAGTAATCTGCACAAACACATTGGAATGGGTAGTCTGGAGATATAAGGGGTGTAGGCGGAGCACTAGGATTCGAAGGCGCGATGCGATTGCAGTGGTTGCATCCAGCCCTAAGTGCTGTTATAGCGGGTGTTATCCCTGGCCAAAACACAGATGACTCTGCTTGCGATACCATAGAGGTAATTCCTTGATGTGCTGAATGAAGAGATGTGAGAATTTCCTGACGAAGGGCTGGAGGAATAACTATACGCTCCTTGTATAGTATCACACCATCAACAGTGTAGAGATGCTCGCGGAATTGAAAATACTCTCGAAGATGTACAGGAAATTCTTGGCGAGATCCTACTCCGCATTCTATAAGGCTGAGCAGTTCATGCATGTTATCGTCACTACTTGTGGCAGTGTGAACTCTGTCCCAGGTGACTGCTCTCACGTTAAGTGAGTCAAGTGAGCATACTGCTGATGCAGTGATACAAGTATCAATATCATTGTCAGTGGAAACAGAATATGCTGATGGCAATTTGTGTAGGGGAACATTTCTCACGGAAGGTACACTGTCAACTGATGCAATGTCATCTTGAAGCGATAGCTTTTCAGATTTTCCAGTTGGGTGGCACGATACTCCATCTGCAGCGAGATGCTTGACCCCTGGGATATGAATCATGCAAAATCGATAGCGGAGGGACTTTTCCTTCAAGTTTCTGAGACCTGAATTTGATATGTCCTCCAATGATCTGTCACCAAATATTTTCAACAGGGGTTTATGGTCAACTGCGACCACAAGATCTTCACAGCCAAGAACAAAGTATCTTGCCTTATCGAGAGCATCGACGACTGCCAACGCTTCACCTTCAACTGATGCATATCGAGACTCGGCTGCATGTGTGAACCTACTTCCGACAAGTGTGATCTTCCAACCAGTGCGACAACAAAATGGTCGGTTGTCTGGACAGTCGCAGTGTTTCTGGAACAGCCAGAATCCAATTCCTGACTTTGACCAATCGGTAGCGAGACAGGTAGGTTTTGTCTTGTCAAAGATTCGCACGCCTTCTTCAATTTCGTTGATAATGGCAGTTTTAGACTCCTCAAAGAGTGCATTAATATTGTCATTCCAGGTGAATGGTGTTCCTGGTTTCAATAACTGTCTGAATGGTAGCATTTTGTCGGTCATGCTGAAAGCATACGATACTTGGTTTACTAAACTAAACCAAGATCTGACATCGGTGATATTTCTTGGGGTTGGAAAGTCCATAATTGCACTAAGATATCTTGCACATGGGCAAACTGTGTCTGGGGTTATTTCGAATCCAGCGAATTCAGCTGTGTCTTCTGCGAAACGAAATTTGTCAGGGTTGAGTGTTATGCCGTGTCTTCCACATATGTCGAGCCATTGTACAGCTTGGAAAAAACTCTCCTCTATTGAGTCAGACCAAAGAAGAACATCATCGACACATTTAGTTTTGTTGGGTATCTCGGCAACTATTTCATCATACCGTTGAGTATATCCGTTGCCAGAAGCAATATATCCTTGAGGGGCTGTTTTATAACGATAGCGTCCCCAAGGAGTGATAAACGTAGTTAAGTGACGGTCAGATTCCTGAATCGGTACACTGTGGTATCCGTTCCAGGCATCAAAGACAGTTTTCCTTTTTCCTTGTGGTACTGACCTTGCTTGGTGAAATGGAGAAGGCGTATGATGCGTTTCTCTCTTAGCGTGCACATTGAGAGGCTGAAAATCAACTGTTCGTCGAGATCTGCCATTTTTCTTAGCACATACAACATTAGTTATAAACATTAGTTATATACATTGTTCATCATTTATTCTTAATATGTTTTATGTTCATTTGAGTTATATACATTGTTCATCATTTATTCTTAATATGTTTTATGTTTATAACTCAAATGAACATGAAACATATTAAGAATAAATGATGAACAATGTATATAACTAATGTTTATAACCCTCTAGTCTCCTTCGTTATCTGGACGACTGGCTGACCCTAGAGGACTCGGAGGCAACCCTTCTTCGCCACCGAGACAAGCTCCTCGAAGTTTGCCAGGATCTAGGGATCGTGGTAAATCTCGAGAAGTCCTCCCTGCAGCCCTCTCAGAAACTGGTATATCTAGGCATGGTCATAGACACCAATCTCCACAAAGCCTTCCCATCAGACGACAGGATAGCAAGGCTTAGGAGGGTCGCGAGACCTTTCCTCAATCGAGAAGAGCTCCCAGCCCAATCGTGGCTTCGTCTCCTCGGCCACCTCTCCTCCCTGACCCGTCTTTGTTCCCAACGGTCGCCTCAGAATGAGATCCCTCTAGTGGCGACTCAAGTCCCGGTGGAGTCAAGGCCACGACTCCCCAGACACTTTGATCCCTATGGGCCCTGCGGAACAGATGGATCTCCGGTGGTGGGTGGCAGACGAGAACCTACGAAAGGGAGTGGATCTTCTCATCCTTCCCCAGATTTGATGCTGTTCTCGGACGCATCAAAGAAAGGGTGGGGGGCCCACGTTCTGAGCCACAGGACCTCAGGCCTGTGGTCAGAATCAGAAAAGTACCTTCACATAAACCTGCTAGAAATGAAGGCAGTGTTCCTGGCACTTCAGAAGTTCCACCAAGTCCTGGTGGGCCACTCTGTGGTGGTGATGAGTGACAACACCACGGTGGTGGCTTATATCAACAAGCAGGGAGGTACCTTTTCAGAACAGCTATCCCATCTTGCAGTAGAGACCCTGAGATGGTCCGAAGTCCACTCGATTTCACTAGCGGCTCGCTTCATTCCAGGCAAAAGGAATGTGCTCGCCGACAGTCTGAGCAGAGCGACACAGATAGTGAGTACCGAGTGGTCTTTGGATCCTCAGATAGCCAACAAAGTCCTGACTTTGTGGGGTTCCCCGACGGTGGATCTGTTCGCTACAGCGCTGAACACCAAGCTCCCGCTGTACTGCTCCCCAGTCCCGGACCCCAAGGCTCTCTGGCAGGATGCCTTCCAACAACGGTGGGACAACGTCGATGTGTACGCCTTTCCCCCGTTCTGTCTGATGAGGAGGGTACTCAACAAGACCAGAACATCGGTCAATCTCTCAATGACCCTGATAGCTCCGCTATGGCATCACGCAGAGTGGTTCCCGGACCTTCTGCAACTCCTCACGGAGGTTCCGAGGGAGCTCCTCAAACAACCACACTCCAACATCTACCACAAAGCCGTGGTTTCGCTTCGGCTTCACGCCTGGAGACTATCCAGCATCTCCTCGCAGAGAGAGGATTTTCGCAACAAGTTGCGAACAGGATGTCTGGCCACCTGCGCAAGTCATCCGCAGGGGTCTACTAGGCGAAGTGGCGAGTTTTCTGTGGTTGGTGTCGTGGAAGGGGTATCTCTCCCCTCGATGCCACTTTACCAGCAATAGCGGAGTTCCTCGTTTATCTGTGGGAGGAAATGCGCCTTTCAGTCTTGGTAGTGAAAGGCTATCGCTCAGCCTTAAGTCTTGCCTTCAGGCTCAAAGGAATGGACATTCCTCCTCGCTGAAACTTTCCCTTCTCATACGGAGTTATGAACTTACCTGCCCTCAGTCGGAAGTGAGACCTCCTCCATGGAACGTGGTTCGAGTCCTCATGTCTCTCAAGAGACCTCCCTCTTAACGAGAGAATGCCTTGATGAAGTCATTGGGCTTCAGCACGGCATATCATTCCCGTGCTGAAGGCTTGTGACGGGCAAGAGGGCTCTCGAACTGGGGAATTTCTTTTCCTCAGTTTGACTCTAAATTTCTCTCATTCTTTTTCTATTACCTCTTATTGCTTATTCCTCCTTCATAATTATCAGCTGTCTCCAACCTTGCTGTCAAAACTCTTTTACCCATTTCACTGTCCAGGTTTTTTAGAGGGGACATTGTATCCATGATCGGTTTTTATTTCAAAATCAATTGTGGGAGCTGTGGTGGTCTTGCCAACTACCCGAAAATGTTTGGACACCTAGGAGTGTCAGTATTCCCATACTGGCACGCGGAACTATCTCTTAGGAAATTTGGCCTTCGGATTCCAGGGGTTGGCGATTTTATAGAGATAGGACTCTCGGCATTCTGTCCGGTTTGCCTGCCACTATGATTAGAGTGGGGATGATTGTATTCATGAAATGCTCTCAGTCCCATCAAGCGGGTTTGGCATACACTTGAGCCACTCTAATCATAGTGGTACCATCCCTTTGTGGTAGGGTAGGGAGTGGACATTTGGTAAGCAGCTTTCACAGGTGTCATTGGTGGAGAAATTAATTCCAGGAAAGGCTAACGGTGTCTTCTTTGGAATTTCAGACAGTCTTAATTTTTTCTCTCCCTTAAACTATATTTTTTTCCATTGTTTTTTTTTCATTGTTATTATGACCCCTTCCCTCCCCCTGAAAAAATAATTAATGAGTAAACTTAATATTCCCCGTACCCCTGGATCAAATGGCGAACCCCAGACACCGTTGACGACTTATGATTGTTTAAATAGGGAAAGCTCTGTTGACAACCTCGGCAATAAAAAGGATTCATCCAACAATACTTCTTTGACCAGTGTTGTTAAAGACAATTTATCGGCACTGTTGGAAAATGATGCTTGTAATAACCGTAATACTTTACTCTCTGGTTCTGGCTCATTACCAGATCCAACAAAAAATCTGAAAATTCTCCATTTAAAAAACATACCAATTGGTTGTAGCTATGACATAATTCATGAAGCCTTCTGTAGATTTGGAGCAATCAAAGAAATTTTAATGGAGCTTAATGGTAGTAAAGGCTTTTGGGAAGCTTGGGTATCATTTTCAAGTTTTGAGATTGCTTTAGAAGCAAATAAAAATTTAGATAGCATAAAAATTGACAATTGTTTGATTTCTGGGGCTTTATGTGATAAAGCACCAAGACACCTAGAGGTATATAAACCAGAAGAATGGATGGAAAAAGAAATAGAGCATAGACTTCCAGAAGTAAGAACCCCCAAGCCCCCAACATGGATAATTGCATCTGGAAAGATAGAAAATTATAACTATTATAAGATTAGTAAATTTATACAAAAAAAAGTTGGATTAATTAAAAGTAAGGATATTAGTAGATACGGTAAGCAATCTGTTTTGATTAATGCAAAATCAGATACTCAAGCTCACATGCTTTGTGGCATGAAGATTGCAGAAATTGATCCTATTAAGGATATTAAACCACATATGAGCTTCAGCTATGGTAAAGGAGTAGTTTTTGATAAAGATCTATATGAATTCTCAGAACCAGAAATTCTGGACATGTGCCCTACTAATGTTTGGAAAGTAAGTAAGATCCCTCAAACAAGCATGGTAGTTTTAACATTTGAAACCCCTGTTATACCAGATCATATAATTATTGAGAATGAAAGAGTACGTGTTCGAGAATATAAACCTAGGCCTTTACAATGCTTCAATTGTTTCAAGTACGGTCACCCTTCCCGGTACTGCAATAATACGAAGATCTGTATTAACTGTTCTTTGTTAGAACATGGCCAATGCAACAGAGATACAACCTGTGCAAACTGTAAAGATAATCATAAACCAAATGATAAAAGATGTAGAGAATACAAGAATGAAGAAGCTGCAATCTTGAAAGCAAATGCTGAACATATAAGTGTAGGTTATGCAAAGCATTTACTCAATCGGCAACTTAATTTTGCTCGCGCGGTTAAGATGCCAACAAAAGATTATAATCCACTACCCCTTACTACCACAGGGGGACCAGTGGCAGCACCTGGCCCGTCAGGTGCATCTCCCTTAGTGGTAGTAGCCCAGCCATCTGGGTCAAGTGCTCAGGCTATAAAAGCCAGAGCACAAACCTCCAAAGAGGTCAATATGGTGTCCAACACACCAAAAGTATTGTCACCGATAGGAGCATCTCCCCTAGAGGTAGTAGCCCAGCCTTCTGGGTTAAGTGCTCGAACTGTTGAAGTTCTAGCACAATCCTCCAAGGAAGCCAATGTGGCTTCCACCACCTTAAATGTATTGTCTCAGGCAGAATCTCTACCTGATTTGATGGAGATTGGAAAACAAGATCTTCCAAAGAGGAAAAGGTCCCCATCATCCTCACCTTCATCTAAGTCAGGTAAGTGCCCTACTGCTCATGATCCTAAGGTTGACTCTTGTAAAGATTCTAGAAAGAAAGAAAAGAAGAGTGGTGGCCTAGTAAAGCCTTCCATCTCCAGGCCTTACATGGCTTCATCTGAAAAGTCCCAAAAGACAAATGAGACAAAGAAAAATAATAACAAAAGATAATGTCTATCATCCAGTGGAATTGCAGAGGTCTAAGTACTAGCATTGAGCAAATAAAAACTTTAACCAGGGACTCGGACACGAAGGTAATTTGCCTACAGGAAACCAAGATCGGTGACAAACCATTTAATCCTGGACTCAATTATCATCTTTGTAGATCCCCTCCTTTGCAAGCTGCAAGAGCTCAAGGTGGTACAGGTTTTATTATTCACAAATCTGTAAAATTTGAAACAATCCCACTCAATACACCACTACAGGCATGTGCAGTTAGAACTCATATCGGGAAAAAAATTACTTTATGCTCGCTATATATTGAACCATCCTTAGAACTTTTCCTCTTAGATCATGCTGGTAATCCAAGAAGGCTTAGACTTTCTGACCTCCAAGACTTGATCAATCAGCTTCCTGCCCCTTTTATTTTAATGGGTGATTTTAATGCAAAGCATACTTTATGGGGTGGAAATGTGTGCGATAGATGGGGTAATCTTGTTGAAGAATTAATCGACAACAATGATGTAATACTAATGAATGATGGTTCTCCAACTAGGTATGATGTATTCCACAACTCTACATCAGCCATTGATTTGTCAATCTGTTCCTCATCCATTCGATTGGACTACCTTTGGTCAGTAAATGAACACCTACATGGCAGTGACCATTGGCCAATAATGTTAAATTATGTCCATAATCTTCCTTCTCAGTGTCCACCAAAATGGAAGATAGATGAGGCAGACTGGGCAGCTTATGAAAACTGTTCACACACTGATAAAGAATATGATGAATTTACATCTCCAGTGCATGCCTATCAACATCTTGAAAATATTATTGATGATAATGCTAGCAAGTTTATACCTAAAACATGCGGTTTACCTCATCGCTCTGTAGTTCCTTGGTGGAGTAAAGAATGTGCCAACGCAAGAAAAGTGACCCGAACTTGCTTCAGAAGATACTTGAGGACAAACTATTTAGCAGATAGAATAGCATATCTCAGAGCCTGTGCCAAACAAAAAAGAATTTTTAAAAAAGCAAAGAGAGCATCTTGGAAGAAATATATATCTAATATTAATACCAAAACTCCTTCAAAGGAAATATGGGACAAGATTAGAAAACTTCAAGGTAAATTCGTCCCTAAGCCTCTACCAATATTAAGGGAAAATAATAGATATATATCTGACCCCAAAGATGTAGCAGAGGTTCTTGCTAAGCACTTTGCTCATGTATCAAGTGCTGACAACTATTCCCCAGCATTTCAACAAATTAGAGCATCAACATCTGTTGTTCCTCCTGCTTCTTCAAATACTGAAGCTTTTAACCTGCCTTTTAGTATGGAGGAGATGCAAAATGCTATCTCCAGCTCTTCTTTAACTGCCCCAGGTGAGGATGGCATCCGGTATGAAATGATATCACATCTTCCAGTGGATACCAAGGAATTTTTATTAGAAACCTTTAATGGTCTATGGGCTTCCCATACATCTCCTGATTCCTGGCATACTTCAATTGTAATTCCAGGCCACAAGTCTGGTAAAGACCCAGAACTGCCATCTAGTTATAGGCCCATATCCTTGACCAGTTGCATATGCAAACTATTTGAGAGAATGATCAACAACAGACTTGTGTGGTATCTAGAATCAAAAAATCTTTTATCTAACAGACAGTTTGGTTTTAGGAAGAACCGAAGTACTCTAGACCCTTTGCTGATGTTATCAAGGGAAATTTCAAATGCTTTTTCTAACCAAAACCAGGTGGTGGGTGTCTTTTTTGACCTTGAAAAGGCATATGACACCACCTGGAGGGGTGGTATTTTAAAGCAATTGGCCTCGTGGGGTATAGGAGGACATATGTTCTCTTTTATTGAAGAATTTTTATCAAACCGCTCCATTAAAGTGAGAGTAGGGTCAGAACTATCTTCATCCTACATGCAAGAAGAAGGTGTCCCCCAAGGCAGCGTATTGAGTGTGACCTTGTTTGCTGTTGCTATTAATAGTCTCATTAGTCACATACCTCCTGGCATACAAGGATCACTATTTGTCGATGACTTTGCAATTTATTGTAGTGGATCATCTGCACTACAAGCATGCCAAAATCTTCAAATTGCAATAAATGCTGCTTCCGCATGGGCAAATTCTCGCGGATTCATGTTTTCTCCTCAGAAGACCAAAGCCATTCGCTTTACTCGTACTCGTAAAAGGGAAGAGATCCCCACCCTTTTCTTAAATGATTGTATTTTGCCATATGAGGATAGTGTCAAGTTTCTTGGAGTCATTTTCGACAAGAAAATGACATTTGGTCCCCATATAAATGACCTATCTATCAGGGTTAAGAAGTCACTGAACATTCTGAAAGTGATATCGCATTTTGATTGGGGTGCTGATAGAACAACTTTGCTTAGAATTTATACATCTTTGTGTCTGAGCAAGTTAGACTATGCATGCCAAATATATGGGTCAGCTACAAAGACTTTACTTGGAAAACTTGATATTGTTCACAATGCTGGGCTTCGCATCTGCACAGGTGCTTACAGAACATCTCCCATTGACAGTCTCTATGTTGATTCTGGCATACCTCCCCTTTCCATTCGCAGAGAGGAGTTGAGTTTGAGGTTTTTAGCTAGGTCCCTTGCTGTGAGAAACAATCCTAACTGTAAATATGTTAGGGCGCCTTTAGATCGGGCTCCTAACAGATCTAGAGTGCCTAAGCCTTTGGAAGTACAGCTGAAAAATGATGCTAGAGAAGTAGGCTTGTTAACAGCACAGATAGCAGAGGTAGGATATCCCAAGTCTCCTCCTTGGTGTAATCCACCTGTTAAAGTATGTTTTACGGCAGGAGGGAAAAATACCTTACCTAGTAGGGTAATGAAAAGTGAGTTTTTAAATCATGCTGCTCAACATCATGGGAAACATGTTTTTACAGATGGCTCCAAATCGGCTGCAGGAGTTGGAAGTGCAGCTGTGGTGGGGGATATTGTTATTAGAAGGAAAC
The DNA here is from genome assembly GCF_036898095.1 of Palaemon carinicauda. Classification (NCBI taxonomy): domain Eukaryota; kingdom Metazoa; phylum Arthropoda; class Malacostraca; order Decapoda; family Palaemonidae; genus Palaemon; species Palaemon carinicauda. Next base: position 143,132,308 of record NC_090731.1, read on the forward strand.
TCCCATCCTCTTGTTCAATTTTTACTGCTGAGTTGTACGCAATAATTCTCGCAGTCCAACATATTTTTAAAAATGGCAACCAAAATAGTTTTTATACAATTTTTACGGATTCCAATAGTGTTTTACTCTCATTAAAACAAATTATGCCAGGCCATCATCTAGTACAAGAGGTGCAGGACTGGTTAGTACTTCTGCAATCTAGGAAGAGTATCAGTGTTCACTTCTGTTGGGTCCCTGCCCATGTTGGGGTGGATGGGAATGAACAAGTTGATAAGGCAGCAAAGGAAGCTTCAGGGCTAAGTAATCCATCCCCCTTGAGTATTCCTTACAAAGATCTTAAAAGTGAGATTCATCTTTACTGTAAAAATAAGTGGCAAGCTCGATGGTCTGAACTGACCACCAATACAAAATTGAAACAAATCCACCCATTGGTGGATAAATGGTCATGTTGTAATTCTACAAGTAGAAGGGATACAATTATTTTAACTAGGCTGCGTATTGGCCATACACATGCAACGCACAATTATTTAATGAAGAGTGGGGAAGGGAGACAGGCCCCTCTTTGTAATACCTGTCAAGTGACAATGGATGTTAAACATATTTTAGTCGATTGTCCTGTTTTTAATCTCCAGAGGAGGACACATTTACTCCAGGACAAACCGTTAAGAGATATACTGGGGGAAAACTGTAATACCCTGAACTTGAGAAAATTTATACAAAGTATTGAGTTATATTACGAGCTATAATTGATTTTATTAATTTATTTATTTATTTTACCCTTTTAATCGCTATTTATTTCACATCTAGATTTTATTGTATGAAAGTGTTACGATTTGTATTAAAGGTTAAAATGATACTAAATGGTGTGAGTGTACAGATATGATTGAATGATTTTTGTTATATAGCGCTGAATGGCCTTTGATGCCCCAGTGCTTGGCTTAATGCCTAAATCCCATATTCAATTCAATTCAATTCTCAAGAGACCTCCCTACGAACCATTACACCAGGCTTCAGATCGCCACCTTACCTGGAAGACGGTTTTCCTGCTAGCTTTTGCCTTGGCCAAGCGAGTCAGTGAGCTTCATGGTCTCTCGTATGACGTCGCCCATTCAAGGGGATGGGGGGAGGTAACCTTCAGCTTCGTCCCTGAGTTTGTTGCCAAGACTCAGAACCCGGGAGTGCCGGACCCAAGGTTCGACTCCTTCCGGGTTTCGAGTCTCCGTTCTGTAACTGATGACCCAGACCATCTCCTACTGTGCCCAGTTAGGAGTCTGAGGTTGTATCTTAAAAGAACAGCTGCAGTTCGTCCCCAGTTGCAAGCCTTGTTTGTGAGCACCGGGGAGACGAAGAGTAGGGTCACCAGGAATACCATCTCGGCCTGGATTCGCAAGGTGATACATCTGGCCTTGAATCCTGACCCTCCTCCGTCACGTCGCCCTAGAGCGCATGACGTCAGTGGCATGGCTACGTCCCTGGCCTTCAAGAAGAACTTTTCAGTGACGCAGGTCCTTCAAGCTGGGGTGTGGAAGCGTCAGACCACTTTCACGGCCCACTACCTGCAAGACGTAACACACAGGAGGCTCGATACGTTTTCTATCAGCCCTGTGGTGGCTGCACAACAGCTGGTCTAACCTTATTGGACAAGTAGCAGAAGGTTGAGGGCATTGTTACCCGGTTTTAGTCTGCGTGAATGAAAAGATCTGCCTGGCCCTTATCCTTTTCTTCATCCTCTCCTCCCTTGGAGAAAGCAGCATCCTGGGTTCTCTGCACAGCTGACCTCCAACCTCTGCAGGTAAGCCATGCTCCCTTGTGTTCCTAGTATTAAAATGTAATACTGTCATGTCCCCATACTCTGACGAGGTGGTATTGGGAGAGTCCTAGCCTAGATTTCTATCTGAAGAACTCCAGGTCAACTTCCTAGGACGAGTCACTTCTCATTTTCACACACAGCTTACGTAGGCTGCAGCAGTTTCCCAGCTGCCAGCGAGGAGCAGGGACCCCTTACTTCTTAAGTTCCTACACACTCGAATCTGGGGTCCCCGGGCAATCCAAAGCCAGTATGGCAGGGTACTGACCGCCCTTCCTAAGGGTTAAGTCACCCCATGTAAATAGCGTGGTTTGTATTTCAGTTATGGAGCAAATGACAAATTCGTAGATAATTTGTATTTTTCCTAACTATACAAACCTTAGCTATTTACACATATGTGCCCGCCAGCCCTGTCCCCCAAGATAAGTCCTACCTCTAAGATTAGTGAAGCATTCACCGGTGTGTGTGAGGGGGGGGGACTTAGCGGGGGGTAGTAAACCCTCGTTAAAACTTTTATGGCTCGTCATTGAGGTATGCCGAAGTAATTACCCCATGTAAATAGCTAAGGTTTGTATAGTTAGGAAGAATACAAATTATCTACGAATTTGTCATTTTCCTGTTCACTATAGCCTCAGGGGCTAGAGTTAGTGAAATAGTAGCCCTACCAAGAGATGAGGGCCATATTCAGTTCACAGAACCAGGAGAATTTAAATCTCTTTCCTGATTCTACATTTCTCGCCAAGAATGAGCTACACACTAAGAGATGGGGTCCCTGGAGAATCTGCCCTCTGAAGGAAGATTTCTCCCTGTGTCCAGTAGAATTTCTAAAGGTCTATCTTTGAAGATCTTCAGACTTCTGGGGAGGACAGCTCTTCAAAGGAGAAATCTCGGGATCGAACTTATCCCTAAAACAACTGAGGGCGAAGCTCACCTTCTTCATTCGCAGAGCGGATCCTGACAGTACACCCGCAGGTCATGATCCAAGGAAAATTGCTTCCTCACTGAACTTCTTTCAGTATATGGACTTCGAGCGTCTTCGCACATATACTGGATGGAAGTCATCTAGAGTGTTCTACAAACATTATGCGAAGCAAGTGCACGAACTGAAACATTACGTGGTGGCGGTAGGTAGTGTAGTAAAACCTGTCGTCTAGTGCTGCGATGAACAGTAAATTGATGGGGACTATCAATTTGGGTGAAAAGGTGTTGACACCTCCAGTGCAACCCTCTTAACGAGAGAATGCCTTGATGAAGTCATTGGGCTTCAGCACGGCATATCATTCCCGTGCTGAAGGCTTGTGACGGGCAAGAGGGCTCTCGAACTGGGGAATTTCTTTTCCTCAGTTTGACTCTAAATTTCTCTCATTCTTTTTCTATTACCTCTTATTGCTTATTCCTCCTTCATAATTATCAGCTGTCTCCAACCTTGCTGTCAAAACTCTTTTACCCATTTCACTGTCCAGGTTTTTTAGAGGGGACATTGTATCCATGATCGGTTTTTATTTCAAAATCAATTGTGGGAGCTGTGGTGGTCTTGCCAACTGCCCGAAAATGTTTGGACACCTAGGAGTGTCAGTATTCCCATACTGGCACGCGGAACTATCTCTTAGGAAATTTGGCCTTCGGATTCCAGGGGTTGGCAATTTTATAGAGATAGGACTCTCGGCATTCTGTCCGGTTTGCCTGCCACTATGATTAGAGTGGGGATGATTGTATTCTTGAAATGCTCTCAGTCCCATCAAGCGGGTTTGGCATACACTTGAGCCACTCTAATCATAGTGGTACCATCCCTTTGTGGTAGGGTAGGGAGTGGACATTTGGTAAGCAGCTTTCACAGGTGTCATTGGTGGAGAAATTAATTCCAGGAAAGGCTAACGGTGTCTTCTTTGGAATTTCAGACAGTCTTAATTTTTTCTCTCCCTTAAACTATATTTTTTTCCATTGTTTTTTTTTTTTTCATTGTTATTATGACCCCTTCCCTCCCCCTGAAAAAATAATTAATGAGTAAACTTAATATTCCCCGTACCCCTGGATCAAATGGCGAACCCCAGACACCGTTGACGACTTCTGCTTGTTTAAATAGGGAAAGCTCTGTTGACAACCTCGGCAATAAAAAGGATTCCTCCAACAATACTTCTTTGACCAGTGTTGTTAAAGACAATTTATCGGCACTGGTGGAAAATGATGCTTGTAATAACCGTAATACTTTACTCTCTGGTTCTGGCTCATTACCAGATCCAACAAAAAATCTGAAAATTCTCCACTTAAAAAACATACCAATTGGTTGTAGCTATGACATAATTCATGAAGCCTTCTGTAGATTTGGAGCAATCAAAGAAATTTTAATGGAGCTTAATGGTAGTAATGGCTTTTGGGAAGCTTGGGTATCATTTTCAAGTTTTGAGATTGCTTTAGAAGCAAATAAAAATTTAGAGAGCATAAAAATTGACAATTGTTTAATTTCTGGGGCTTTATGTGATAAAGCACCAAGACACCTAGAGGTATATAAACCAGAAGAATGGATGGAAAAAGAAATAGACCATAGACTTCCAGAAGTAAGAACCCCCAAGCCCCCAACATGGATAATTGCATCTGGAAAGATAGATCATTATAACTATTATAAGATTAGTAAATTTATACAAAAAAAAGTTGGTTTAATTAAAAGTAAGGATATTAGTAGATACGGTAAGCAATCTGTTTTGATTAATGCTAAATCAGATACTCAAGCTCACATGCTTTGTGGCATGAAGATTGCAGAAATTGATCCTATTAAGGATATTAAACCACATATGAGCTTCAGCTATGGTAAAGGAGTAGTTTTTGATAAAGATCTATATGAATTCTCAGAACCAGAAATTCTGGACATGTGCCCTGCTAATGTTTGGAAAGTAAGTAAGATCCCTCAAACAAGCATGGTAGTTTTAACATTTGAAACCCCTGTTATACCAGATCATATAATTATTGAGAATGAAAGAGTACGTGTTCGAGAATATAAACCTAGGCCTTTACAATGCTTTAATTGTTTCAAGTACGGTCACCCTTCCCGGTACTGCAATAATACGAAGATCTGTATTAACTGTTCTTTGTTAGAACATGGCCAATGCAACAGAGATACAACCTGTGCAAACTGTAAAGATAATCATAAACCAAATGATAAAAGATGTAGAGAATACAAGAATGAAGAAGCTGCAATCTTGAAAGCAAATGCTGAACATATAAGTGTAGGTTATGCAAAGCATTTACTCAATCGGCAACTTAATTTTGCTCGCGCGGTTAAGATGCCAACAAAAGATTATAATCCACTACCCCTTACTACCACAGGGGGACCAGTGGCAGCACCTGGCCCGTCAGGTGCATCTCCCTTAGTGGTAGTAGCCCAGCCATCTGGGTCAAGTGCTCAGGCTATAAAAGCCAGAGCACAAACCTCCAAAGAGGTCAATATGGTGTCCAACACACCAAAAGTATTGTCACCGATAGGAGCATCTCCCCTAGAGGTAGTAGCCCAGCCTTCTGGGTTAAGTGCTCGAACTGTTGAAGTTCTAGCACAATCCTCCAAGGAAGCCAATGTGGCTTCCACCACCTTAAATGTATTGTCTCAGGCAGAATCTCTACCTGATTTGATGGAGATTGGAAAACAAGATCTTCCAAAGAGGAAAAGGTCCCCATCATCCTCACCTTCAGCTAAGTCAGGTAAGTGCCCTACTGCTCATGATCCTAAGGTTGACTCTTATAAAGATCCTAGAAAGAAAGAAAAGAAGAGTGGTGGCCTAGTAAAGCCTTCCATCTCCAGGCCTTACATGGCTTCATCTGAAAAGTCCCAAAAGACAAATGAGACAAAGAAAAATAATAACAAAAGATAATGTCTATCATCCAGTGGAATTGCAGAGGTCTAAGTACTAGCATTGAGCAAATAAAAACTTTAACCAGGGACTCAGACACGAAGGTAATTTGCCTACAGGAAACCAAGATAAGTGACAAACCATTTAATCCTGGACTCAATTATCATTTTTGTAGATCCCCTCCTTTGCAAGCTGCAAGAGCTCAAGGTGGTACAGGTTTTATTATTCACAAATCTGTAAAATTTGAAACAATCCCACTCAATACACCACTACAGGCATGTGCAGTTAGAACTCATATCGGGAAAAAAATTACTTTATGCTCGCTATATATTGAACCATCCTTAGAACTTTTCCTCTTAGATCATGCTGGTAATCCAAGAAGGCTTAGACTTTCTGACCTCCAAGACTTGATCAATCAGCTTCCTGCCCCTTTTATTTTAATGGGTGATTTTAATGCAAAGCATACTTTATGGGGTGGAAATGTGTGCGATAGATGGGGTAATCTTGTTGAAGAATTAATCGACAACAATGATGTAATACTAATGAATGATGGTTCTCCAACTAGGTATGATGTATTCCACAACTCTACATCAGCCATTGATTTGTCAATCTGTTCCTCATCCATTCGATTGGACTACCTTTGGTCAGTAAATGAACACCTACATGGCAGTGACCATTGGCCAATAATGTTAAATTATGTCCATAATCTTCCTTCTCAGTGTCCACCAAAATGGAAGATAGATGAGGCAGACTGGGCAGCTTATGAAAACTGTTCACACACTGATAAAGAATATGATGAATTTACATCTCCAGTGCATGCCTATCAACATCTTGAAAATATTATTGATGATAATGCTAGCAAGTTTATACCTAAAACATGTGGTTTACCTCATCGCTCTGTAGTTCCTTGGTGGAGTAAAGAATGTGCCAACGCAAGAAAAGTGACCCGAACTTGCTTCAGAAGATACTTGAGGACAAACTATTTAGCAGATAGAATAGCATATCTCAGAGCCTGTGCCAAACAAAAAAGAATTTTTAAAAAAGCAAAGAGAGCATCTTGGAAGAAATATATATCTAATATTAATACCAAAACTCCTTCAAAGGAAATATGGGACAAGATTAGAAAACTTCAAGGTAAATTCGTCCCTAAGCCTCTACCAATATTAAGGGAAAATAATAGATATATATCTGACCCCAAAGATGTAGCAGAGGTTCTTGCTAAGCACTTTGCTCATGTATCAAGTGCTGACAACTATTCCCCAGCATTTCAACAAATTAGAGCATCAACATCTGTTGTTCCTCCTGCTTCTTCAAATACTGAAGCTTTTAACCTGCCTTTTAGTATGGAGGAGATGCAAAATGCTATCTCCAGCTCTTCTTTAACTGCCCCAGGTGAGGATGGCATCCGGTATGAAATGATATCACATCTTCCAGTGGATACCAAGGAATTTTTATTAGAAACCTTTAATGGTCTATGGGCTTCCCATACATCTCCTGATTCCTGGCATACTTCAATTGTAATTCCAGGCCACAAGTCTGGTAAAGACCCAGAACTGCCATCTAGTTATAGGCCCATATCCTTGACCAGTTGCATATGCAAACTATTTGAGAGAATGATCAACAACAGACTTGTGTGGTATCTAGAATCAAAAAATCTTTTATCTAACAGACAGTTTGGTTTTAGGAAGAACCGAAGTACTCTAGACCCTTTGCTGATGTTATCAAGGGAAATTTCAAATGCTTTTTCAAACCAAAACCAGGTGGTGGGTGTCTTTTTTGACCTCGAAAAGGCATATGACACCACCTGGAGGGGTGGTATTTTAAAGCAATTGGCCTCGTGGGGTATAGGAGGACATATGTTCTCTTTTATTGAAGAATTTTTATCAAACCGCTCCATTAAAGTGAGAGTAGGGTCAGAACTATCTTCATCCTACATGCAAGAAGAAGGTGTCCCCCAAGGCAGCGTATTGAGTGTGACCTTGTTTGCTGTTGCAATTAATAGTCTCATTAGTCACATACCTCCTGGCATACAAGGATCACTATTTGTTGATGACTTTGCAATTTATTGTAGTGGATCATCTGCACTACAAGCATGCCAAAATCTTCAAATTGCAATAAATGCTGCTTCCGCATGGGCAAATTCTCGCGGATTCATGTTTTCTCCTCAGAAGACCAAAGCCATTCGCTTTACTCGTACTCGTAAAAGGGAAGAGATCCCCAATCTTTTCTTAAATGATTGTATTTTGCCATATGAGGATAGTGTCAAGTTTCTTGGAGTCATTTTCGACAAGAAAATGACATTTGGTCCCCATATAAATGACCTATCTATCAGGGTTAAGAAGTCACTGAACATTCTGAAAGTGATATCACAATTTGATTGGGGTGCTGATAGAACAACTTTGCTTAGAATTTATACATCTTTGTGTCTGAGCAAGTTAGACTATGCATGCCAAATATATGGGTCAGCTACAAAGACTTTACTTGGAAAACTTGATATTGTTCACAATGCTGGGCTTCGCATCTGCACAGGTGCTTACAGAACATCTCCCATTGACAGTCTCTATGTTGATTCTGGCATACCTCCTCTTTCCATTCGCAGAGAGGAGTTGAGTTTGAGGTTTTTAGCTAGGTCCCTTGCTGTGAGAAACAATCCTAACTGTAAATATGTTAAGGCGCCTTTAGATCGGGCTCCTAACAGATCTAGAGTGCCTAAGCCTTTGGAAGTACAGCTGAAAAATGATGCTAGAGAAGTAGGCTTGTTAACAGCACAGATAGCAGAGGTAGGATATCCCAAGTCTCCTCCTTGGTGTAATCCACCTGTTAAAGTATGTTTTACAGCAGGAGGGAAAAATACCTTACCTAGTAGGGTAATGAAAAGTGAGTTTTTAAATCATGCTGCTCAACATCATGGGAAACATGTTTTTACAGATGGCTCCAAATCGGCTGCAGGAGTTGGAAGTGCAGCTGTGGTGGGGGATATTGTTATTAGAAGGAAACTCCCCTACTCTTGTTCAATTTTTACTGCTGAGCTGTACGCAATAATTCTCGCAGTCCAACATATTTTTAAAAATGGCAACCAAAATAGTTTTTATACAATTTTTACGGATTCCAATAGTGTTTTACTCTCATTAAAACAAATTATGCCAGGCCATCATCTAGTACAAGAGGTGCAGGACTGGTTAGTACTTCTGCAATCTAGGAAGAGTATCAGTGTTCACTTCTGTTGGGTCCCTGCCCATGTTGGGGTGGATGGGAATGAACAAGTAGATAAGGCAGCAAAGGAAGCTTCAGGGCTAAGAAATCCATCCCCCTTGAGTATTCCTTACAAAGATCTTAAAAGTGAGATTCATCTTTACTGTAAAAATAAGTGGCAAGCTCGATGGTCTGAACTGACCACCAATACAAAATTGAAACAAATCCACCCATTGGTGGATAAATGGTCATCTTGTAATTCTACAAGTAGAAGGGATACCATTATTTTAACTAGGCTGCGTATTGGCCATACACATGCAACGCACAATTATTTAATGAAGAGTGGGGAAGGGAGACAGGCCCCTCTTTGTAATACCTGTCAAGTGACAATGGATGTTAGACATATTTTAGTCGATTGTCCTGTTTTTAATCTCCAGAGGAGGACACATTTACTCCAGGACAAACCGTTAAGAGATATACTGGGGGAAAACTGTAATACCCTGAACTTGAGAAAATTTATACAAAGTATTGGGTTATATTACGAGCTATAATTGATTTTATTAATTTATTTATTTATTTTACCCTTTTAATCCATATTTATTTCACATCTAGATTTTATTGTATGAAAGTGTTACGATTTGTATTAAAGGTTAAAATGATACTAAATGGTGTGAGTGTACAGATATGATTGAATGATTTTCGTTATATAGCGCTGAATGGCCTTTGATGCCCCAGTGCTTGGCTTAATGCCTAAATCCCCATATTCAATTCAATTCACCTCCAGTGCAATATCTTTTATATGAGTGTCACCATGGTGACACTAGGACTGTTCAAATTTTCAGGTGAAGAATTATACAGATAACACTTGTGCCGTGTGTACATTGTACAGTGTTGGTAGTATCCAACATTTACTGAAATTATATTGATAAATTTTCCAAATTTTTCAATTTTTATAGTGGCATTAACCTTTTCTTCCCTTTCAGGTAGAAAACTTTATCTGTAATTATTATATGTACAATTCTATTCTATTCTAAAAGTGTAATTGCGTTTTATTTCGCCCTACAAATAGCACAATAAAGATAGCCAGAGTTCTTTACTTAGTTTCCTAAGTAAACTCTATTTTTCAATATTAATCTTACCCGATGATCATGTAGCTGTCAACTCTGTTGCCCGACAGAAAAATCTAAGGTCGGGATACGCCAGCGATCGCTATACAGGTGGGGGTGTACACAACAGCGCCATCTGTCGAGTAGGTACTCAGGTACTTCTTGTCAACAAGAACTCAATTTTTCCTCTGTCGTGCCACCGGCAAGACCTACTTGGATACACTGTTGTTTCTGGAGTTGTTTTTCACGATTTTGGTGATGTATTCGCTCTAGATTTTAGCTTTCGCTATTCAGGAACCTTTATCATTAGCTTATCAAGCTTTTTGATCAGATTTGGATTAATTGTTAATGAACTTTGCTAGATTTTGGATTTCCCCCCTTGGCTAATTCTAGAATTCAAGATGTCTGACCATTCTCAAGTCCCTAAGTACAGGCAGTGTAGCGTTAGGGCTTGTTCTAGGCGTCTTCCGAAGGCCTCCATAGATCCTCACACCGTTTGTTCCAATTGTAGGGGTAAATCCTGTCAATTGGAAGATCGATGTGAGGAATGCGCTGGGCTTTCGGAATTCGATTTTAACGAATTCCTAAAGAATGCACGTAGGCTAGAGAAGGATAGGATCAGGAGGAGTTCTTCTCGCTCTTTTGATTTTTCCTCTCCCCATGCCCCTCAACCTACTCCTTCCCCTGTAGTGGTGACTCCCGACCCTGCTACTAGTGCTCAACCCTCCATGGCGGACATGATGCGGGCCATTCAGGCTCTTGGTGACAGAGTGGAGTCATTAGCTAATGACCGGAATCAACTTTTGGCCGATGTCAAAGAGTTGAAAGCGAAAAGTGCAGTGGGAAGTGTAGTGAGTGCAAGTGAAGTGCAAAGTGTCAGTGTCAGTGTTGCGCATGAGGGTACATCTGTTCGTGCCAGTCGTCCTCCCAGTCCGGGACCTCTTGCAAGCTCCCAAGCCCAGGGGAGAAGCAATGTCGAAGGACCAAAGGGTTCGACAGGCCTTGATCAGCGTACGGATGTACCCTCAGTGGTTGCGGACGTATCTGTCAGAGATCGTCCCATCCACAAACAGACGAGTGAGCCCACTCATTCCTCGTCTGTGGAAGAAGTTTCGAGGAAGAAACGTTGGACCAAGGTCTCACGACCTCTCAAGCGTAAGGTCCCTTCCGAGCGAGTCCAACGGCCCAGGTGTAGCCACTGGGTCAGTTCGGACTCGCCGCAGTCTTCCGAAGACTGCACACCTCCCAAGAGAGGTAGAGTGGTTCCGCAGCAGGCAACTACTGCGTCTGTTGCCGCACCAACCACGGTAGACCCTAAGTGGTCCATGCTGCAGACTATGCAGTCTCAGCTTGCTTCCTTCATGCAGGAGTATCGTGCTGAGAAGGTTGACACTGCACCTGTTAACCTACAACCTGCCACGGTTGTGCGCTCAGCAGATACTGCGGCTGCCTGCTCCCACACTCCACCTGTGAGAGCTCCACCACCGATGCGCAGTCGACCCTGCCAGACGCATGTTCATGCTGCACCCTCCGTTAACATGCGTGAGCTACCGCATCAGCAGTGGGAAGGTGCTGTCAAGCTGCCGTGTTTTGACGCAATGCGGCATGCTCCGCAACCCACGGCAGTCCCTCCCACGCACCAGCACTCCGCTTTTGTTGTTGCCAGCTCGCAGACTGACCAGCAGCGGCATGATGTTGGATCCGCAGCAGCTACGCATGCACCCGTGCTGCCGGATTCAGCCGTTCAGCTTTCTGCTCCACATTTGCCACTTCCTCCTCAGCTTTCGGATGATGGAGTATCTGATGACGACGAAGCTGCACATTTGGACGATCCGCACTCCGACTTAGAAGAACCCAAGTCTACGCCTCCCTCCTTAGACTTTAGGAAAGTCCTTGCCCTGTTCAGGGAGTTGTATCCGGAACAGTTTGTGTCTGCAACCCCGCGCTCTCCTCCCTCCGAGTTTGCTTTAGGCATGCAGTCAGCAGCTCCTGCCTTCACCAAACTCGTACTCGCACGCTCATCCAAGAGAGCTTTGAGGGTCATGGGAGAGTGGTTGCAGTCCAAGAAGCAGCTGGGAAAGACTGCTTTCATCTTTCCGCTTACCAAGCTTGCTTCCAAATCTAGCGTCTGGTATGCCACGGGAGAGGAACCCGGCTTGGGAGTTCCTGCCTCTGCCCTGGGCGACTTCTCAAGTCTGGTTGACTCTCCCCGCAGGCTGGCTATGAGACGATCTAAGATTTGCTGGTCCTTTTCTGACATGGATCATCTGTTGAAGGGAGTTTTTCGTGCTTTTGAGATCTTCAACTTCCTCAATTGGTGTTTGGGAGCTTTAAGCAGAAAGACTTCCCCTTCGGATAAGGACTCTGCCATGCTTATCATGTCTAGCATGGACAAAGCCATTCGGAATGGGTCTGGTGAGCTTGCGGCTTCGTACGTGTCGGGAGTGCTTAAGAAGAGAGACCATCTTTGCTCCTTCTTGTCTGCTGGGATCACTCCATGCCAGAAGTCGGAGTTGTTGTTTGCTCCGCTTTCCAAGTGTGTCTTTCCGGAAGAGCTGATCAAGGGGATGGCTGCCTCGTTGATCCAGAAGGATACCCATGACCTGGTGGCGTCCTCCGCACGTAAGGCCAAAGCTTTACCTTCCGTGCCTAGACCTAGGATGGACACACCAGCGTCTAGGTTCATCCCGCCCTTTCGTGGCAGAACCTCCAGCAGAGGAGGTACCCGTGCCGACAGTCATCGTGGCAAATCGAAGAAGGGTTCCAAGTCCTCAAAAGGCAGAATCTGACTGCCTTCCTCTCCAGACAGCAGTGGGAGCCAGGCTCAAGAACTTCTGGCAGGCTTGGGAGAACAGAGGTGCAGACGCTCAGTCTGTGAAGTTGCTAAGGGAGGGGTACAGGATTCCGTTCTGCCGCAGTCCCCCTCTAGCAACTTCTCCCATCAACCTCTCTCCCAACTACAAGGAGAAGGACAAGAGGCTAGCGTTGCAACAAGAGGTGTCGCTCTTGCTACAAAAGGGAGCGGTAGTCATAGTCCGGGACCATCAATCCCCGGGCTTCTACAACCGTCTCTTCCTGGTAGCGAAGAAGACAGGAGGTTGGAGACCGGTGCTGGACGTCAGTGCTCTCAATGCTTTTGTCACCAAGCAGACGTTCACAATGGAGACGACGAAGTCGGTCCTAGCAGCGGTCAGGAAGGAAGACTGGATGGTCTCGTTGGACCTAAAAGACGCGTACTTTCATGTCCCCGTCCATCCAGACTCCCAACCTTTCCTAAGGTTCGTCTTTGGAAAGGTCGTGTACCAGTTCCAAGCCCTGTGCTTTGGCCTAAGCACGGCACCTCTTGTGTTTACCAAACTGATGAGGAATATTGCCAAATTCCTTCACTTGGCAGACATCAGAGCCTCCCTCTATTTGGACGACTGGCTTTTAAGAGCTTCGTCAAGTCGTCGCTGTCTGGAGAATCTCAGATGGACTATGGATCTGACCAAGGAATTGGGTCTCCTGGTCAATATAGAGAAGTCCCAACTCGTCCCATCCCAAACCATTGTCTATCTAGGTATGGAGATTCAGAGTCGAGCTTTTCGGGCTTTTCCGTCGGCCCCCAGGATCAGTCAGGCCCAAGAATGCATCCAGAGCATGCTGAGAAGGAACCGATGTTCAGTCAGGCAGTGGATGAGTCTAACAGGGACACTTTCATCGCTGGCCCAGTTCATCGAGTTAGGGAGACTCCACCTCCGCCCCCTTCAGTATCGTCTAGCTGCTCACTGGAGAAAGGACATGACGCTAGAAGCGGTCTCAGTGCCTATATCCGAAGAGATGAGGTCTACACTGACGTGGTGGAAGAACAGCATTCTTCTCAAGGAAGGTCTACCATTGGCTGTTCAGACCCCCGACCACCGTCTCTTCTCGGACACATCGGACACGGGCTGGGGTGCGACACTGGACGGACAGGAATGCTCGGGCACGTGGAATCAGGAACAAAGAACACTTCATATCAACTGCAAGGAGCTATTGGCAGTTCATCTGGCCTTGATAAACTTCAAGTCCCTCCATCTAAGCAAGGTGGTGGAGGTGAACTCCGACAACACCACAGCCTTGGCGTACATCTCCAAGCAAGGAGGGACTCATTCGAGGAAGTTGTTCGAGATCGCAAGGGACCTCCTCACTTGGTCAAAAGATCGAAAGATTTCGCTGGTAACGAGGTTCATTCAGGGCGACATGAATGTCATGGCAGATTGCCTCAGCCGGAAGGGTCAGGTCATCCCCACAGAGTGGACCCTTCACAAGAATGTTTGCAGCAGACTATGGGCCCTGTGGGGTCAGCCCACCATAGATCTATTCGCTACCTCGATGACCAAGAGGCTCCCGATTTATTGTTCACCGATTCCAGACCCAGCAGCAGTTCACGTGGATGCCTTTCTTCTGGATTGGTCCCATCTAGACCTGTATGCGTTCCCTCCGTTCAAGATTGTCAACAAGGTACTACAGAAGTTCGCCTCTCACGAAGGGACACGGTTGACGTTGGTTGCTCCCCTCTGGCCCGCGAGAGAATGGTTCACCGAGGTACTGCAATGGCTAGTAGACGTTCCCAGGACTCTTCCTCTAAGAGTGGACCTTCTGCGTCAGCCGCACGTAAAGAAGGTACACCCAAGCCTCCACGCTCTTCGTCTGACTGCCTTCAGACTATCGAAAGACTCTCAAGAGCTAGAGGCTTTTCGAAGGAGGCAGCCAGAGCGATTGCCAGAGCAAGGAGGACATCCACTCTCAAGGTCTACCAGTCAAAATGGGAAGTCTTCCGAAGCTGGTGCAAGGCGAATGCAGTTTCCTCAACCAGTACCTCTGTAACGCAGATAGCTGACTTCCTTTTACATCTAAGGAATGTAAGATCCCTATCAGCTCCTACGATCAAAGGTTACAGAAGCATGTTGGCAGCGGTCTTCCGCCACAGAGGCTTAGATCTTTCCACCAACAAAGATCTACAGGACCTCCTTAAGTCTTTTGAGACCTCAAAGGAGCGTCGGTTAGCCACACCAGGCTGGAACCTAGACGTGGTTTTAAGGTTCCTGATGTCAGCAAGGTTCGAACCGCTTCAATCAGCCTCTTTTAAGGATCTCACATTGAAGACTCTTTTCCTCGTTTGCTTAGCAACAGCTAAAAGAGTCAGTGAGATTCACGCCTTCAGCAGGAACATAGGTTTTACATCTGAAACGGCTACATGTTCCTTGCAGCTTGGTTTTTTAGCTAAGAACGAGCTTCCTTCTCGTCCTTGGCCCAAGTCGTTCGAGATCCCAAGCCTGTCCAACTTGGTTGGTAACGAACAAGAGAGAGTACTTTGCCCAGTAAGAGCTCTTAAGTACTATTTAAGACGTACAAAGCCATTACGAGGACAATCAGAAGCTTTATGGTGTTCTATCAAGAAACCTGCTTTACCGATGTCTAAGAACGCAGTTTCTTATTACATCAGGCTTTTGATTAGAGAGGCCCATTCTCATCTGAAGGAAGAAGACCTTGCTTTGCTGAAGGTAAGGACACATGAAGTTAGAGCTGTCGCTACTTCAGTGGCCTTCAAACAGAACCGTTCTCTGCAGAGTGTTATGGATGCAACCTATTGGAGAAGCAAGTCAGTGTTCGCATCATTTTACCTCAAAGATGTCCAGTCTCTTTACGAGAACTGCTACACCCTGGGACCATTCGTAGCAGCGAGTGCAGTAGTAGGTGAGGGCTCAACCACTACATTCCCATAATCCCATAACCTTTTTTAATCTTTCTCTTGAAATGCTTTTTATTGTTGTTTTTTGGGTTGTACGGAAGGCTAAGAAGCCTTCCGCATCCTGGTTGATTTGGCGGGTGGTCAAATTCTTTCTTGAGAAGCGCCTAGATTAGAGGTTGTGATGAGGTCCTTTAGTATGGGTTGCAGCCCTTCATACTTCAGCACCTAGGAGTCGCTCAGCATCCTAAGAGGATCGCTAGGCTCAGTAAGGAAGACGTACTTAAAAAGGCAGAGTAATGGTTCAAGTCGACTTCCTTACCAGGTACTTATTTATTTTATGTTTGTTATTTTGAATAACTGCTAAAATGAAATACGGGATACTTAGCTTCTAATGTTAACATGTATGCTGGTCTCCACCCACCCCCCTGGGTGTGAATCAGCTACATGATCATCGGGTAAGATTAATATTGAAAAATGTTATTTTCCTTAGTAAAATAAATTTTTGAATATACTTACCCGATGATCATGAATTTAAGGACCCTCCCTTCCTCCCCATAGAGAACCAGTGGACCGAGGAGAAAATTGAGTTCTTGTTGACAAGAAGTACCTGAGTACCTACTCGACAGATGGCGCTGTTGTGTACACCCCCACCTGTATAGCGATCGCTGGCGTATCCCGACCTTAGATTTTTCTGTCGGGCAACAGAGTTGACAGCTACATGATCATCGGGTAAGTATATTCAAAAATTTATTTTACTAAGGAAAATAACATATTATTGGAATAAATGAAACAAATAATTCTGATTGATACTTATATCTGTTCCTACAATATACAAACCTTGAGACACTTTTATTGTCTAGCATGACACTTCCTGCAGGGGGCAGGAAGCCCTAACATTGTTTCATGATTAGTGGTAATGACGTATAATGGTATCGTCATATTTCTCAATGGTCTGTATGACCATATAAAAATTGTTTCAAGGTCAAGGCACTTATACAAATCCACAGATACAGTACTTTCTAGTAATTCTCTGGTAAACTTCCATCAGGACAACATGGCTTGAGCCCAAAAAACGGATTTTGAAGCGAAGCGAAAAATCTATTTTTGGAAGAGATGGCCATGTCGTCCTGATGGACCCGCCCTCCTTTTCCATAGAAAAGGCTTAGGCAAGATCCCTCCAGAAACTACTACTGTATATCTGTAGCACCATGCTCAATGCTACAAGGAATGAGTGCCATCTTGGAGCCTTATAATAGTACGAGAGGAAGGGTAACCTTGATAACTGCTCCCCTTCAGTTTCGCCACTCTTCCCCCTCGAAACAAAAACGCTATTCGGGGTGAAGATTACCATGTGTCGTATCAAAATATACGTCCCCTGATATTATGCAATATCTTTAAGAGAAATTTTAGGATATTCGCGCCAAGAGTTAGAATTCTGGAGGCCTAAAGGTCAATTCTCTGGGAATATCACTGTTGCCAAATATCCTTTAGAAAGCTACCAATAGGAATTTTCCATCCGGACGACATGGCTATCTCACCCAAAAATAGATTTTTCGCTTCGCTTCAAAATCCGTTTTATGGTTTTAATTGAATATTCTTTAATTTTTTTGTCATTATGCCTGAAAACTTTAAATCAATCAATCAATCAATTTTCGCAACGGCCCTGAACTTCGGGCCCCCTCTGTATTTTTCCCCAGTCCCAGACCACAAGGCTCTCTGGCAAGATGCTTTCCAACAACGGTGGGACAACATAGACGTTTACGCCTTTTCCCCGTTCTGTCTGATGAGGAGGGTACTCAACAAGACCAGAACATTGGTCAATCTTTCAATGACCCTCATAGCTCCGCTATAGCATCATGCAGAATGGTTTCTGGACCTTCTGCAGCTCTTAATGGAGCCCCTAAGAAAACTCCTCCACGACACAATCTACTCAAACAACCACATGCCAACATATTTCACAAAACCGTAGCTTCGCTACGACTTCATGCCTGGAGACTATCTAGCATCTCCTTTCTCAGAGAGGATTTTCGCAACAAGTTACGACTAGGATGGCTGGATACCTGCGTAAGTCATCGGCAGCAGTCTACCAGGCAAAGTGGAGAGTCTTCTGTGGTTGGTGTCGTGGAAGGGGTATTTCTCCACTCGATGCCACTATTCCAGCAATAGCGGAGTTCCTCGTGTATTTGCGTGAAGAAATGCGCCTGTCAGTCGCGGCAGTAAAAGGCTATTGCTCAGTCTTAAGCCTCGCCCTCAGACCGAAAGGAATGGACATTTCTTCATCGCTAGAACTTTCTTTACTCATACGGAGTTATGAACTTACCTGCCCCCAGTCAGAAGTGAGACCTCCCCCATGGAACGTGGTTCGAGTTCTCAGGTCTCTCAAGAGACCTCCCTATGAACCATTACGCCAGGCAAGTGATCGCCACCCGACTTGGAAGACGGCATTCCTGCTAGCTTTGGTTTTGGCCAAGCGAGTCGGTGAACTTCATGGTCTCTCATACGACATCGCCCATTCAAGGGGATGGGGAGAGGTAACGTTCATCTTCGTCCCTAAGTTTATTGCTAAGACTCAGAACCTGGGAGTAGCGGATCCATGATTCGACTCCTTCCGGATTAAAAGTCTCCATACTGTAACAGATGACCCAAACCATCTTTTACTATGCCCAGTGAGGAATTTGAGGCTATATCTTAAAAGAACACCCGCAGCCCGTCCTTCCGGATTTCTAGTCTTTGTACTGTAACAGATGACCCAGACCATCTCTTACTATGCCCAGTGAGGAGTTTGAGGCTGTATCTTAAAAGAACAGCCGCAGCCCGTCCTCGTGTGCCTGCACTATTCGTCAGCACAGGAAGGACCAAGAGGGTCATCAAGAACACCATATCAGCATGGATACACTAGGTCATAGACCATGCACTGAATCCAGACCCTCCTCCTTCACGTTGCCCCAGAGCTCATAGTGTCAGGGGCGTAGCTAAGTCCTTGGCATTCAAGAGAAATTTCTCAGTGACGCCCCTCTTAATGAGAGAATGCCTTGACGAAGTCATTGAGCTTCAGCACGGCATTTCATTCCCGTGCTGAATCTTGGTGACGGGCAAGAGGGCTCTCGAACTTCGGGAAATTGCTCCCCCAGTTCGAATCTAAATTTCTCTCTTTCATCTTTTTCTTCTGCTTAATATTACTTCGACCTTCTCCTAATTTCATCAACTTTCTTTCATCTTGCTGTCCTATCTCTATGATTATTATCTTTCTTACTTATATATATATATATATATATATGTAGATGTATGCATATATATATATTTATTTATTCTATTTGCTCATTTATTTATTTATTTATTTTTTTTTTTTTTTCTATTTTATTTAAATGGCGTGGATATTTCCACATTCGTTATTACTGCCTGCTTAGATGAATGGGAGAAGGGATCACGGTTGGGAGGTATTCGCATTCAAAGCTATATATGAGAGTATTGGATGATCTCAGCCATCCCAAAGATGGTTTGGACCTTTTTGGCGGAACTACTCTCAAGGGTTGGGTCATCGGAATCCAGGGGGATCCAATCCTTGAGGTGGGACTCTTGGCTTTTGGCCGGAAGCCCATCATTACAGATATGGGGAGGATGATTCCATATTACTTTGGTCTCAGTCCTAACAGGCGGGTTTAGCTTACACCTGTGCCTCTATATCTGTTTTGATGCTATCCTTCGGGTAGGGTATGGAGTGGACCATCTGGGAAGTATACTCTCATTGTGCCGATAGTGGAGAATACAAATTTCCTTTCCAACGTATGATACTTTCTTATAATTCTCAAGCAGGTACCCCAACCAAACAACAACAAAAAACCTGAAAATCCCACCCTTAAATATGGACCCTTCAAATGCTGACTCCCCATCCCCTGGATTTGCTGACTCCCCCCCGGCACTGTTGACGACTTCTGCTAATTCAATTAAGGAAAATTCTGTTGATGACTTAGGAACAAAAAAGGACCCCTCTACTAATGTTTCAAAACCAATTAAGTCGGGTAACAAAGGGAAACTAAGAATTCTTCATGTTACCCAAATTCCAATAAATACTGATTATGATATGATATATAAAGCATTTAGATGCTATGGAATGATAAAAGAAATTAGAATGAAACTTGAAAATGAAAAATGGCATTCATGGATAACTTATAATAATCATGAAGAAGCATTCAATGCAATATGTAACATCAATGATATCAAAATTAATAACCTAAATGTCATGGGTGCCCTATGTGATAAGATACCAAACAGTTTGGATGTATATAGACCTGCTGACTGGTTTGAGAAAGATATAGATTTAACTATGCTCCCCCAAAGAAAGCCAAAACCACCAATGTGGCTTGTTGCCGAGCCTAAAGGGAGTAATGGGAATTATTTTAAAATTAGCAAACTAATTCAGAAAAAGGTAGGAACCATTGCACCTGGTGATATATCTCGCTTTGGGAAAAATAGCTTCCTAATCCATGCTAAATCATTCACGCAATCAGTAATACTGTCTAACCTTACGACAAACAGTGATGAGGATATGTTAGATGTCAAACCCCACCTAAACTTTAGTTATGGAAGGGGAGTAGTCTTCAATAAAGATCTTTACGAATTTACAGAAGAGGAAATACTAGCCATGTGCCCATTAACAGTGTGGAAAGTCCATAAGATTCCTGGGACGTCAATGATTATCCTTACTTTCCAGGATGCTGATGTGCCTTTCCACATCGATATTGAAAATGAAAGAATAAAAGTTTGACCTTTTAAACAAAAGCCCTTACAATGCTTCAAATGTTTCAAATTTGGTCATCCTTCTAAAGTTTGTAAAAATGAAAAAATGTGTAGCATCTGTGCCAGTCCCTATCATGGAGAGTGTACACTTGAGCCCAGCTGTTTGAATTGCAATTCAAACCATAAATCCACTGACAGGAGCTGCGAGATTTATAAGTTTGAAGAAGCAGCCCTCAACAAATCCAGTGTAGAACACATAAGTGTAGGACACGCCAAAAGACTACTGAAAAAACCAAACAGCTATGCAAATGCACTGAAATCAAGAGAAAATATACCACAGGAGACATCGAACCCACATAGTGCTGCCAGTAATTCCCAAAAAGGAAATACATCATTTAATGATAGTAGAGTTTTACGTGACAAGGTAAGCATATTGCCTTCCAAGGCTTTACCACTGTGTATTAAAACTGCAACACTGCCCACTTCTATACAAACTCCATCCCCCATTACCAACAATAGTGCTAACCTCTCTCAGGCCATGTCCTTGCCTGATTTGATGGAAGTTCCACCCGAAACAAAGTTACCAGGTGCACCTGTGGTAGGGAAGGTGCAAAAACCTGGTAAATCCTCACCACTGATAAATAGGAAAAGAGAGAGACCTCCTTCTCTCTCTCCACCCTCCATTAGAAACGTCAAGGTTATGACATCAAATAAATTTGATGTTTTGTCTGTTGATGTTTCTAATGGACCAGAAGATAAACTGAATAAATCAGAAATTCAAGTTGAGGTCCACCATCCACCTCAACAAATAGATCAAAAGGATGCAAAGAAAAACACAAACATAAAACCCATTATAACAAGACCACCTCTGAAGAAACCTACAGGTAATAATGTTAGATTAAAAACTGCTAATGGGAAGACCTCATCCAAGATGTCTTCCAGAAATAATCCATAGTTTTCTCCTCCATTTTGCAATGGAACTGTCAGGGTTTGAGGGCCAAATATGAAGAACTTAAGCTCCTAATTCATGAGCATTCCCCCATAATTGTATGTCTACAGGAAAGTATGCTTGATTCTAACACTCCTAGTCCTCGAGAGTATGTTAGCTATAGAACACCATATAATCAACAATCAGGGAGCCATGGCGGAAGTCTTGTATACATTCGTCGAGATGTTCCCCAAATACCTATGTCTATACGTACAACCCTGCAGGCAGTTGTTGTACAAATTGATATAGGGAGAAAATATACAATTTGCTCTCTGTACTTACCTCCAAATGATATTATTTTATATGATGACTTAGCAGAGGTCATTCAACAACTCCCTCAACCATTTCTCTTACTGGGAGATATGAATGGTAGACATCCTTTATGGGGTGATATCCTAGCAAACACAAGGGGCAATATTATCTCATCAATTGTGGAGAATGAGGATGTGGGACTCCTTAATACAGGAGAGCCCACACACTTCCATGTTCAGACAGGTACCTTGTCATGCATTGACCTTTCAATTGCAAGCTCTAACTGTCTTCTTGATTTTGATTGGAGGACATTAGATGATTGGCATACTAGTGATCATGCACCAATCATTATAAACACCAACAATGGTCCACCTTTACAGAGATCGCCACGATGGAATCTTGACAAGGCGGACTGGGAAAAGTTTCGTGAGCTAAGCGAAATTGAGGGGAATGCTGAACAGGTTGAAAATATCGATGATGCCATAGACTTACTGAATGGAACTCTCCATACAGCAGGAGTCAATTCAATTCCCAAAACAACAGGGTTATTCAAACGACGACCAGTCCCGTGGTGGTCTTCAGAACTAACTGCCCTCCACAGAGCCACAAGAAGATCTCTAACACGATTGCGTAGACTCCGAACCGATGAGAATTTAATTATGTACAAGAAATGTAGAGCACAGTTCCGTCGTGCCATGAAAGAAGCAAGGCGCCAGTCATGGATGTCTTTTGTTTCCTCCATTAACAGTAGAACACCACCATCTTCTGTGTGGAGGAAAGTAAAAAAGATAGCTGGCAAATTCACCCCCAACCCACCACCAGTGTTGAAGGTGAATGGTCAGTATGTAACTGAAGCAAATGATGTTAGCAATGCCCTGGCTAGTCATTTTTCAAATGTATCCAGCAAGTGTGTAGGAGCCCCTGGTCACCAGTATAGGAGCGTTGAAGAAAAGAAAATTTTAGATTTTGGAACAAGAAGAGAAAAGAGTTATAATTCTCCTTTCACTGAAAGAGAATTTGATTCCGCACTTGCTCATTGCAACGATACAGCCCCTGGACCCGATGGAATTCCATATGCAATGATTAAACATGTACATTTTAATACAAAGCTATTTATTTTAAGCATTATTAATAGAATATGGCATGATCATAGTTACCCAAGTGTTTGGGAACTAGCCATTATTTTAGCCTTTTTAAAACCCGGTAAAGACAAGTTTTTAGCAGCAAACTATCGTCCTATTGCATTGACATCTTGTTTATGTAAAATCATGGAGAAGATGGTCAATGCAAGGCTGATATGGTACCTTGAAAAGAAAGGTATTTTATCACCGATTCAATGTGGATTCCGAAAAATGCACTCAACGACTGATGTGTTGATACGACTTGAGTCTTCTATTTGTGAAGCCTTTGCTTCCAAACAGCACCATGTTACAGTATTTTTTGACCTTGAAAAGGCATATGATACCACTTGGAGATATGGTATACTTAAAACCATTCATGAAATCGGATTGAGAGGAGAGCTGCCACTATTTATTCAGGCATTTCTTTCACATAGAGTTTTTCAAGTGAGAGTTGGGGAAGCTCTATCAGAAAGTAAGTGCCAGGAAGAAGGAGTTCCTCAGGGAAGTGTGCTGAGTGTAACCCTTTTTGCACTAGCAATTAATGGGATATCCTCAGCCATTCCCCAGGATGTTCTCCCAACATTATTTGTGGATGATCTCTCAATATCATTTGCTGGAGCCAGAATGGCAACGGTTGAGAGAAAACTACAGCTCTCAATTGACAAAATTATCCAGTGGGCCGATATGAATGGATTTAAGTTCTCAACAAGTAAAACTACTATTGTACATTTCTGTCGTATACGGGGAGCACATCCAGACCCGGATATATACATTAAAGGTCAACGGATACCATGTGTATCGGAAACCAAATTTTTAGGTTTGATATTTGACTGTAGACTTACATGGGTTTCTCACCTAAAAGCACTATAAGCAAAATGTGTTGAAGCTCTGAATATTTTAAAAGTATTGTCCCATACATCATGGGGGGCAGACCGCAATACTATTTTAAAATTATACAAGGCCTTGATTTTTTCCAAAATTAGTTATGGTTGTGAGGTATACTCTTCAGCCACCCCAAGCCGGTTGAAAATATTAGATTCAATACATCATGCAGGTATTAGATTGTCCACGGGAGCATTCAGAACATCACCTATCCCAAGTCTCCTTGTTGATGCTGGAGAGTTACCACTAGACCTTTACCGGATGTCTTCTATCCTTCGGTATTGGTTTAGATTGCAAAGACTCCCTAATTCTTTAGCCTTCCAGACTGCAAGCCTTGTAAGGCACCCAACATACTTTGAAATGCACCCAAAATCTCCTCAACCCTATGGCTTTCGGGTGAAACAATTATTAAACAGTCTGGATATAATTAGATGTAAGGTACTTCCATTCAAGATATCATCAACGCCTCCATGGAAGTTACCAGAGATATCTTTTTGTAAATATTTTATAGGAGATAAGAAGAATATGTCAGACCTAGAAGCCAGGTCTCTTTTTAATGAACATGTTAAAGAACATAGAGGATCAACTTTTATCTATACTGATGGCTCCAAATCTGATGCTGGCGTTGGATTTGGGGTACATAGTAATAGTTTTAATTGTAGAGGTGCACTTCCTCTGACCGCTTCCATATTTACTGCCGAACTGTATGGCATATTAACCGCTGTTGAGAAAATAGCATTGGAGAAGGAGGGTAATTTTACAATTTTTAGTGATGCAAGGAGTGTCCTTCAAGCTATGGAAGTTTTTAATTCTAATAACCCTCTAGTTTTAAAGATTTTAGAATGGCTTTTTATTATTGGACGGAGAGGTATAACAGTTCAATTTTGTTGGGTTCCAGCACATGTAGGTGTGTGTGGGAATGAGAAGGCAGATTCACTGGCTAAGAATGCTGCATCCAAGTTGCTGCCAAGAAGGTATCCCATTGCCTGTAATGATTTCTTACCTGACATCAAGAAATTGGTTTGCAATAAATGGCAACAGCAATGGGATACCCTAGATGCGAATAAAATGCGAGAGGTAACAAATGTCATATATCCTTGGAGGTATAATATGATGCCCCGAAAATGGGAGACGTCTCTTTGTCGTCTCCGTATTGGTCACACTCGGTTGACACATGAGTTTCTGCTGAAGGGCCAACAGCGACCGTATTGTGACGACTGTTTAGTACCTTTAACAGTGAGGCATTTGTTGACTGAATGCCCCAATTATAACAACTTAAGGAATAGATATTTGTTTGAGGCTCGAGGTGAGGGTGGCAGGTTCATCCTTGCCAAGATTCTTGGAAATGATGTGTCCTACCATGCAAGTGGCATTTTTAGATTTATTTCAGAAGCAGGTCTTCTGAAAATTATTTAACTTTTATGACATTCAACTTTTATGATTTTAATTGAATACTCTTTTATTTTTTATTTTATTTTATTTTTTATTTTTGTATACATAAGTTAATTGTTACCGGCGTCAATGACCTCAGATGTCAGGATGCCTGAAAACTTTAAATCAATCAATCAATCTCAGTGACGCAGGTTCTTCAAGCTGGGGTGTGGAATCGTCAGACCACATTCTCATCCCACTACAGGTACCTGCAGTACATGACCCACAGGAGACTCGATACGTTCTCTATCGTTCCTGTGGTTTCTGCACAACAGCCGGTTTAAAATCTCAAGCTCCTTATTGGAGAAGTAGCAGAAGGTTGAGGGCATTGTTACCCGGTTGTAGTCTGCGTGAATGGAAAGGTTTGACTGGCCCTTGTTCTTTTCTTCATTCTCCCCTCTCTTGGGGAAAGCAGCATCCTGGGTTCTCTGCATAGCTGACCTCAAACCATTGCAGGTAAACCGTGCTCCCTTGTGTACCTAGTATTAAGACTAATACTGTTGCGTCCCCATACTCTGACGAGGTGGTATTGGAAAAGTCCTAGTTATACAGTTTTTCCTTCTAAAGAACTCGGAATAACTTTACCAGGACAGTCACACTTCTGCATACCTCAAGACACAGCTTGCGTAGGCCGTGGACTTTGCGTAGCAAGGTGTCAGCGAGGTGCAGGGACAACTTATTTCTTGAGTACTGATACACTCAGATAAGGAGCCCCCGGTTAAAGCCAAAAGCCAGATTGGCTGGGACGTCCACCCTTCCTAATGGGTGAGTCACCCCTATTAAACAGCGTTGTTTGTACTCCAGTTACGGAACAAATGACAAATTTGTAGATAATTTGTATTTTTCCCTAACTATACAAACCTTTAAGCAAACTTACCTGCCAGTCCTATTCCCCTTGAAGTCCTACCTCCAAGCAAAGTGAGCTCAATCACAGCTGTGGGGGGGGGGGGGGGGTAGCAAGCTACCCTCCCTTACCCCCGCTAACTAGCGGTGTGGGTAGTTAACCCTCGTTGAAAATTAATGGCTCGTCATTTCAGCTACGCCGAAAGTAATACCCCTATTAAATAGCCAAGATTTTTATAGTTAGGAAAAATACAAATTATCTACGAATTTGTCATTTTCTTAAACTATTTCCAATCATTCAGTTAGTATTTACTCTCTGGAAAAGCATGTACGTACAGGCATATTATATTAAATTCAGGGAAACTACAAGAGAATGAAAAGAACTGTTTAATCAGACCTCATGAGTTAATTCTTCAAAGAATCACAGCTTCATAAATACTACCCCCCAGATGCTGAAGCCTTGATGAGGATGGGGGCTTAGGGATCAGCAGCTGGGCTCCGATGTTCGGTGGGAATTGATTTCCCACTGGTCCTTGGTGCAAAGCTGTTGATCCAACTAATTTAGTCAGCACTTTCTCTTTTCATTTTGTTTTTTTAATTTTTTCTCCCATCTCCAACTCTTGTGCATGAACCTGTTGGTAACTTTGGCTTGTGTTCGACTATGGTTTGGCTGCCTCTTTTGATTTGGTGCTGGTGGGATGGACAGCATGCCATCTCAAAAGAACCCTAGTACCAGACGTGCCCGAGCGAGGGGAAAGTTTTATGTGAAACCTTTCCCTGTGCCCTCTTAATGAGAGAATGCCTTGATGAAGTCATTGAGCTTCAGCACGGCATTCTATTCCCGTGAAACTTGGTGACGGGCAAGAGGGCTCTCGAACTTTGGGAAATTGCTCCCCCAGTTCGAATCTAAATTTCTCTCTTATCTTTTTCTTCCTCTTTATATTGGTTCAACCTTTTCCTAATATTATAAACTTTTTTTAAATATTAAACTTAGCCGGTGAATATATAATAGCTGACGCCTCCGACGGCTCGACAGATCCCAAAAACTCGCGAGCGATCGCCGTGAAGGTTGCGGGTGTGACCACCACCGCCGACTATCGGCCAGATACCGCATATACTTGTCAATTTCTCCAGTTCTTCTCTGTCGGTCTTGTCGACAAGTTGGTTCTGCTCGCTTTATGACCTCGAGTTTTCGACCGAATTGGCGAAGTACTTGGTTTTGGTTTTATTGCTTTCGCCGTGTTGGATTATTCAATACTATCTTCAAAAGAAATGCTTTTGAAAGGAGAGGAAAAGTGTTTTGCCCTTGCTTTTTTTTTTTAATCTCTGGTTTTTCCATAGAGAAAAGATGGCCGACCCTTCCCTCAGTGTACGGAAGTGTGTTAAAAGCTTTTAGTAATTATTTTATCACTTTATAAATTATTGTTGATATTTATAGATTTACCTCTATATATTTTATTTTTTATATCTCACTCGCCTTTATTAGGCCTCTTCGATTAGCTTTCCATTTATACTAAACATCAAGATAAATTTTATGTTTTTGTTTATATGCGGCCTTTACCTATTCTATGTAGGCGGTCCTAACTTGGAAAACGAAGTTAAACAACGTTGAGCCCATTCAACTTTTATTTTTGTTTAGTTTAAAACAGTTGCTCTGTAAGAGTGATGAAATGAATATTTTTTAGAAAATATTTTAAGAAATATATTCTTTGAATAGTCTTCGTGCTGTTTTTTCAAAGATGAACTAACGTTTGGTTTATTTATGCTACGCAGTTTGCGCTCTATCGTTACGATAGAGAAAGAGAGAATCACGGTTTCACTTTGCAGAAAGAGTAAATCGATTTTGACGTTTTGTTCATTCTTCTTTCAAACTTAAGTGTTTTAGATACTAATTTAAAGGAACTTGTTAATTTTCAATTTCTTAGTCCTTTCAGTTTTTTCCTTTGGTCATATAACCTGTTTATTGATGAAGGGTGAGTGGGCAATTCTCTTGTGTGTGACAGAGAGAGAGAGAGAGAGAGAGAGAGAGAGAGAGAGAGAGAGAGAGAGAGAGAGAGAGAGAGAATAATAATAATAATAATAATAATAATAATAATTCTTTATTTCCAATATTTACATTGGGTATTCATAAAATATAAGGCTACAATTAGTAAAGTCATCTTACAAACAGTTCAAATATTTGTTATTTTAGACATACAAAAGTTGTTATAAGAATCAATAAATCGGCTAAAACTTTGTAATTGAAATAATTCATCAGTAATAAAAGAATATAATGAAATCAGAAAGTATTTACTTAGAATATAGTGAGTAAAAATTACACTTGCCGAATAATGAAATACATTGTCATAGACCACATAAGTTATGTTAAAAACAGTCATGTACAAATCATATTAAAATAACACATAGTAATCAAATATGCATACTAGATTATAAGGAAATCTTAATTTGTAAATAAAAGCCATCTTATCCATAAATATTATCTAAAACTAATTCCAACATCTATCGAAGTACAGTAGTGCCTTCAAAAGCACTTTTAATAAGGCAATTAAGCATAACATTCTTACATTAATCGGGACCATTTAAGATTAGTTTCTTTAAGTTTACATTAAAAGCAGCGAGAGAGGATTTTTGTTTAATTGTGCCAGGTACTTTATTGTATAATGCTGGGCCTCGAACTCTAAACTGGCGGGAGCCTATCTCTGTTTTCGCCCTTTCTACATATAGATTTTCCTGCTGTCGAGTAGAAACCCCATTAACTGCGTGTACTGTTGGAAAATCGTATAACCAGAGAGAGAGAGAGAGAGAGAGAGAACGATCCGATCTTTATTCTCGTCCCAAGTCTCTGTACAAGGAGTTTGGGAGCGAGTAACGTTGTTCTCGATTCAGTTTTTTTTTTTACTCTCGTCCCAAGTCTCTGTACGGGGAGAGAGGATGAAACGTTTTAGTTTTTATTCTCGTCCCAAGGCACTGTACGGTGAGAGATTGAAAACGTAGTCCGTAGGGAACTAGTGTTTAGTCTCCTCCCCAGTCACTGATCTTTTTAACTTTATATATTTCCGTTTTATTCGATATATATGTATATGTTTATTGATTTTTGCATGTGTGTTTCATTTTGTACTAATGTGCTTACATTATACGACTCATTTCGCAATTCTAACCTTTTGATCTAAGGGAGAATTGCGTGCTTCAGGTAGAAATCGTTTTTATTCATGTTTAATGTGAAATTATTGAAAAATACGATATCAGTGAAGTAAGTGCAAAAAACATGTTCTGTGTTGCGGAGGGTTCGTTTGTTCGTGCTTGTCACTTGCCTAGTCCGAGACCTCTTTCAGGCTCCCCTGTACCAGGGAGAAGGAATGTCGTAGGACCTAAGGGAGTGAGGAGTGTAAACCAACGAACAGACGTTCCCTCAAAGGTATCAGACGTTGCTCGGCAAGCACGTCCTTGCCATAAGACAGGAGAGACGAAGTTTCTCCTCGTCTTCCGATGATTCGTCTCTTTAAAAGCCTGGGCGTTAAGTTTCGAGACGGTTGAAACATTTATTAGTTCCTTCAGAACAAGTTCAACGTCCTAGCTGTAGTCATAATAAGAGTCCCGTTCATAGCGATGACGTTCATGTACAGACGTTTCTGCCACAGACTCGACGTGACGTTGAGCGGTAGACACCGTAGACACAACGTGACATCGAGTGTTAGTCACCGTAGTCTCGATATAGCATCGAACAGCAGTCACCGCTGTTACTACGGGACGTTTGAACGTCAGTTACTTCTGTCACGACGTGTAGTAGAATAACATTCTCTGCAGTCACAACGTGACATCGACCCTCCAACTTTAACTTCTGTTCATATACAAGTTGATGTAGGCTTTTCCTTCACGTCATTCTGAATATAAATCTCCTCGCAAGACTTTAGATTTATCAGATGATGTGCCTTCTGAAGAAGTAGATGACCCCCTTTCAACTAATGTACCTTTGGGGAGTCATTCAGAAGAGGAGTAACCTAGGGTGGTCCAACAATCCCTTGTATTTTAATTATGAATTTCTTTAGTGAAATTTTTCCTAGACTTTCTTCGACGCCTACTTTTACGAAGTCAGTTCTCTCTTGTTCTTCCAAGAGGGCCATGCTCTTACTGGGAGACTGGTTGGAATCCAGGAGAAGTTTAGGAAAGCCTGCTTTTGCTTTTCCTCCTTCTTAATTAGCTTCTCGCTCGGGCATCTGGTGTGACACAGGAGAAGCTCGAGGAGAAGTTCTCGGCTTGGGAGTACCTGCCTCTGCCCAGGGAGACTTCTTAAGCCTTGTGGACTCTCCTCGTTGTCTAGCCATGAGACACTCCAAGATTTTATGGTCGGCTTCAGAGCTAGACCATCTCCTGTTAGGAGTTTTTTTTGAGCGTTTGAAGTTTTTGTTTGTTGGATTGGTCCCTGGGAGCCTTAAGTAAGAAGGTCTCTCCAGCTGTCAATGTATTGCTGTACAATTATGTCATGCATGAACAAGGCTATCAGGGATGGTTCCAATGATCTGGCAGCCACGTTCACTGCAGGAACAAGGCTATCAGGGATGGCTCCAATGATCTGGCAGCCACGTTCACTGCAGGAGTACTTGAGATGTAAGTGCGCTCAATGTGTTCATTGTCAAGACAAACTTCACGATGAAGACTACCAAATCTGTCTTGGCAGCAGTAAGGGAAGGCGACTGGATGGTCTCTCTCGACCTTCAGGATGCATACTTCCACATCCCGATTCATCCAAACTTTCAACAACATCTGAGGTTTGTGGACGGGAAAGTAATGTACCAATTTCGAGCACTGTACTTCGGCCTCATTCCTGCTCCTCTTGTTTTTACAAGGCCCTTGCAAAATGTAGCAAGCTTTCTACATTTTTTGAGGATTCAGAGCCTCCCTTTATTTTGACGACTGGCTAATCAGGGCGTCGTCATTAAATCGCTGTCTGGAGAGCCTCTAATGGACATTAGACCTAACCAAGGAGCTAGGTCTCATAGTGAACGTAGAGAAGTCGTAACTTACAGTACCCCATCCCAGACTATTCTTTATTTGGGAATGGAGATACAGTGTCTGATTTTTCGGGCCTTTTCGTCTCCCACAAGAATGGAACAAGCTCTGTTAAAAGGCCTTCACTTGCAAGAGAAAAACAGTTGCTCTGTAAGAGTTTGAACTAGCCTTGTAGGAACTCTTTCATCGCTGGAGTAGTTTATCTCTCTGGGGAGACTCAACCTTTGCCCTCTCCAATTTCACCTAAACCATTGGAACAAGGAGAAGGGCTTAGAGAGTATCTCTTTCCCAATCTCCAACTCAGTCTAGACATGTCTGACTTGGTGGGACAGCAACATCAGACTTCGAGAAGGTCTTTCTCTTGCGATCAAGAACCCAAACCATGTGTTGTATTCAGATGCATCAGATTTGGGTTAGGGAACTCCACTGGACAGTCTGGAATGCTCGGGTCTTTGGTCCACGGATCAGAAGGAACTCCATTTAAGGCAAGTAACATCCCTCCTTTGGCGAGATTTGTACAAGGAAAAATGAATGTCTTGGTGGACTGCCTCAGCAGAAGAGGACAAGTCATCTCCATGGAGTGGACGTTGCACCAGACTGTGTGCGAGAAGCTATGGATGACATGGGGTCAACCCACCATAGATCTTTTTGCGACTTCAGTGACAAAGAGGCTCTCGACTTACTGCTTTCCAGTTCCGGATCCAGAGGCAGCCCACATAGATGCTTTCCTGCTGGACTGGTCTCACCTGGACGTTTATGCCTTTCCACCTTTCAAGATCCTAAACAAGGTGCTGCAGAAGTTCACCTCTCACGAAGGGACCAGGTTGATGTTGGTTGCTCCACGCTGGCCCGCGAGAGAGTGGTTCACAGAGGTACTTCTATGGCTGGTAGACGTTCCAAGAAGTCTGCCGTTGCGGATGGATCTCTTGCGACAGCCTCACGTAAAGAGATTTCATCAAAGCCTCCCCACGCTTCGTCTAACTGCCTTCAGACTATCGAAAGACTCTCTTGAGCTCGAGGGTTTTCGAAGGAGGCAGCTAGAACGATCGCGAGGGCTAGAAGATCCTCTACCATCAGGATCTATCAGTCGTAATGGGAGGTATTTAGAGACTGGTGCAAGTCCTCCTCTATTTCCTCTTCCAAGTGCCTCTGTAGCGCAGATTGCGGAGTTTCTGCTTTATCTGAGAAACGGTCGCTCCCTCTCTGCATCCACCATTAAAGGCTACAGAAGCATGTTAGCTTCTGTTTTCAGGCATAGGGGTTTGGATCTTTCTAATAACAAAGATCTCCAAGACCTGCTTAAGTCTTTCGAGACTTCCAAGGAGCGTCATATTTCGACTCCTGCTTGGAACTTGGACGTGGTCCTACGGTTCCTTATGTCAAACAGGTTTGAACCATTAAATTCAGCCTCCCTGAAGGATCTTACCCTCAAGACACTTTTTTTTGGTGTGCTTGGCTTCGGCTAAAAGGGTTAGTGAGATACATGCTTTTAGCAAGAACATCGGCTTCTCCACTAATAAAGCAGTATGCGCTCTTCAACTTGGTTTTTTGGCCAAGAATGGACTTCCGTCTCGTCCTTGGCCTAAATCATTTGATATCCCCAGTCTTTCTGAGATTGTGGGGAATGAAGTTGAAATGCCCTGTTAGAGCTCTTAAATTTTATTTATCCAGAGCTAAACCGCTACGAGGTTGTTCAGAGGCTTTATGGTGCTCCGTTAAAAAGCCCTCTTTGCCCATGTCTAAGAATGCGTGGTCTTATTTTATTAGACTTTTGATTCGGGAGGCACACTCTCATTTAAGTGAGAAGGATCGTAATTTACTTAAAGTCAAGGCTCATGAAGTCAGAGCGATAGCGACTTCAGTAGCGTTTAAGCAAAATAGATCCATTAAAAGTATTATGGACGCGACCTTTTGGAGAGGCAAGTCGGTATTCGCTTCATATTACTTGAAAGATGTCCAGACTCTTTATGAGGACTGCTACACACTGGGACCATTCGTAGCAGAGAGTGCAGTAGTGGGTGAAGGCTTTACCACTACATTCCCTTAATCCCAATATCCTTTTAATCTACTCTTGAAACTTTTAATCTTATTTTGGGTTGTACGGGAGACTAAGAAGTCTTTCGCAATCTTTTTGATTTGGCGGGTGGTCAAAATGTTGTTTCTTGAGAGCGCCCAGATTAAGGGTATTGATGAGGTCCTGTTATAGGGGTGTTCGCCCTGGATATAACAGCTCCTGGGAGTTTTTCAGCATCCTGAGAGGATGGCTGGGCTTCGTGAGGAAAGCAGACTAATGAGGCAAAGTAATCATCAGAGTCAGCTTCCTTACCAGGTACCTATACTTAAGTTGGTTTTTTATGAAATAATTGTCAAAAAACTCTTGAGCATATACGCCTTTATTGTATTAATACTGGTCTCTACTCACCACCATGGGTGTGAATCAGCTATTATATATTCACCGGCTAAGTTTAATATTTAAAAATGATATTTTGATTATAAAATAAATTTTTGAATATACTTACCCGGTGAATATATAAATTAAAGGCCCTCCCTTCCTCCCCGATAGAGACCCAGCGGACTGAGAAGAACTGGGGAAATTGACAAGTATATGCGGTATCTGGCCGATAGTCGGCGCTGGTGGTCACACCCGCAACCTTCACGGCAATCGCTCGTGAGTTTTTGGGATCTGTCAAGCCGTCGGAGACGTCAGCTATTATATATTCACCGGGTAAGTATATTCAAAAATTTATTTCATAATCAAAATATCATTTCATGTTGCTGTCCCAACCCTATGAGTAAAATTTCCCATATGTATATGTGTATATATTTACATATATATGTATGTTTATTATTTTTTCTTTTTATTGCATGGATGTTTCTACATCTGTTATTGCCGCTTGGGCGGATGTTTCTACATCCGTTATTGCTGCCTGCTTTTTTGATGAATGGGAAAGGTGTCACGGTTGTGAGGTGTTTGTGGTCAAAGCTATATGTGAGAGTATTGGATGATCTCAGCCATCCCGAAGATGGTTTGGACCTTTTAGGCGGAACTATTCTCAAGTGTTGGGTCTTCGGAATCCAGGGGGATCCAATGCTTGGGGTAGGAATCTCGGCTTTTGGCCGGAAGCCTGTCATTACAGATATGGGGAGGATGATTCCATAGTTTCTTGGTCTCAGTCCTAACAGGCGGGTTCAGCTTACACCTGTGCCTCTATATCTGTTTTGATGCTATCCTTCGGGTAGGGTATGGAGTGGACCATCTGGGAAGTATACTCTCACTGTGCCGGTAGTGGAGAGTGCAAATTTCCTTCCCAACTTGTGATGCCTTAATGTTCTCAAGCAGGTAAATCAAACTATTCAAAATATCACTCTTCTCATTTCTTTATTCTAATGGATTCATGTGACAACGACCCCACCTCCCCTGAATATGCTGACTCGCCCCCGGCACTGTTGACGCCCTCTGGCAATTCGTTTAACAAAAATTCCATTAATGACGTAGGAACTAAAAAGGACTATTATTTAAGCATTCGACAAAAAAGTAAGGTGGGCAACACAGGAAAACTGAATGTCCTGCACGTTACCCAAATCCCATTAGAAGCTAATTATGATGTGTTACGGATTAATAAAAGAAATTACAATGAAACTTCAAGATGATAATTGGGATTCTTGGTTATCATTTAATTGTCATGAAGAAGCATTTAATGCAAGCCGTAACATTGTTAATATTAAAGTATGTAATATGAGTATTAAGGGTGCTCTGTGTGATGGGGCACCTAAAGATCTGGATGTCTACAAACCAGCAGACTGGGTTGATAAAGATATAGAGGTAGATATGCCATCCCAAAGAAAGCCAAAACCACCAATGTGGCTTCTTGCTCAATCTACAGGAGGTACGGAAAATTATTTCAAGATCTGCAAATTTCTTCAGAGGAAGGTAGGAACGATCGCACCTGGAGATATATCTTGATTTGGTAAGAAAAGTTACTTGACAAAGGCCAAGTCATACACACAGTCTATTATTTTGTTCAATTTGAAGACAGTAATTGATGATTTAAAATTGGACATCAAACCCCATCTAAACTAGCTATGAAAGGGGAGTGGTTTTCAATAGGGATCTATATGAATTTACCGAAGAGGAGATATTGGCTATGTGTCCACTATCAATGTAGAAAGTACGTAAAGTATCTGGAACATCAATGATTGTTCTTAATTTCCAGGATGCTGATGTACCTTTTCACATAGACATAGAAAATGAAAGGATTAGAGTTCAACCTTTTAAGCAGAAGCCACTGCAATGTTATAATTGCTTTAAATTTGGGGATCCTTCCAAAGTTTGCAAGAATGATAAAATTTGTAATACTTGCTCCAATATTTACCATGGGGAATGTACATTTCGGGCAAGGTGCTTAAACTGCAACTCTAATCATAAATCTAATGATAGGAGCTGCCAGTTTTAGAAGTTAGAAGAGGCTGCCCTCAATAAATCAATTATTGAACATGTAAACGTGGGGCATCCCAAGAGATTATTAAATAAATCTAACACCTATGCAAAGACATTAAAAACAGGAGAAAAAGTTCCTCAGGAATCATTTC
The DNA here is from genome assembly GCF_036898095.1 of Palaemon carinicauda. Lineage (NCBI taxonomy): Eukaryota > Metazoa > Arthropoda > Malacostraca > Decapoda > Palaemonidae > Palaemon > Palaemon carinicauda. Next base: position 143,167,816 of record NC_090731.1, read on the forward strand.
GCCTACCTACCACTGTAGGTAGTTCTCGAAAAAGGAATTGACCATCTATTGATAAAGTGCTGCATAAGACATGAATATCTCATAAAGATTTATCATTGAGTAACAACAAAAAGACATTGCCCACCACTATCAAACCTTTGTCCCCCATTACAAAGGATAGTACTAACCTCTCCCAGGCCATATCCTTGCCTGATTTAAGGGAGATTCCACCTGAAACCAAGTTATCAGGTGTACCTGAAGTGGGGAAGGTACAAATACCTGGTAACTCACAACCTATTAATCGTAAAAGAGAGAGACCTCCATCTCTCTCACCCCCCTCCATAAGAAATATTAGAGTTATGATATCAAATAAATATGATTTGTTCCGTAACCGAAATACAAACCATGCTATTTAATTAGGGTTTGTTCCGTAACTGAAATACAAACCACGCTATTTACATTGGGTTTACCTTTTAGCGCAGCTGAAATGACGAGCCAATAGTTTTAACGAGGGTTAATTACCCCTACGCTAGTTAGCGGGGGGGGGGGGGGTAGGGGAAGGGTAGCTTACTACCCCTCCCCTCCCCACACACCGGTGACTTGCTTCACTTCACTTTTGGCTCGGCGGTGATCAGACGTGTCTGCTCATCGTCCTCGTGACAGCCTTTAATTTTTCTGCTTTCTCTTTTTACAGCGTGTGTGTTGGTTGGAAGTTGACCTTCATTCTTATTATTTTACAATCCGTACATGCCCTGGAGTTGCCGGCCGTCCTTGCGGGACCTTTATGTCGAACGTAGCTACGGACCCGCACACCCTTTGCCCTCAATGTCGGGGCCGACGGTGTGACCAGGAGAACATGTGCTGTGAGTGCAGGGAGTGGTCTGCCTCCCAGTGGGAGAGGTTTGGCCGCCGGCGTAAGAAGTCCAGGAGAGACCGTTCTCCTTCGGGGTTAGCCTTGAAGGAGGAAGGTTCTCGGGACTCTTCTTCCGCCGCCCAAACCTCCTCCGAAGCTCCCCCTCGTCCGTCTCCTAAGGAGAGTCGGACGAGTGGTAGCGCAGGCCCTAGTTCTGTTTCCCGACCTTGGGTGGGGGGAGAGGGCGTCGCCTCCCATAGCGAGGCGGTTCCCCCTCCTCCTCCAGGGGAGGTTATTGATAATGCCTTAACCAATGATGATCTTTTGCAGATTTGGTCTTCCCTGGGGCTTAAGGGCTTGCCCTCCAGGGTCGCCTTTATTGACCTTGTCGCGTTGGGGGCCGCTGTTAAGCAGTCGCCGGCGGTAGCAGAGGTAGACCCTCTGTCTATTGTCGACGTCGTGGTGACAGAAGCCTCCGACGTGGCTGGGCAATCCTCCGCAGGTGCTGTTGCGGATGATGGTGCTAAGGGCTCTCCTCCCCCTTCCGTACATCCTTCGAAGGGGGAAGTGAGTCCTTCGGTCTCTGCTGCTGCTCAGCTTCCTTCTGAGGGAAGTGCTTTGACGGAGACTCCCCTTCGGAGGACTGATGGTCCCGACGATCTTCCCCGAGGCCGCCTCCGCCGTAAGGCTCACCTTCCGCTACGTTGCAAGGGCCTTCCTTCGCCTTACAAGGGGGTTAATAGGCGCCTTTTTGGATCTCCTTCCTCCGAGGGGGACTCTCCTCGTCAGCCTCAACCTACAGCTCCGCCTTCCTTGGACCTCTCTGTAGACCGTTCACCAACTCCTGCCAGATCTTCACCTTCTGGGGAACTCGTCACCCAACGGGCAATGGTCCCTTCGGGGCAAAGGGATCCTTCCCTTCCACAGACACTGCTAGCGCACAGGCGCTCTCCTGCTCGTCAGCGCTCTCCTGCTCGTCAGCGCTCTCCTGCTCGCCAGCGCTCTCCTGATCGTCAGCGCTCTCCTGCTCGTCGGCGCTCTCCTGATGTTCGCCCTCCTCGCCAGCGCTCTCCTGCTCGTCAGCTCTCTTCTGAGCGTCAGCGCTCATTTGAGGACCATCGCCCTGCGGTCTCTGACCATCCTACAGTTCCTGCTGAGCTCCCTGCTCACCATCAGTCTGATCCTGTGGCTACGCAACATCGTTCTGCGCGTGTGTCAAAAGCACATGTTCGTCAATGCGCCAGCGATCTTCCTGTTCCTGCTCGTGAACGCGCCGCACCACCTGTCCTTTAACAGGACACGCGTCGACCTTCTGCTCGCCAGCGATCTCCTGCTCGCCAGCGCGCACAGGCGGTTTTAATATCGCCTATTCACCAGCGTTCTCCCACGCGTCAACGATCGCCTACGCACCAACGTTCACCTGCTCCCCAGCGTTCACCTGCTCGTCAACGAGCACAGGCGATTTTAGTATTGCCTATTCAACAGCGTTCTACGCGTCGGCGATCACCTGTCACTCGACGATCTCCGGACCGCCCGCATGTGTTACAGCCGGCGCGCCAACGTTCTCCAACGCTTCTGAAGGAACATGGTTCGCCAACTACTAGCTCGCCATCGCGCGATCGCTCACCTGCCCATGCTGCTCGCCATCGCGCGATCGCTCACCTGCGCATGCTGCTCGCCATCGCGCGATTGCTCACCTGCGCATGCTGCTCGCCATCGCTTGCCAACGCGTCGCCATGCCACAACGCGCCATTGCCTACCTGCGCGTCAGCGCTCACCAGCTCATCACCGATCGCCTGTTGATCCACATCGCCAGCGGTCTTCCTCACCCACGCGGCAGTGCGTTTTCTCGCCGTCGCACCAACGCTTGCGTTCGCCGCCTCGGACACGCGTCCATTTACCTGCCCACTCGCCTGCGCGCCCGCGCGATCGTTCGCCTGCGCGCCCGCGCGATCGTTCGCCTGCGCGCCCGCGCGATCGTTCGCCTGCGCGCCCGCGCGATCGTTCGCCTGCGTGCCCGCGCGCCCCCTCGCCTGCGCGCCCCCTCGCCTGCGCGCCCGCGCCACCATCGTTCGCGGCGAATTCCGCAGCCGGTGATAGCAGCAGGAACGCGTGTTCCTAGACGACGCTCGGGATCGCCTCCACCTACACACAGGTTGGTAGTGCAGGACGAGGAGAGGTTAGTACATCATTCTTCCCCACCTTCTTTTCACTCCAAAGGATTGCCCGATCCCTTTCCCTTTAGCGAGGATTTCGGACTCTGTGTCCTTGGAGCTACAGACTTGGTTTGGGCCTCTGGCGCGGGCGTTATTGAGGGTTATGAAACCAGCACTCGCCGACCAGGGTAACAAACCAACGGCTGTCTCTCCTACGCTGAAGAGAAAGAGAGGAGTGGACTTCGTGGTGACATCCCCCAGGGCGAAGTTGGTTCCCAAGAGGTCGGTTGCGAAGGCCCCTTCTCCTGCCCGAGTGCTTTCTCCTTCTCCCGTGGACAAGGCCTTTCCGTCCTCAGGTGAGTCCAGTGGGGCGGTAGTCTTCCCCTCGGCATCAAGGGGGGAAACTTCGCTTCATGCAGGAGATTCATCTCGTGAGGAAGGGGCCCCTTGAACTTCGTTGTTGGGATCCTGTATCCCTCCCAGGAGGGAATCTAAGGACTCCAAGACCGTCCCTAAATCCTCTGCAAGGATTCGTCAGGAATCCACGACAACACGGGGGAATGTCCACGTTTAACCCCAGGAAGAGATCCCTGGGGCAGGAGACTTAGCTGCCAGCCCGCAGGGAGGAGAACAGCAGGAATCCGAACATGCCTTCTGGCAGGTCCTAAGCCTGATAAGGCAACTTAACGGGCTTATGGATCCAGTCATCGCCCCCCGTGAAGGCAAAGACACGATCTTGGATGAAGTGTTTGACGTTCGGAAGGCCCCTAAGACCAGCGCGGCTCTGCCCTGGTCTCGGGGTCTGAATAGTGCCAGAGCTAGGGCCAACGCTCAGCTCGCACTTTGCCTCCTCCAGTCGTTCCACTGCCGGGAACAAGCTCATTTCTCCTCCTCGTCTTCAGCAGAGGAGGTATTTCGAGATCCTGGGTGAGCACAACCTCGCTCTTCCTCTCCATCACTCTGTGGAGGAGCTGGCGAAGGGAGTTCCCCTTGAGAAACTCTCTGCCTGGCAGGTGTCGTTCTTGGCGGCAGAGATCCTTAGCCACGAGAAGGTCGCTAAGTGTGCCATTCAGGCCACTTCGTGGCTGGACTTTTGGCTAGGATCTCTGGGCATCCTATTGCGATCAGAGGACTTGTCCAAGGAGACCAATAGGAAGGCCCTGGAGACCTTCTTGCTCTCGGGCACCCGCTCCATCGAGTTTTTGGCGCACCAGGTTACCACCCTGTGGGCCAACTCGGTGTTGAAGCGTCGCGATGCTGTGTCCGAGAGATTCCATCCGAAGGTCCCCGCCGTGGATGTGTGTAGGCTCAGACATGCTTCCCTTCTGGGGGAAAACCTGTTTGAGCCTCAAGACATTGAGTGAACGGCTGAGAGGTGGAGGAAATTCAGCACGGACTCCCTCCTCCATAGGGCCCTTACAACTCGGCCCTATAAGCCTCCAGCCCTGCCACAACAGCAGCAACAGCCTCGTAAGGCTCCAAAGCAGGCACCGGCAGTTAAGAAGGTGGTGTCTAAGCCCCAGCCCTTTCCAGCCAAGGTCAAGAGGGGCGGCAAGTCCTCCAGGGGAGGCAAGACTCCTAGGGGTGGCGGCCGCGGCCGCAAGCCCTTGGGGTGGCAGTCCCCCTGCGTGTCCACCTGTGGGGGGATGCCTTTAGCGTTGCGTCCGCAGGTGGCAGCAACACGGGGCCGATGCTTGGACGATCTCAGTGCTCGGCCAAGGCTATCGCGTCCCGTTCACAACATCTCAACCTCCCCTGACAGCGAATCCAGTGTCGTTGAACTCCTATGCCACGGGATCGGCAAAGGGGCTGGCCCTTCAGGCCGAAGTCGAGACCATGCTCGAGAATGGTGCTCTCCAGGAGGTCGTCGACGGCTCCCCAGGCTTCTTCAGTCGACTCTTTCTTGTAGAGAAGGCTACTGGAGGCTGGAGACCCGTCATCGATCTCTCGGCTCTGAACGGGTTTGTCAAGCAAACCCGGTTCAGCATGGAGACAGCAGACACGGTCAGACTTGCGGTGAGACCACAAGACTACATGTGCACACTGGATCTAAAGGACGCGTATTTCCAGATCCCAATCCATCCATCTTCCAGGAAGTACCTGAGATTTTGCCTAGACAACAAGATCTATCAGTTCAAGGTGGTGTGTTTCAGTCTCTCCACAGCTCCTCAGGTGTTCACCAGAGTGTTCACCCTGATTTCATCTTGGGCGCACAGGAACGGCATTCGTCTCCTTCGTTATCTGGACGATTGGCTGATCCTAGCAGACTCGGAGTCGACCCTTCTGCGGCACCGAGACAGGCTTCTGGATCTTTGCCAGGATCTGGGGATCGTGGTAAACCTCGAGAAGTCCTCTCTGCAGCCGTCCCAACGACTGGTTTATCTAGGCATGCTAATAGACACCAATCTCCACAAAGCCTTTCCATCAGACGACAGGATAGCAAGACTGAGGAGGGTGGCGGAACCCTTCCTCAAGCGAGAAGAACTCCCCGCCCAATCGTGGTTGCGTCTCTTAGGTCACCTTTCCCCCCTGGCCTGTCTGGTTCCAAACAGCCGCCTCAGGATGAGATCCCTTCAATGGCGGCTCAAGTCCCGGTGGAATCGAGGATCCGATTCCCCGGACATTCTGATCTTAATGGGGTCTCTGGAACAGACGGACTTGCGGTGGTGGCTGGTCGACGAGAACCTGCGGAAGGGAGTGAGTCTTCTCGTCCTCCCCCCGGAATTGACTCTGTTTTTGGACGCTTCAAAAGAAGGGTGGGGGGTGCACGTTCTGAACCAGAGGGCCTCAGGCCTTTGGTCAGAATCAGAAAAGTGCCTACACATCAACCTGCTAGAATTGAAGGCCGTCTTTCTGGCTCTTCAGCAGTTCCAACGGTCCCTGGCGGGTCACTCCGTGGTGGTGATGAGCGACAACACCACGGTAGTGGCTTATATCAACAAGCAGGGAGGCACTTTTTCGCAGCAGCTATCCCATCTTGCAGTAGAGACTCTGAGGTGGACCGAAACCCACTCGATAACACTATCAGCTCGCTTCATTCCTGGCAAGAGGAATGTGCTCGCCGACAGTCTGAGCAGGGCCTCGCAGATAGTGAGTACCGAGTGGTCTTTGGATCCTCAGATAGCCATCAAAGTCCTGACTTTGTGGGGTTCCCCGACTGTGGACTTGTTCGCGACAGCTTTGAACTTCAAGCTGCCCCTGTACTGCTCCCCAGTCCCGGACCCGAAGGCACTCTGGCAAGATGCTTTCACGCAACGGTGGGACAACATCGACGTGTACGCCTTCCCACCGTTCTGTCTGATGAGAAGGGTGCTCAACAGGACCAGACTATCGGTCAACTGTTGATGACTCTGGTAGCTCCGCTATGGCATCACACGGAATGGTTCCCGGACCTTCTGCAGCTCCTGACGGAGCTCCCGAGTGAACTTCCTCCACAACACGAGCTTCTCAGACAACCCCACTCCGACGTCCCTCACAAGACCGTGGCCTCGCTTCGGCTTCACGCCTGGAGACTATCCAGCGTCTCCTCACAGAGAGAGGCTTTTCGCAATAGGTTGCGGAGAGAATGTCTCGGCACCTGCGAAGGTCCGCTGAGGGAGTCTACCAGGCGAAGTGGAGAGTCTTTTGTGGTTGGTGTTGTGGAAGGGGTATCTCTCCACTCGATGCCACTATTCCAGCAATAGCGGACTTCCTCATTTATCTGCGGGAGGAAATGCGCCTTTCTGTCTCGGCAGTGAAAGGCTATTGCTCAGCCTTAAGCTTGGCCTTCAGGCTGAAAGGCGTGGATATTTCTTCCTTGCTAGAGCTTTCTCTACTCATACGTAGCTATGAGCTTACCTGCCCCCAGTCGGAAGTGAGACCTCCTTCTTGGAACGTGGTTCGGGTTCTCAGGGCTCTTAAGAGACCTCCCTTCGAACCATTACGCCAGGCCTCCGATCGCCACCTGTCTTGGAAGACGGCTTTCCTACTCGCTTTGGCTTCGGCCAAGCGGATTAGTGAACTTCATGGTCTCTCGTACGACATCGCCCATTCAAGGGGATGGGGGAGGTAACGTTCAGGTTCGTCCCTGAGTTTGTAGCCAAGACTCAGAATCCTGGAGTGCCGGATCCTCGGTTCGACTCTTTCAGGATCGCGAGTCTCCGCTCTGTAACAAGCGACCCAGACCAGCTGCTACTATGTCCAGTGAGGTGTCTGAGGCACTACTTGAATAGAACGGCTGCAGTCCGTCCTCAAGTGCGAGCTTTGTTTGTGAGCACAGGCAGGACTAAGAGGAGGGTCACCAGGAACACCATCTCAGCTTGGATTCGAAGGGTTATCCACCACGCCTTGAATCCAGACCCTCCTCCGTCACGTCGCCCTAGGGCACACGATGTCAGGGGTGTTGCTACGTCCCTGGCCTTCAAGAGAAACTTCTCTGTGACGGAGGTTCTTCAAGCTGGGGTCTGGAAGCGTCAGACTACCTTCACAGCCCACTACCTGCAAGACGTGACCCACAGGAGCCTCGATACATTTTCTATTGGCCCTGTGGTGGCTGCACAACAGCTGGTCTAACCTCAGGCTCCTTTATGGACAAGTAGCTGTAGGTTAAGGGCGTTGTTACCCGGTTTTAGTCTGCGTGAATGAAAGAGTATGTCTGACCCTTACTTCTTTCTTCATTCTCCCCTCTCTTGGGGAAGCAGCATCCTGGTCCTCGCATAGCTGACCTCGACCTCTGCAGGTAACCAATGCTTCTTTGTGCTCCTAGTATTAAGGGATTTTGGCGAAGGAAAAATCTATTTCTGGGGAGAGACCTGTGACGCCCGGTGAAAAAGTCCTTCTTTCTACTTTTTCTGATATAAATCTTCCAAATATACCAGAGAAAATTAAAAGCATGGAATGCAGAGGTTACTACCCTCGCACGAGCACTTCGTGAGTGTCGTGTATACATCAGGGGCGTGTGAAAACCACTATTCACTGGCTGTCTTCCATTTAGATAACTCCTCCATCAAAGGGAAGGGCCGTAACAAAGACCCCAGAAACCACACTTGGACCACGCCACGTCACCCACACGAACGCCTTCTAGGTCATCCTTCTGCAAGAACATGGCTTGGCAAGGAAAGGGTGGGTCCGTACAAAAATAACCGGGAAGGGTTTCACCGGGAAGGGTTTCACCGGGCGTCACAGGTCTCTCCCCAGAAATAGCTTTTTCCTTTGTCAAAATCCCTTTTCTGGGTCGACCTGTGACGGCCGGTGAAAATGTACTAGAGAATGCCTTCCAAGCCCTATAAAGTAATAACATAATGAGGAGAATACAATCACCATGTACGATAATAATATAATATAATAACGTCCAATTACCAACTAGCCAAATGACATAGGGAACGTAAGGCTAAATAATTATGACGACAAGGAATCAACCGAGTGTTGAATCGCAAAAGGCATCAAACCTTACATGTCTAAGCATATCTAAACATCAAAGGAACAGTAACTACAATAACAGTTAAACCATAGGAATTAAACATGGCAAATATCATAGGGCTAACGAACTACCCAGGAGAGTGGCGACGTGGTGTAAGTGGCGGGTAGGAGGGAGAAGAGAAGAGATGGAAGAAAGGAAGAAGAAGAGATTAATGGGGAGGGATAAGGCTCCCCGCTGCCATCGTCGGGTATTTAAGGACCTGTAAGATCTTTAGGTAGTGGCGTTTGACAACCATAGGGGATTTCCAACCCGTATATTTTTTAAAATCATCAAAGTCCCTGTTCTGGAAGTAATTGTTGGAGGTATCTACTGTCCGTATATCATGAGCCTGGGGAAATGATTCCGGATTAGTATGTTTAATGAAGTAGAGGATTTGTTGCCTGATACCGTGAATGGAAATAGTACCTCCTTGTTCCCTGATAACCAAGGGGCCAGACGAGCGGGTGGCAGTTATAGCTAAAAAGATCCTGGGGAAGAAGAATAATCTTCCGAGGGGAGCACCTATTTTGCGGATCCAAATTTTTTAGCTAGGAAAGCTTTGTCTGGAGAAAGGAGTACTTCGGCTGAAGGGAGGAAATCTATGTTTTCCAGGTTTCGTGAGAGAGCTGCTAGTTTTGCACAATATTTTATCAATGGCAAGGTAAAAAACAAATAAAGTGAGGTAAATGAAGCAAGAAGTTTTTTTAAAATCCAGTTATATTAATTTAATTAATATTTTTATAAAAATTACTGGTTGAGACAACCGAGACGATTAATTGCTGTCCTGCCTCCCTCAAGTTAGTAACTTACTTCACCGGAAAACAACCGTATGAAGCAAGCCCCTACCAATGACTATCATGTCTCTCAGGATCTGAAAAACAAAAAAACACTCCCTGTAAAACTGGTCAGGTAAAAGGGAAACTAAATTACTTACGGGAATCCGTATTAACAAAAACAAAACTCAAAACGGGAATCCGTTCACTAAAATTACCTTCGATAGAATTCGATTTTGTAATTTTGAAAACACAAACATATTGTTCATAAACTGTGGTAATCCACCAAAAACGAAACTTAATGGCTAATAGCCTAATGTGGTAATCCACGAATAACAATTAATGAATTTTCAATAAAAGTGGTAATCCACCAAAAACGAAACTTAATGGCTAATAGCCTAATGTGGCAATCCACGAATAACAATAAATGAAATTTCAATAAAAGTGGTAATCCACCAAAAACGAAACCTGGCTAATAGCCTAATGTGGTAATCCACGAATAACAATTAATGAATTTTCAATAAAAGTGGTAATCCACTGTAAAAAAACCTAACTTTTAACGCTATAAAAAAGAAAACCGAAAACAAAATTGGAAAAATAGTAATTTCTTTTGATCCCGAGATTTATTTTTAACAAGGTCTTGAGAAGGGAACTAATTTAATCAAATGTATCAAATCATTATGGCTAGGGTATCAAATCAACTCATGTTCAGATGTGAAATGGCTGACTCACCTCAATACTCCTGCCGTTCACTGAATTACTGTTGCTCCTGCTACCCCCCAAAGTGGCATAGTGTCGGTATCACTAGGGGTTTATCCTTCCATGACCGAGAGTTGTAAAAACGTATACCATACAAGAAGGAATTTGTCTGAGAACTGACTTGGAAACTCCGATCGCCTTGACAAAAACTTCCAGCTCTCGGACAACAGCGTAAACAAGCAGTTCACCTTCAAAACAATACTGGGCGACAGATCACTAATAACAAGATTGTTTAGAGGAACTAAAGTCAGCCCCGCTCTACACATGAACATGACAAAAATAATATTACGAATAATATTTAAGAGGTTTGCTATTTATTATATTTAACAACAAAAGAAATCACTTTCAACTTCTCCAATTTTGGTTTACGATAAATTATTTTCTACACTGGGGGGAGGGGATTCAATTTATTTATATAAACTAAATAAATTGAATCCAGAAATTCATGATAAATAGGATCCCCAAAAGAAGAAAAGTTGAAAACATTAAATTACAAAAAAAATATTTAATACATTCAATATACAAAGGTATATTAAAATTTAAATATAACATGACCTTATTGATAGTTAAATGCCCAACCAAATACTCTATATACTAACTATTTACAAGTAAAGATTCTCCTATTCACCCGAAACAAATCATTTTAGGCTTCCAAGATTTTTCTAGTCCGCTCCGAGCTGTCAATAGCAGCCTGGCGTTTAACTCTAGTATCCTTGGGTACTTGAGAATCCTGTACATCAACCTTAGAATTATTCTGAATTTCATCTTTCCGGGTGAGAAGTGGGATAATGACTGACGAATGTCTCTTCACAAGTTTTTGGATTTTCCCTTTAAGGATAGTGGCACCAGTAACCTCACCCAAAGTATTTGTAAAAATTTCTTTTACAACGCCCATCGGGTAGTCATTTGGCTTAGTGAAATTTTCCTTAAGCAGTACAATATCTCCAGGTGAGATCTTATTATGAGTGACTGGCTTGTATCTATCAGGGACATCTACAGCCTGATGTATTAGATTAGCAATAAATTCTTCCTGATATAGTTTAACTAAATTGTTTCTCACCTTTTGCAATTGATTGTAATCTTGCTTAAACTTTGATTGAGAATAATTTTCAGGAATCCAGTCAGGGTCTCTCCCCTCATGCAATTCGGGAATTATATTAACCGATATCAGATCGTACCCGTGAATCAAATTTTCTGGGGTGATAGGTTCTGGAATGTCATCGCCAATCTGATCCCTTAAGGCTTCTTTAAATGCTATTGGCCTACGATTAACTAAATGAATGACTTGTAGAATTAGGAATTCAAAATCATGGTATTCTAAGACATTCTTACCAATAGCTCCATAGATCAATCTTTTAACCAGTTTAACACATACTTCCACCATCGAACCTAACTGACTATGACCCTTGACAAATTGGTCAAACTTTAAAGATTGGACCCCATTGCGTTCAAAATATGACTGAGTCTCATGATCTTTGATGTAGTCAATAATTATATTAGAGGCAGAGACTAATTGGGAGCCTAGGTCACTAATACAATATTCCGGGATTCCAAACTGGAAACAATGAATCTGAAAGGCTCTAAGAAATTCTTTAACAGAAAGATCTAAACAAATAATCAAATTAACTGCTCTACTCCACATACAAGTGATACATAGTAGATAGATTTTTCCTTTCTTACCCTGTTGTTTAACGCTCAATGGGCCAATGAAATCCATAAATAAATATCTAAAGGGGACATTAGGTGGTGACACTCTCCATTTCCTGTAGGGAGATTGATTAATACTGATGGTTCTCGACTTAAACCTACGACAAAAAACACATTCTCTAAGGTTTCTCTTAACCACTGAAAAATATGACGGTACGTAAAACCGCTTTCTCATTTCTGACAAAACAGAGTAACATCCCGTATGGTTGAGTTTTTTGTGCAGGTTATGCACAATCAGGGAAGTTAGATGGCTATTTTTAGCCAGCAACAAAGGAAAACCATGTCTCCGAATGAGTTTGTCACACTTGCTACGTACTCTAAGCAAACCATCGTTGTCAACGTAAACATTAAGCTGACCTACTATGTTAGGCATGTCTTTTTTTCTTTGAGTAGGACAGCTGAAATATGTAAAAAGCTCAGGGAAATGTGCCCGTTGATCCTGTAGTATAACTAACTTGCAAGCTCTTTCATGTATACTATTGCTCTTTAATTCTAAGTGAGCCAATTTATTGGAGACCTTAGCTTTCAAACGACCCTTTAACTTCTCTACGAAAAGAATAACTTTCTCATAAATAGATACAATTAAATCAAAACTGGAAAATTCTTCAAATTTAAGAAAACATTCAAAATTATCTGACATGGCCACAACATTGGAACTAGTACACAAAGACTCCTCTATTTCTAAACTATTATCCAGCTTGCACTCTGCATAAGGATTTGGAACCATAAATGATAAATTACCATTATCACTACATAGGAAGGTTTCTTTTTCCTTAAAACATTCAGGACCAGAATAGAAATTGGTTTGTATCAACTTACGATATGAAAGGCAACGAGTTATGGCATCTGCAGGATTTTCATTCCCTCCAACAAAAGCAAAATGGACGGGGTGTTTTGCACATAAGTTCTCTACATGCTGAATTCGATTCATTACAAAAACTGACCGTTTCTGCATTTTTGATAATTTATTAGTAGACGAATTCAACCAAGAGAGCGCTACCTGACTATCTGAAAACACATGAAGGCCAACAACATTTAAAGGATTGATGCATAATTGTCCAGCTAATTCGTTATAAAAATCTAAAACCACTTCCGTTGCAAAGGCTACTCCCTGCATCTCCAAAGATGGAATGCTTTTACTTTCCAACTGCCTATTTATCATACGATTTTTTGCCATCACAAAATTTGACGACATAGAATCAATATCAATGATGTACACAACAACACCATAAAGTAATTTAGAGCTATCACAGCAAGCAGCCAAATGAAATTTTCCATCCCTACGTCCAACAAATCTATCAATAGCAATATCAGGAGCAGAATTGGCCTGATTAGCAATATTATGCCATTCTTTACGTAACTCTGGTGATAATTCATCGTCCCATCCTAAATTTCTATCACACTGAAGACCATGAAGAAATAATCTGCTTCGATTTAGGATGGGACCAGTAATACCAAAAAGATCAAAGTGAGAGGCAATGGTACTTAAAATTTCCCTCTTAGTTTTAGCCTTACCATTCAACTGAAATTTATTTGCTAACAGACAATCAAGTGATCGATTCCACTTCATACCAAGAAGTTTAACAACCTCTACCGTTTCAGAACCTGTGCAGGAATCTATTTCTCCCTGTAGGGACCTGTCATTAGTAACGAACTGTTGTAAATCAAAACCATAAGGAGAAAATATAGATCCTACCACAGAATATGCCCAGTGCAGATTTTCATTTTCATTTGCACTAAAAGCACAATTGTCCATATAAGACAAAGAATAAATGCACCTTTTCAACTCCTTCAACTGGTTTTCATCATGCTCAGCATCTAAAATCAAAATCTTGTAAAGACCGAGCATCAACAAAGTTGGGGAACATCTTAAGCCGAAGCTCAACCTAACATTCCGATATGCAACAATGGTAAAATCTCCCTTCTCAACATTTTTATACCATAAAAAACAAAGTCTATTAGCATCAACATCACTTAATGCAATCTGGTTAAAGGCCTTGCATAGATCAAAGCATACTAACAATTTATCAAACCTTAAATGTAATAATGATGAAGAAAGTTTCTGATTTAGGCATGGACCTGCATGTATGGCCTGGTTATGACTTATTGTCTGACCCTTGGTTGAGTTTCTTTCACACAAGTTTGATAGAAACACAACTCTACATTTGGTAGTTTCACGATTCAATTTGAACACACCCATATGAGGCAAAAAAGAGTGTTCTGGGTGTTCATGTACAAACTGGTCAAGATTAGGAATCCTTTCTATTATTCCAACCCTTTCCTGTTCTTTTAGGGCTTCATTCATTAACTGTAAATGAGATGGATTTCTCTTTAGTTTTTTAAGATTAGATTCCAAAATAACTTTAGCCAAATGAAAATTTCTACCAAGCATATGAGATACTTTTGCATTCCACAAAAGTGGCATAACTAATCTACCCTCCTCATTCTGAATAGTGTGATCCAAACAATATTTGACAAGCTGATCATGCAGTTCTGAATTCTCCAAATCATAAACCTCATTGTCCAAGTGAATATATTTATTACAAATACTGGCAAGCACATCATCTGTGGCTTTATCTAACTCTGAACGAATTACATTACCTTTTTCATCGATTACACTGAATTCTGAAACCTTAATAGGATAATCAACTTCACACTTATCCAGAGAAAACGGCTTATCTATCTTTACACCCAAACCAGTAACATACTGATGACAATTTATAACCGAGGAGGACGGATGTAGATAAGGAATATCCTTCAATAAGGTGTCAATTTCACCTTTAAGATGGACACCAAACGGGGTCATAGCATACATAGACCTGCTATTCCTACCAAAAACTACTTCTGTGAGTGGTAAACAATATCCTGATTTAGTTCCCAAAATCAAATCAATATTTTCAATGCAATCACTATTAGGCGTTAGAAACTCATCAATCAACACATACCCTTTCGTCTGGAAACCGTAAACCACTTTGCCCAAACCTTTTAATTTCAACTTTATGTTAATAGATGGGATACATAATGCCTCTATTTTGTGAATAGCATTACCAATTATCATTTCAAATTCCACTAGTTTTGAGGCATATTTCTGAGAAACATTAATACCATTTATTCTCAATTCAACCTCGGCTTGTAATACCTTTAAATCCAAAGCATTGGCTAGTTCCTCACTAATCAGATTTAACTGACTTCCATCATCCTTCAATGCTCTTATGCTTCTGTTTTGGATGCTACAAGAAAAGGTAGGGAGAATGCTGGAATCACAGTCCAAATTACTTTTAAGAGCCTCCATTATAACTACGTTATTATTAGATTCCATGGACGAATTCTTATCCTTTTTCGAGGAAGTCTTAGGAGATTCAGATTTTCTATTATCATTAGCAGATGATGATTTGTTACTATTCTTACAGAGGAAACTAAAGTGCCATGCTTTACAAAACTTACATTTCATCTTAAATTTAAAGTTACATTTGTCAGTAGTGTGACTCAAGCTTGCACACTTACAACACCCATTTAAAGATTGAATTTTGTCAAGCTTAGTGGTAACATCCGAAAAAATTTCACATTTATAAATAGGATGCGAGGCGGGTTTGCCTTCTGTGGTACACAAGACACAAGGAAAGAAATTTGACGGTTTCCTTAGGGAACTAACACTGGCAGCATAACTTGCACTATTCTTCCTATGATTATGATTATCATGCAATTTATTTCCTACATTAGACCTCTTACTTTGCTCATTAAATCTTTCACAGGCCTCAAAGAAATTATCATTAATTTCCTTTAATGTTGGCCTTGATGAATTAGTAATCTGGGTTAAGTGTACTTTAAAACGATTATCTAAGCCCTCCCAGAAAAAATACCTCAAAAAATCCTCACGTCCCAGAGACAAACTTTCCGCTGCTTGAGTTAGATTTCTTATCTGTGAAATATATTCAAATGGGTCACTTTCTAATTTCATATTGATTAAAGAGATTTTTTTGATGGTATTAAAAATTCTGAGGTCTTTAGAAGCTAGGGCCTCTGTTAGTAATTTCTTGGCATGAACATAACCCTTCTTGTCCGATTCTAATGATTCTAAAAGTACTAAGGCCCTTCCACTGATTTGCTGCTTTAACAGAATAAATTTGTCATATTCTGAATATTTGAACATAGACGTTATGTCTTCAAAATCTTTAAAAAACTTCAATAGATCCTCCCCTTCTTGGCTACGAAATTCTGGAAGCGGAGCAGTGGGACTCTTCAACAAACTTCGGGCAGTATCAACACTAACATTAGAAGGGGAAACATTTCGTGTAAGCTCAGCAGTACATTCCCGAATTTTAACGACATAACTTTCACAGGAATCAAGTTCGGCATTTAGCCATGTTTCATCCTCCTCTTCAGACCATTTGAGCCTTTGAATTTCACTATTATACTTTTTAAGCGATTCTAAATGATCTTGTAACTCTGACTTAATCTTACTCTTTTCCAATTCAGTTAACTGACAATAATTAGTCCTTTTATTATAACATTCAGTTACTAACTTGCGAATATATTTTCGGGAATTGATCAACAACTTTAATTCAGACGTCATGTTTAATTAGGAATTTGCTTTTACAATGTCTGATAAACAATTATAAATCCACTGAAACAGACAGTCTAAACCCACTCTATTTAAATGAATGCCGTCAGCTTTAAAATAGCTAGGGTCATCGAGTTTTGACGAACCGTTAATCAACAAAGTTTTATATTTAAAGGGTTGACGGTCTAACCACTTATTAAAATTTCTAGCTAATTTCTTATACAAATCTGCAGAAGGGGTGCCGTGTCTATTAGTACTTTTCAAGTGGCGAATTTCAACGTGAGCAACAACAAATAGTGAATTTGGTAACCTTAATCTCAAAATAGCAAAAAAACGTTCACAATCTGCTTTAACAATATCCAAATCCACATTCTCCTTTATATCGTTTCCACCCAAAAATACAACGGTCACTTCTGGATTATATTCAGCCAAATCGTCCAACAACTTCGGATTAAGTATAAAGTTCCTATATCCGAATCCAGGAAATGCAAAAAATTCAACAGGCACTTTAAGATCACCGTATGTCAAACACGAATAACCTAACTGCTTCAAGTCCCGAACGTAACTATGGCCTAAAACACCGATTTTCATGTAAACTTTAACAAAATATGCTCAAAGATACCGACACTAAATAACACCAAAGGAAGGGCAGCAGGCAGCAATTTCTTCTCAAGTCCCACCAGGGGTTCCATACACAATATTTTATCAATGGCAAGGTAAAAAACAAATAAAGTGAGGTAAATGAAGCAAGAAGTTTTTTTAAAATCCAGTTATATTAATTTAATTAATATTTTTATAAAAATTACTGGTTGAGACAACCGAGACGATTAATTGCTGTCCTGCCTCCCTCAAGTTAGTAACTTACTTCACCGGAAAACAACCGTATGAAGCAAGCCCCTACCAATGACTATCATGTCTCTCAGGATCTGAAAAACAAAAAAACACTCCCTGTAAAACTGGTCAGGTAAAAGGGAAACTAAATTACTTACGGGAATCCGTATTAACAAAAACAAAACTCAAAACGGGAATCCGTTCACTAAAATTACCTTCGATAGAATTCGATTTTGTAATTTTGAAAACACAAACATATTGTTCATAAACTGTGGTAATCCACCAAAAACGAAACTTAATGGCTAATAGCCTAATGTGGTAATCCACGAATAACAATTAATGAATTTTCAATAAAAGTGGTAATCCACCAAAAACGAAACTTAATGGCTAATAGCCTAATGTGGCAATCCACGAATAACAATAAATGAAATTTCAATAAAAGTGGTAATCCACCAAAAACGAAACCTGGCTAATAGCCTAATGTGGTAATCCACGAATAACAATTAATGAATTTTCAATAAAAGTGGTAATCCACTGTAAAAAAACCTAACTTTTAACGCTATAAAAAAGAAAACCGAAAACAAAATTGGAAAAATAGTAATTTCTTTTGATCCCGAGATTTATTTTTAACAAGGTCTTGAGAAGGGAACTAATTTAATCAAATGTATCAAATCATTATGGCTAGGGTATCAAATCAACTCATGTTCAGATGTGAAATGGCTGACTCACCTCAATACTCCTGCCGTTCACTGAATTACTGTTGCTCCTGCTACCCCCCAAAGTGGCATAGTGTCGGTATCACTAGGGGTTTATCCTTCCATGACCGAGAGTTGTAAAAACGTCCACCATACAAGAAGGAATTTGTCTGAGAACTGACTTGGAAACTCCGATCGCCTTGACAAAAACTTCCAGCTCTCGGACAACAGCGTAAACAAGCAGTTCACCTTCAAAACAATACTGGGCGACAGATCACTAATAACAAGATTGTTTAGAGGAACTAAAGTCAGCCCCGCTCTACACATGAACATGACAAAAATAATATTACGAATAATATTTAAGAGGTTTGCTATTTATTATATTTAACAACAAAAGAAATCACTTTCAACTTCTCCAATTTTGGTTTACGATAAATTATTTTCTACAAGTTTTGATGTTCCATCACTTGAGGCCAAAGCCGTTAAAAATAAAGTCTTCCTAAGAAGAGTGATATAAGAGCAGGATTCATTGTCTGTGTCCGTCGCAAGTTTGAGGACACCGTTCAGAGACCAAGAGTCCTTTTGTGGCCGAACCGAAGGTCGAAGCCTAGCACATGTTATTGGAATTGATGAGAAATAGGAATCAGCTAGGTTGATGTTGAACCCAACAAGGAAGATCTTCTTCAAAGCTGACTTGATGGTGGTTAAAGTGCTAACTGTTAGGCCTTTGTCAAATAGGAACCTCAAGAAAGAGATGGCTAAATTTGGGGACATACAAGTATGGTCTGAACTCTTAGGGAATCTGCTAGTTGTTAATGGCCGATCATATTGGCGAATTGTTGAGTCCCTTTTGGCCGATTCGATGAAGAGATCGTTTTCCAGTCCAATGTTCGCGTCTCTACGAGCTGCAAACTTCCTGTAGTCCACAAAGTTAGAGTTTTGGCTATCCTTGAGTAATCTGACACAGTGAGTTTGGATTACTTGGGTCAGTTTGAGGAACGGGATTCGGATGGGACGGAGTTTCAACTCGAGGAGGAGAGGAAACCAACTGTTCTTGGCCAGTGAGGTGGTACTAAAGCCACTGTGCCCCGGAAGGAGCGTAGTTTGTGTAGAAGTTTCTTTAGAAGATTCACCGGGGGAAATAGGGAAATCTTCTAATGGTTCCAATCCCGGGGTAATGCGTCCATGGCATAAGCCTGAGGGTCCAGGGTTGGGGTCACATAACAAGGAAGTTTGTGATTCATCTGAGTTGCGAATAGATCTACCTGGAGGCCCGGAACCAGCCTGAGTATCCACCGGAATGAAATTATGTCTAGAGACCATTCTGACTCCATTGGTTTCGTCCTGGATAGTGAGTCCGCTCTCACATTCTGGCCTCCCGCTAGGTGAGTTGCTGACAGGAACCAGTTCTTTTCTGTTGCCCAGGCGAAGATAGTGACCAGGATCTGATTCAGGTTGGGTGACTTGGATCCTCCCCTGTTGACGTAGTGTACTACGTCTGTGCTGTCTGACACTACTCTGATGTGGGTAGACCTCGGAGGAGAGTCTCTCTTCAGGGTCAAGAACACTGCCATGGCTTCGAGAACATTGATATGGGACTGTTTCATGGGGGGTGACCAAGAGCCCTGAAACATCTGATTTTCGGAGTAATCCCCCCATCCACTTAGAGACGCGGCTGTATGGAATGTCACTTGTGGAGGTGGGAATTGTAGAGGAACCAATTTGGAGAGGTTCTTCGGTTCGGACCATGGGTGTAGTCTCATTTTCAAGACAGAGGGGATCTTCGAGACCTTGTCTCTTATAGGTACTGTAGCTCTCTTTCTCCAAACTCGATTGATGTCTTTGAGTTTGGCTTTTAATAGGAGATCTGTTACTGAAGTGAATTGGAGAAGGCCGAGGATACTTTCTAAGGCTCTTCTGGACACCTGTTTGTGTTAGAAAATTCTTGATCTTGGAAACTATTCCTCTTACCTTTTGGAAGGGAGAGACAACGTGTGCTTCGAAAGGTCCCACTGAATGGCTAACCATTCTAAGTGGCCTGATGGTTGCAGGCGAGACTTTTGGAGATTGACCCGAAATCACAGGTTGTAGAGAAATCGAAGTACTTCCTTCGTAGCTCTGTTGCCTTCTGTGGCCGACCGGGCCCAAATGAGCCAACCGTCCAGATAAGCAATGATCTGTATCTCTTGGTTCCTGAGTTGTTCTAACACTATCTCTCCCAGTTTCGTGAATATCCTGGGATCAATGTTGAGGCCGAAGGGCATGTCTTGAACGCAAAGGCTTTCCTGCCTAGGCGGAAACCCAGATAAGAAGAGAAGTTTCGAGCTATAGGCGCAAGATAATAGTCGTCGGTAAGATCGACAGAGGTGGTGACAGCCCCACGGGGAAGTAAGGTCCGTACCTGAGAGCTAGTCAACATCCGGAACTTGTCGCAGAGAATGTAAGAGTTTAGCTTGACAAGTCCAGGTCCACTCTCAATGCCGACAAGCCTTTCTTCGGAATTGTGAACAGGCGGCCTTGGAACTTCAGTGATCGATCCCGTTTGATTGCTTTCTTCTTGAGTAACTCTGTGGTGTACTCTTTCAGGATGGGAGTGGATTTCTAGGAGAAGGTCACTAGTGGAGGAGGAGGACCTTGTGGCCATTTCCACCTAAAACCTTTAGAGATTATGCTATGAGCCCACGGACCGAAGGTCCAATGGTCTCGAAAGTGGTAAAGTCTCCCCCCCTACCAGGACCACCTCGTTGTGAGGGAGGGAATCTAGGTCCTTTCCTTCCCCGAGCCCCCTTTTTCCTAGGTCCGCCTCGATAGCGGAACTGTCTTCTACTCCTGTAGCTTCCTCTCTGGTGTCCACGAAAGGAGCCTGAGGGTTCGGAGCTAGGGCTGTATGCAGGCGAGGACATCCAAACGGGATTGGGCTGTGTACCTGGGGAATCAGTGAGGTAGACCACCTGATGAGGGGGATTCGGATGCATAGACGTCGAATCAGAGGAAGACTGTGATGACGAGTGGGTAACCGACTATCGATTCCTGTCTGATAGAGGCCTCAGACAGAACGTATTTCCCACAACTAACCCGATCAGACCACCAAACGTGTAGGTCGAATTGGAAGGGCAGAGATTGGTTCTTCCTGAATATCCGAAACAAAGCCTCAGTGGGATAAATCGAGGCTAGGGTCTCCCCGAGGTGGGGTCCGGCTCTTTAAGAGCCGGTATGGCCGAACCTTCTTTGTCAGTTTGAATAGTAAGACCTGTCCATTTATCCATAATAGGCAAGGCAACAATGAGAGCAGCTGTAGATATGGCGTATTCCCCATTGTGTGGGGTGAGCTTGGAATTATCGTACCCCCCAGACCGACAACATCCTGGTCCAGACAGATCGGGCCTGCCCTTTAGGAAATAATACCGTTACCTTCGGTACCTTGTCTAACCTAACCAAGGCATGCTCTTTCAATCGAACGAATCCGTTGAATGGGAATTCTAGTACCTGAGAGTAAATTCTAGGTCTCCCAGAGGGTGGACGTCTATGCCATCCAGAGTTATGGTACCATCTATATATGGAACATGTAAGGCAAATATCTATGCGTTATTTTTATCGAAGGAGGTTACTTCGATACGCCTGGGGCTGTAGGGGGAGTCATCCGAGTTCCTGAACGGATCCGACTCACCACCATATCTTTGAGCTCCGTCATAGCCCCTTGGCTTTACCTAGAATGTATTGCTTTTAGCAGTCACGGTTTTATGCAAGGTAACATGAACATCAGGATCTTTTAAGGGTCCTAGGTCGGTGGCGCAGGTAATTGCAAAGCTGAAGGCTCAAAACTCATCCCCACCTACCTGCCCGTCCATGGGGTCGACGTCCAACCTTAGAGAGGACACTCCGAGGAGATAGGGACCTCTAGATGGAGCATTCCTTCTAAACCTTGATACCCAAGGGCGGAGAGCCCCTCTTGCAGGCCGGAGAGATTCATCATCATCCTGAAAGAAGTGAGGGGATTAGTGATGTAGGAGAAGACCGTTCTCCTCAATAAGCAATGCATACATTAATCCGGATCAAATCATCGCCAAAGGATACCAAAAGGAAACATATTAGAACCAACTTACATCATGGGTCCGGAGTAGCGAGGACATCTCGTAGCAGAACGCGCATGACTCCGGGAACCATACCATGTAGGCGGACCTTCTGTAAAAGTAGGGGGACATGAGTCTGGATGTTCCTTGAAACTTTGGTTAGTGATCCTATTCACAGGCTGGGATCAGCCGTATAACTAATAAAAAGCAATTTTAAAGAAAAGTAATTTAATTTACTATCTTTGGGCTATAGTGCGATACTTGTATTCATGAAATGCGACACTGTTGGCGCATGCGCCATAGGTTGGCCACCCCTGACTTATTTTACCGATGAGGTTTATAGTTACATGTTATGTGGTTACTGGATATTAGTATTCTATCGATTCATCTGTTCACTGACCAGAGTCTCAAGGAACAGTAGATAGCCTCTCATGGCATGGTTGGTTTTGACCTGGCTTTTCATTTGAAGGGGCTAGCGTTCGGTTCCAAGTACTGAGTGGAAATTTATTTCTATTTGAACACGATGTTGTATGGATATTTATCCATATTTATACATAGTTAGAATTGAATATATGCATAAATATAGGCATAATTAATTTATTTCTATTTGAACACGATGTTGTATGGATATTTATCCATATTTATACATAGAATTAAATATATGCATAAATATAGGCATAATTATGTTCATATATTTTCATTAGGACTTTCAAGAATAGCTGATGAATATTACCAACGCAAATTCAAAGTGTCATTAAAGTAAGTACAGTTTACTTTGTATTCATGTTAAATCCTTTCCTTTACAGCTAAAACAAAAGATTGGCCACCCGTGGTCTGAGTGATCTCTGTTGCCACCGGAGATCCGGTAACAAAGGTCCGTCATAGTGAAAACGTGAACACCAGAGGAAATCTAACATTAACCTCAATGCTGAACGCCTGTACGATATCCGGTTAAGCCGGAGATGCGATGAAAAGGACCGTAATAACGATATTGTGATTATTCATGAAAAAGGGTTCATACCCTGGTTCTGATCGTCTAATTGATCAAAATGTTAACTCCGGTTCTGATCGTCTGATTGATCTCTGTTTGTACCGGAGAACCAGTGACAAAGGTCCGTCATCGTGAAATCATGATCCTCAGCGGTACGATAACATTCCCCAATACTGAATGTCTGTGTTATCTCCAGTGAAGCCGGAGATTCGATGAAAAAAGGGACCGTAATAATGTAATTGTGATCAATCATGACAAAGGTTCTTGTGCAAAAGGCCTCAGCCGGAGTCTGAGTGCCGGATTTGACCATTGCACTCCAAATATCTGACTAGTTCACACCTAATGAGTATCCATTATAACGGAGTATAACTCAAGGCGGAGCTAAGGGTGTTGGCATAAAGCGACCCCAAATAATGACTCGTACACTAACGTAACCTATTAATAGTGCTAGCTCTATTAACAGTAACCACAACAATAAAACGTGAATATCATTAAACGTATTATTATCAACTCGGAGAATAAGAGGAGACAGGAATAACTCGTGATCGTATAAAACGGAAAACGGGAAATCCACCTCTCTTACTCGAGCTTAATAAAGAAAACGAGAGAAGGGGTAACTCATATCTGTAGAAACAGAAAGCGAGCACACACTGCTCACGCTCTCAAGGTTACATAATAACAACTAACATCACACAATAAAATAAGAAAAATAATAAATTTGTTTGCGTTTTTCTTAGTAATTGTAACCAAGAACGAAGAATAACGACAACGTAACAAATAAACATAAAGATATAATCTAAATCGAGCACCTTCCTGAGGTGTGAACATAACTATAACAAAGACTAAATCGCTATTCTTCGTAGGTCTAAATTGGACTTGCTAGCAAATAAATACCATAGTAAAAACCAATAATAAATAATGATAATAAAATTAGTCATAAAACGTAAGTGATATAATCTAGATGACAGAGTACCAGTTGGGCAAAATTAACTTGAAAATCTACTGAAGCGAACAACACCCAAAATGGCTGCCGATACCGAGGCAGGCCAACCGCTTCCAAAACTAATATCCACAATACTGGAAAAGGAACAAATGCCCGGTACTGAAATAAACTGTCAAAACAAACTATGGTACTTAACATTGGTAAAGGTGAAGTAGCAACGTCAGTCATGTTGAATTAACGACAATCACTTCCGAAAATCACTATACAAAAACTTATCAACTTTGCGGGCAACTCCAAAACAGAAGGATGACCTAGAAGGCGTTCGTGTGGGTGACGTGGCGTGGTCCAAGTGTGGTTTCTGGGGTCTTTGTAACAGCCTTTCCCTTTGATGGAGGAGTTATCTAAATGGAAGACAGCCTGTGAATAGTGGTTTTCACATGCCCCTGATGTATACACGACACTCACGAAGTGCTCGCGCGAGGGTAGTAACCTCTGCATTCCATGCTTTTAATTTTCTCTGGTATATTTGGAAGATTTATATCAGAAAAAGTAGAAAGAAGGACTTTTTCACCGGCCGTCACAGGTCAACCTAGAAAAGCTTAATACTGTTGCGTCCCCCATACCTTGACGAGGTGGTATTGGGAACGTCCTATCCTAGATTCCTATCTAAAGGTCTCAAGGTCAACTTCATAGGATGGGTCACACTTCCCTCCACACACAACTTATGTAGGCCACTCGTTCCTAGCGATGCAAGGGCTTCTTTTCTCAAGTGCTGCTCACTGAGGGATTGAGCCCCCGGGCAAAGCCGAAGTCAGTAAGGCTGGGAACTTTCCACCCTTCCTAAGGGGTAAGTCACCCAATGTAAATAGCGTGGTTTGTATTTCGGTTACGGAACAAATGACAAATTTGAAGATAATTTGTATTTTTCCTAACCATACAAACCTTAGCTATTTACACATATTTGCCCGCCATCCCTGGCCCCCAAGTCAAGTCCTACCTCTAAGTGAAGTGAAGCAAATCACCAGTGTGTGTGTGTGTGTGGGGGGGGGGGGTAGCAAGCTACCCTTCCCCTACCCCCCGCTAACTAGCGCGGGGGTAATTAACCCTCGTTAAAAACTATTGGCTCGTCATTTCAGCTACGCTAAAAGGTAAACCCAATGTAAATAGCTAAGGTTTGTATGGTTAGGAAATATACAAATTATCTTCGAATTTGTCATATTACTTTCGGCGTAGCTGAAACAAC
The DNA here is from genome assembly GCF_036898095.1 of Palaemon carinicauda. NCBI lineage: Eukaryota > Metazoa > Arthropoda > Malacostraca > Decapoda > Palaemonidae > Palaemon > Palaemon carinicauda. The sequence goes on from NC_090731.1 coordinate 143,192,814, forward strand.
GAGCCATTAGATATTTAATAAGGGTTTACTACCCTCTCGCTAGTTAGCGAGGGGGTAGGGAGGGGTAGCTAGCTACCCCTACCCCCCTAACACTCCTTTGAATAGCTCACTTTGCTTTTGGCTCGGGTGATGAACAGACGTGTCTGCTCTCACCCTCACTTTTTGACAGCCTTAATCTTTTTTATTTTTCTTTCAGTGTGTGTTTGGAAGTTGGCCTCTACCATCATGCGGAAGTGCCTGGATTACCTGACCGCCCTTTTGGCACTTATATGTTGGCGGTCGAAACTGACCTCCACACCTTATGTCCGTTCTGCAGGGGCCAACGGTGTGACAAGGACAAAGTTTGCAGTGAATGTAGGGAGTGGTCTACCTCCCAGTGGGAGAGGTTTTTCCCGGCACCGGAAGAAGAAGTCCAAAAGGGATCTTTCTCCTTACAGAGTTTCCTTGAAGAAAGGAAAATCCAGGGACTCTTCTTCCGTAGCCCGAACCTCCTCCAAAGCTCCCGCTCGAGCGGCCTCTTCTGAGAGACCGTCGAATGGTAGCGTAGGCCGCTCTTTTGCTGACCGACCTCAGGGTTCGGGAGAGGGAGTTGCCTCCCATAGCGAGGCAGCTCCTCCTCCTCCCTCGGAGGAGGATTCATCTTATAATTCTGTATATAATGATGATTTGTTGCAGCTTTGGGCTTCCTTGGGGCTTAAGGGCTTGCCCTCCAGGGAAGCCCTGTTTGACTTAATCCAGTTGGGGGCTGCTGTCAAACAGTCGCCGGTGATAGCGGAGGTTGACCCTCTGTCTATCGTCGACGTTGTTGTGGCAGGGGCCTCCGACGAGTTGGGTCAAACCCCTGCCTTGGTTCCCGATGCAGCTGAAGGTTTAGTTCCCCCCTCCGAACATCCTTCGAGGGAGGAGCTAAGTCCTACGGTCTCTCCTGCAGGTGATTCTCCCCCTCAGGGGAGTTCACTGACAGAGACTCCTCTCCGGAGGACTGAGGATGGTCTGCCTGCCGCCCCTAGAGGACGTATCCGTCGGAAGGTTCGCCTTCCCCTTTGCCGTAGAGGTTTTCCTTCCCCTCACAAGGGAGTTAGGAGGCGCCTCTTCGGCTCTTCGCCATCGCAGTCCCCCGCAGAAGATCCTCCTCGCTGTGCTCCGACCGTTGCAGCTGCATCTTTGGACCTCTCTGCCGATCATTCTCCTTCGCCTGCCAGACCTTTGGACCTGCCTTCTCCGTTCCTGGCTGCTGACGCGCGTTGGGCGCCCACGCATCCCATTTTACAACGGGCACTGGTCCCTTTGGGGCATAAGCGCCAGGTATCCCCTGCGCTTCAAGGTTCTCCTGCATGCTCGCGCGCAAGCGCTCTCCTGCGGTGAAGCCTTCTCTTCGTAGAACTTCATCTTCGGAGACAACGCCCCAGAGACCTCCTGCAGCTGAGATTTCTCTCCATCGTTCTCCTGCTCTTCAGCGCTCTCCTGCTCGCCAGCGCTCACCTGCTTGCCAGCGCTCACCTGCGCGCCAGCGCTCGCCTGCGCGCCAGCGCTCTCCTGTTCGCCAAAGCTCTCCTGTTCGCCAGCGGTCTTCTCCTCGCCAGCGTACAGCAGCGCGCCCCGTGCGCCCACAATCTCCTGCTCGCCAGCGCTCTTCTCCTGCGCGCCAGCGTTTGCCTGCACGCCATCATTCGCCTGCGCGCCCACGATCTCCGGATCTGGGCACAAGAAGGAAGACTATAGCTTCTCCTTCTCTTCAGCGTCAGCCATCGCCTACGCGCCATCGCGCGCAGACTCCAGACCCTGCTGCGCGCCCTCCTGTTCACCCACGCGCTAGGGGGAACACCCCTGCGCGTGGGCGCTCGCCTAGAGCTTGCCGAGATCCTGCTTGCCCACGCGCTCGCGAACCATCTCCTTCACGCGTGCAATCCCTTGCACCTCCGCCTGCGCTTCCTGATGCTTCGGATCATACTTCTGCGCGCCCTCAATCTCCTGAGCGCCCGCGCGCTCCTACGCATACGCGCCATCACTCTCCAGCGCGCCCTCTCGCCATCCCGGAGATCCCCTACGCGCCCGCGCGTGCCCTCTCCTGTGCGCAGTCGCTCTTCTGTACGCCCTACACGCCATCGCTCGCCAACGAGCCATCGCTCTCCTGCGCACCAACGCTCGCCCGTGCGCCCAAACGCGCCCTCGCCATCATCCCCGCGCTCACGCGCCCGCCCGCACACGTGCGCGACTGATCACGACCGATCGCCCAAGCGCGATCGTAGTAGGATTCCATCGCGCGATCACCAGCACGATCGGGAGGCACAGCGACCACGCGAACTACCGCGCGAGCCACCACGCAAGCCTACAGTAACGAGAGCAGCCAGGTCATCTTCACGTTCCCCCCCCCCCGCAAGGGCAGACCAGCGCGCCCGCAGGAGGGAGGGAAATCGCCAGATGTGTCCAGGAACCAACTTTCTTCTTCCCTTTCCTTCCAGGCAGGTCCAGCAGTTGTGTCTACTCCTAAGGATCACCCAATCCCCTTCCCTTCAGAGGGAGTCTCTGACAGCGCTGCTGTCAGTAAGCAGCCATGGTTTGCATCCCTCATTAGAGGTGTTGTGCAGGCTGTCAAACCTGCCTTCGCTGAGATGGGGCTCAAAACTATGGCGGCTCCGACCCCACTGAAGAAAAAGAGAGGAGTAGAAACCGTGCTTACTTCTCCGAGGGTCAAGCTGGCCCCTCGGACATCCTTGAGGAAGGCTCCCTGCACGTTTTCTCTCTCTCCCGTGGACGAGCATTTTCCGTTCTCGGGGGAATCAGACGAGGTGAGGCATTCTCTCATCGCACCAGTAGGAGAAACCCCACCTTGCGCTGGAGAATCGTCCCAGGTGGGAGCAGAGAGGAGCCCTCAGACGTCGTCGTTGGAGTCCTGTATCCCTCCCAGGAGGGAACCCAAGGATCCCAAGTCATCCTTAAGGATCCGTCCAGAACCTACTAGACCCGCAGAGAACGTCCAATTGCCCCTGTGACGGGCCGAGAGAGGATGGGAACTCAAAGGCAGATTGGAAACGACTGAGTTATATTATTATAGAACACTCTCCTTTATATACAAAACGGAAAGGCAACAGGACAAGGCATGTTCGAGAGACAGACAAAGTTCAGAGGAAAACCGGAGACATGATCATTCAGGTTCTTTTTGGTGCGAGGGAAGAGCACAGATACAAGCATGATATATACAATAGGAATTATGTACAATTGTGTGACACACAGTTGGTACATGGCTCCCCCCCTAAAAATGACATACTGTACATGTTAAATAGGGCGCCCTGATCTTGAGAGGCGAACTGTAGGCCCAGTCTTCTTTGCCCCGAATGTTTAGGAGGAATGCTTTCGGACTGCGTCGGATCACAAGGAAAGGTCCCGTGTAAGGGGGCGTTGACGGTGGCTTGCTGGTGTCGTTGCACAGGAAGACGTGCGTTGCAGAGTGCAAGTCCGTTGGTATGTGATGCTTCGCTGGGGGCTTGTAAGTCTGGCGGCACGGAGTAAATTTTCCCACGACGTGACGTATGCGCTGGAGATCGTCGGAGGAGGTTGTAGAAGGAAAAAACTCGGCAGGGACGACCAACGGGTCGCCATACACCATTTCGGCTGCCGAGACGTCGAGGGCGTCTTTAGGAGTGGTCCTTAGTCCAAGGAGGACCCAGGGAAGCTGAGTAAACCAGTTGCAATCCTTGCAGCGGGACATCAAAGCTGCTTTGAGGGTGCGATGAAAACGTTCAACCATTCCATTGGCAGCGGGGTTGTAGGCCGTTGTCTGATGTAGGGTGATGCCCAGGAGATTCGCTAATGACGTCCATAATTGAGAGGTAAAAGTGGTTCCCCTGTCAGAAGTAATATGCTCAGGGATACCGAATCTTGAAATCCATCCAAAGAGTAAGGCGGATGTACATGAGGCTGACGTTGCAGTTTCCATGGGAATGGCTTCAGGCCAACGAGTGGAGCGGTCGATGACGGTAAACAGGTAACGATGTCCTTGTGATGTGGGTGGGAGGCCTACAACGTCGACGTGAATGTGTGCGAAACGACGCTGAGGTTGAGGAAAGGTGCCCACTCCTGAATCCGTGTGTCGATGTACTTTGGAAGTTTGGCAAGAAGTACAGGCACGGACCCAATCCTTAGCATCCTTAGAAATGCCGTGCCAAATGAACTTTGCCTTCAGCAGCTGTGCAGTAGAACGGCACGAGGGATGTGAAAGGCCGTGGATGAAATCAAACACCTGTCGGCGCATGGGAGCAGGAATCCAAGGTCACGGTCTACCAGTACTGACATCACAGAGGAGGGTGGTGTTGGAGTTTTCGAGGGGAAAATCCTCCCAACGGAGGGATGTGCAGGATGTCCTACAAGCTTGATACTCTGGATCCTGCCGTTGGGCTTCAGCCAGGGCGTTGTAATCCAATCCCAGTTGAACGACAGCCAACGTGTTTCTTGACGGCATCGGCAACGGGATTCATTTTCCCAGGGACGTATTGGAGGGTGCAATTGTATTCAGCCACGGCGGAGAGATGTCGGCATTGACGGGCGGACCAGGCGTCAGACTGTTGAGTGAAGGCGTGCACCAGAGGCATGTGGTCTGTGCGAATGACGAAGGGCGTACCTTCTAAGAAATGGCGAAAGTGACGGACAGCCAAGTGCACCGCCAGCAATTCTCGATCGAAGGAAGGTAGAATAACCCGATTCTACCTTGGACAGTTTTCTGCTGAAGAAGGCCAATGGGCGGGGCGAGCCTTTGACCACCTGCTCGAGTACTGCACCAATAGCGACGTTGCTGGCATCGGTGGAGAGAAGGAGAGGGGCTTGTGGGATAGGAAAAGTGAGAGCCGCAGCAGTTGATAGGGCCTTCTTTGCATTGCAGAAGGCCGCTTCTTGAAGGGGACCCCACTTCAAGTCCTTTGGCTTGCCCTTGAGGGAGGCATAGAGGGGAGCAAGAGTGGCGGCAATGGCTGGCAGAAAGCGGTGATAATAGTTGATCATGGCCAAGAATTCCTTCAGAGCTTTGACGGTCGAGGGCGTGGGGAAATTCTGAACGGCTGCTACCTTCTCAGGGAGGGGATGGACTCCTTCAGGAGTGATACGGTGCCCTAAGAACGACACTTCGTTGGCGCCAAAGGTACACTTGTCGTACCGGACTATAAGGCCGTTTTGTTGCAGGCGGTCGAGCACGATGCGCAGGTGACGGAGGTGTTCCTCTTTTGAGGAGGAGAACACAAGTATGTCGTCCACATAACATACACAGAAAGGGAGGTCCCCTAAGATGCCATCCATGAGACGTTGAAACGTTGCCCCAGCATTACAAAGGCCAAAACAGGAGTAATTGAAGGTGTATGTGCCAAACGGAGTGGTGATGGCGGTCTTGGGGATGTCTTCTGGGTTCATAGGCACCTGATAATACCCCTTCAGGAGGTCGAGCGTAGAGAAAACCTTTGCTTTGTGCAGGTAGGAGGTTACATCGGCAATGTTTGGGAGGGGGTAGTGATCCGGTTCTGTTTGCATGTTCAGGCGCCTGTAATCCCCGCACGGACGGAGGGAGCCGTCTTTCTTCAGAACGATGTGTAAGGGTGACGACCATGGGCTGGAGGCCTTTTGGCAAAGGCCCATTTTCTCCATTTCGGCGAACGTCTGTTTGGTGGCTGCCAATCGTTCCGGTGCCTGACGTCTGAATTTTGCGAAGACTGGGGGTCCCGTCGTCTTGATATGGTGATAAATACCGTGCTTGGCAGGAACCGTGGGCGTTTGGCGAAGTTCTGGATGGAAAACTTCCGGGTACGACGTGAGGAGGTGGGCGTAGGCATCCGTGGGTGCGCTGATGTGGAGAGCGAGGTTAGAGGGGCCGGGTTGAAGAGGTGTTGACAAGTACGAGTCTGCGTTGACCAATCGTCGGTGGGCGACATCGACCAGAAGGTGGAAATGAGAGAGGAAATCCGCACCGAGGATTGGCATTGTGACGTCAGCAACGAGAAACTTCCAATTGAATTTACCGTTTCCGAACGATAATGTGAGGTTCTCGTAACCGTAGGTGGGTATCGCAGATCCGTTGGCAGCTACCAAGCGGACGTCGGCAGATGTAGACAGACTACGTTGTGCCTTGAAGAGTTTCCTTGGCAAAAGAGAACGACAAGCACCCGTGTCTACCAAAAATCGCACGCCCGTTCCTGCATCCTGTAAAAAGAAAAGATTAGAAACATGGGAGGCCACCGCCACAAGCGATGGCCTACTTACACAATTTTTGGCCACTGACAATCTTTGGCACATTTTTTCTCGGTTGCCCCGAATCTGAAGTGGTAGTAGCAAAACTGCGGTGGATGGGAGGTAGTAAGTGGTTGTAGAAGTCGTTTGTTGGGGCGCGAGCGATTGGTGGGTGGTGGGCGGCTTTGTCGCTGCTTCGGCACGTCACGGGGTAGGCGTGTATGTCCTACGGCATTCATGTCAGCTTCGGTTGACGTTGAATAGGCATCCTCGTCGTCAGGAGTGGAGGCGTTGATGGAGGTCTTGAAGTGGCTGTCATCAAGTCCTTTATGGGTAAACTATCGACATCGGGTATGGCAGCGCGCACAGGTTCAGGTAAACGGCGTATCCAAAGGGCACGGAGTAGGTTCACCTCACGAGGAGAGCCGTCTGCGGCAGGTTGAAGGCGAGCGATACTGGTCATTTCCCTGAGGGCAAGCGAAGCCCTTTGGTCCCCCAACGGTTGTTGCGAGAGCTGAAAAAGCTTTGCTATACGGGCGGCTGGCGACGACGAGTACTGCTGCAGAAGGTATGATTTGAGGTCGTCATACGCTATTGGGGTGTCTCCTTGTTCACAAAGCCAGTCGGATATTTCTGGGAAGGTGTCCTCGGGTATCGCCGCGAGAACATAATCCGCTTTGGTGGTTGAGCGAGTCACGCCCCTGATACGAAACTGGACTTCTGCGCGCTGAAACCAAGCAAACGCCTCTCCGCTGGCAAACGATGAAAGTTTGAATGGCGCGGCCGCAGCACCAACTGCCGTAGAGTCCGCCATAGTACCAACGATGAAGGGGCGAGGGGGTGGGGGTGGAAGGCGGTGGGAGCGAGTCGACTTCCGGGGTCACCAATGTGACGGGCCGAGAGAGGATGGGAACTCAAAGGCAGATTGGAAACGACTGAGTTATATTATTATAGAACACTCTCCTTTATATACAAAACAGCAAGGCAACAGGACATGGCATGTTCGAAAGACAGACAAAGTTCAGAGGAAAACCGGAGACATGATCATTCAGGTTCTTTTTATTGCGAGGGAAGAGCGCAGATACAAGCATAATATATACAATAGGAATTATGTACAATTGTGTGACACACGGGTTGGTACACCCCCCAAGAAGAGCCTTTGGGGACGGGAGACTTCGCTGCCAGTTCACCAGAAGGGGAGCCACTAGAGTCAGAGCATGCATTCTGGCAAGTCTTGACTCTGATGAGGCATCTCAACAGGATCCCCAATCATGAGATGCCTCCTCGCAAGGGCAAGGACATTGTCCTGGACCGAGTCTTTTGCACCCAGAAACCCACTAAGGCCAGTGCAGCTTTGCCCTGGTCCCAAGGGGTGTAGAGTGCCAGGGATAAGGTTGAGGGCCAGCTCTCCGAGCTCGCCTCTTCAACAAACTCCTCCCCCCTCCTCGCGTCCAACAGAGGAGGTACTTCGAGATCTTGGAGGAGGCTTGTTTAGCTCTTCCCCTTCACCACTCTGTGGAAGAGCTTACTAAGGGAGTCCCTCTTGAGAGACACTCCAGCCGGCAGGTGACTTTCTCGGCGACTGAGATCATAAGCCAGGAGAAAGTCGCGAAATGTGCCATGCAGGCTACTTCGTGGCTTGACCTCTGGCTGGGATCTCTTAGCATCCTGTTGCGATCCGAAGATTTGTTTGAGAGCACTAGTAAGGCTTTAGAGACCTTCCTCCTCTCGGGCACACGCACCATTGAGTTTCTGGCCCATCAAGTCCCGAACTTGTGGGCCAACTCAATCCTGAAACGTCGTGATGCGGTGGCTGAGAAGTTCCACGCGAAGGTCCCAGCCGTCGAGGTCAGCAGGCTCAGACATTCTTCCCTTCTAGGGAAGAACCTGTTCGAGCCTAAAGACTTGGAGCAGGCAGCCGAGAGGTGGAGGAAGTCCAACCAGGACTCCCTCCTCCATAGGGCTCTTACATCTAAGCCCTATAAACCTCCGGCACCTCAACAACCTCGCCCGCCCAAGACAACAAAACCGGCTGTGGCAGCGAAGTCGAAGCCCTTTCCTGTCAAGGACAGGAAAGGCAAAAAGTCCTCCAGGGGAGGAAAGAATCCTAGAGGGAGCTTCCGAGGCCACAAACGCTAGGATTGGCAGTCCCCCTGCATGTCCACCAGTGGGGGGATGCCTTCAAAGTTGCGCAGACAGGTGGCAGCAACTCGGGGCCGATTCCTGGACGATTTCCGTAATCGGTCAGGGATATCGCGTCCCGTTCATAACATCTCTTCCTCCCCTGACAGTGGATCCAGTGTCGTTGAGCTCCTTTGCCATGGGATCGGCAAGGGGCCAAGCCCTAAGGGCAGAGGTTCAGACCATGTTGAAGAAGCGCGCTCTCCAGCAGGTCGTCGATGGTTCCCCAGGCTTCTTCAGTCGACTCTTTCTTGTAAAGAAGGCGTCTGAAGGCTGGAGACCAGTCATCGACCTCTCAGCCCTGAACAGGTTTGTCAAACAAACCCTGTTCAGCATGGAGACGGCGGACACTGTCAGACTTGCGATGAGACCACAAGACTTTGTGTGTACACTGGACCTGAAGGACGTGTACTTCCAGATCCCAGTCCATCCGTCTTCAAGGAAGTACCTAAGATTCAGCCTAGACAACAAGATCTACCAGTTCAAGGTGCTGTGTTTCGGTCTCTCCACAGCACCTCAGGTTTTCACCAGGGTGTTCACACTGATTTCTTCGTGGGCTCACAGGATCGGCATCCGTCTCCTCCGCTATCTGGACGACTAGCTGATCCTTGCAGACTCGGAGTCGACCCTTCTTCGACACTGAGACAAGCTTCTGGGACTTTGCCAAGATCTAGGGATCATGGTAAATCTCGAGAAGTCTTCTCTGCTGCCAACTCAACGACTGGTATATCTAGGCATGATCTTGGACACCAATCTCCACAAAGCCTTCCCATCAGACGACAGGATAGCAAGGCTGAGGAGGGTCGCAGTTCCTTTCCTCAGACGAGAAGAACTCCCAGCCAATCGTGATTATGTCTCCTCGGTCACCTTTCTTCTCTGCCCCGTCTAGTTCCAAATGGTCGCCTCAGGATGAGATCCCTGCAATGGCGACTCAAGTCCCAGTGGAATCAAGGTCACGATTCCCCGGACATCTTGATCCCAATGGGTCCTGCGGAATGGTCGGATCTCCAGTGGTGGTTGACAGAGGAAAACCTACGAAAGGGAGTGGATCTTCTCGTCCTCCCCCCGGACTTGATGCTGTTTTCGGACGCCTCAAAAAAAGGGTGGGGTCCCACGTTCTGAACCACAGGACCTCAGGCCTATGGTCAGAATCAGAAAAGTGCCTCCACATAAACCTGCTAGAAATGAAGGCCGTGTATCTGGCACTTCAGCAGTTCCAACAGTACTTTGCGGGTCACTCTGTGGTGGTGATGAGCGACAACACCACGGTAGTGGCTTACATCAACAAGCAGGGAGGTACCTTTTCGCCACAACAGCTATCCCATCTTGCAGTAGAGATACTGAGATGGACCGAAGTCCACTCGATTCCACTATCAGCTCGCTTCATTCCAGGCAAGAGGAATGGGCTCGCCGACAGTCTGAGCAGGGGATCTCAGATAGTGAGTACCGAGTGGTCTTTGGATCGTCTAGTAGCCAACAAAGTCCTGACTTTGTGGGGCTCCCCAACGGTGGATCTGTTCGCGACAGCCTTGGATTTCAAGCTCCCGCTGTACTGCTCCCCAGTCCCGGACCCCAAGGCACTCTGGCAAGATGCCTTACAACAACGGTGGGACAACATCGACGTCTACGCCTTTCCGCCTCTCTGTTTGATTAGAAGAGTACTCAACAAGACCAGAATATCAGTCAACCTTTCAATGACCTTAATAGCTCCGCTATGGCATCATGCAGAGTGGTTCCCGGACCTTCTGCAGCTCCTGACGGAACTCCCGAGAGAACTTCCTCCTCGACACAAGCTACTCAGACAACCACATGCCAACATCTTCCAGAAAGCCGTAGCATCGCTACGACTTCACGCCTAGAGAGTATCCAGCGTCTCCTCACAGAGAGAGGCTTTTTGCAACAAGTTGCGGAAAGGATGTCTCGACACCTGCGAAAGTCATCTGCAGGTGTCTACCAGGCAAAGTGGAGAGTCTTCTGTGGTTGGTGTCGTGGAAGGGGTATCTCTCCACTCGATGCCACTATTCCAGCAATAGCGGAGTTCCTCGTGTATTTGCGGGAAGAAATGCGCCTTTCAGTCTCGGCAGTGAAAGGCTATCGCTCAGCCTTAAGTCTTGCCTTCAGGCTCAAAGGAATGAACATTTCCTCCTCGCTGGAACCTTCTTTACTCATACAAAGTTATGAACTTACCTGCCCCCAGTCGGAAGTGAGACCTCCTCCATGGAACGTTGTTCGAGTCCTCAGGTCTTTTAAGAGACCTCCTTTCGAACCATTACGCCAGGCTTCTGATCGCCACCTGACTTGGAAGACGGTGTTCCAGCTTGCGTTGGCCTCGGCCAAGCGAGTCAGCAAACTTCATGGTCTCTCGTACGACATCGCCCATTCAAGGGGATGGGGAGAGGTAACGTTCAGATTCGTCCCTGAGTTTGTAATTAAGACTCAGAATCCAGGAGTTCCGGACCCCCGGTTCGACTCCTTCCGGATCTCGAGTCTCCGTTCTGTAACAGATGACCCAGACCATCTCATACTGTGCCCAGTAAGGAGTCAGGCTCTACCTTAAGAGAACAGCTGCAATCCGTCCTCAAGTGCAAGCATTGTTCGTGAGCACAGGAAGGACAAAAAGGAGGGTCACTGAGAATACAATCTCAGCTTGGATTCGCAGGGTTATCCACCATTTCCTGAATCCTGACCCTCCTCCGTCACGTCGCCCTAGGGCGCACGATGTCATAGGCATCGCCACGTCCCTGGCATTCAAGAGAAATTACTCTGTGACACAGGTTCTACAAGCAGGTGTGTGGAAACGTCAAACGACCTTCACAGCCCACTACCTGCAAGACGTGACCCACAGGAGGCTTGATTCGTTCTCTATCGGCCCTGTGGTGGCAGCACAACAGCTGGTTTGTACCTCAGGCTCCTTAATGGACAAGTAGCAGAAGGTTGAGGGCATTGTTACCTGGTTTTAGTCTGCATAAATGAAAAGGTATGCCTGACCCTTATTCTTTTCTTCATTCTCCCCTCTCTTGGGGAAAGCAGCATCCTGGGTTCCCTGCACAGCTGACCTCAAACCACTGCAGGTAAACCATGTTTCCTTGTATTCCCAGTATTAAGTTAATACTGTCACGTCCCCATACCCTTACGAGGTGGTATTGGGATCGTCCTAACCTAGATTTCCTTCTAAAGGACTCCAGGTCAACTTCCTAGGACGAGTCACACTTCACTCCTTCACACACTAGCTTACGTAGGCCGCGGTCCTTGCAGAGCAAGGCACTTGCGAGGTGCAGGGACTCCTTATCTTGAGTTCTACACACTCAGATACTGAGTCCCCGGGCAAAAGCCAAAGCCAGTACGGCTGGGACTTACCACCCTACCTAAGGGTTAAGTCACCCTAATTAAATAGCATGGTTTGTATTTCGGTTACGGAACAAATGACAAATTCGTAGATAATTTGTATTTTTCCTAACCATAAAAACTTTAGCTATTTAATCAAACTTGCCCGCCAGCCCTGTCCCCTGGGAAGTCCTACCTCTAAGCAAAGTGAGCTATTCACTGGGGTGTGGGGGGGGGAGGGGTAGCTAGGTACCCCTCCCTACCCCCTCGCTAACTAGCGAGAGGGTAGTAAACCCTCGTTAAAAATCTAATGGCTCGTCAGTTCAGCTACGCCGAAAGTAATACCCTAATTAACGGATTTTGAGCGAAGCGAAAAATCTATTTTTGGGTGAGATAGCCATGGCGTCCTGATGGAAGGTTCCTTTTTGGTAGCTTCCTTGGGTAAATAACTACTAAGATATTCCCAGAGAATTTAACCACAGGTTATCACAGAATTCTAACTTCTGGAGCGAGTATCCTAAAGGTTTCCCTTTAAGACATCGTATATCAACAGGGGACGCATGTATTAACGCGCCACATAGCTATCTACACCCCGAACAGAGATAATGCTTCGGTGTGTAAAGGCGGAGAATAGCTGGGAGCCGTTCCATAGCTAATCTCATCCGTGGCTACTTTTGGTACTCGAGACGTAAACAAACGGGCGCCATTGCTTAAATGACGTCACGTCCGTCTTCATTCTGAAGCCAGTTGCTTGCCGATCACCATGATACAGCAGAGCAGGGTGGGACCTAAAAACTGGACGAAGTAGCAGGGAGGGTCCATCAGGACGCCATGGCTATCTCACCCAAAAATAGATTTTTCGCTTCGCTCAAAATCCGTTTTTTGGGCTCAAGCCATGGCGTCCTGATGGAAGAATACCAGAGAATCAATGTATCGTGGTAGATTTTCCCCTATTGGTAAGTGCCAAGGGCTTTGAACAAATAGCATAGTAATCTTAATAAAGAACCGTAGGGAAGAATCTTCCTGCCCCCCTTGGCAGTGAAGTTCCCACGGGCCATGCCGACGTCGAAGTGGTTATTGAAGGGCTATTCACCCTGATAGAAGAACCTGAAGAACTTGGAGACGAGACTGAATGGTTGGCATTCGTATCGGAACATTCTGGAAGGCAGACCAGTGGTGGTTGGACACTGTGTGCTGAGAAGGTTGGTTTCGTCTCCAGGGTATGAAGAGTAAGTATTCGTATTGGAATATTACATTGTAAGAGTGAATATAAATTAAGGGTTAGGACCTTAATTTCTCCATGAACCATAAGGAAAGGGGATAATAAAACTATGACAGGCATGTATTTCATAGTAAGTAGGAGCTGATTGAGACGCACAAGTAATAAAATAGAAATTTTATTTCACAATTGCAGAAATTAAATGAATTGCAGTAATAAGTAAAGTTCATTTACAGTAATTACAATGTACTTAGTAATAAAGACTTGCTCTTGAATCTGAAAGGGAATTTCAAATTTATTAGTAGGCACTCGTTCTCGAGGAACGTTAGTCTTTAATTAAAACACATCATGCTCAAGGCATGCGGCACTTGTGTGACAACTATGACATTTCACCTGGGATAAGAACAGTTATAAAAGCACTAAGTGTTTTCGACATCACTGTGTATCGCTCGAGGGTCAACATAGGCACCCGAAGAGTTAGAGTCCCAAGTAACTCACTGTTCTATGCAGAGTTAGGTGCAGGTTTCATAACACTACCTGCGGCTACCACAAAATGTTTGACTTCGTGCACTTGTTTCGCATAATGTTTGAAGAAAACGCGCGAGGACTTCCAGCCTGTGAAGCTTTTAAGGCTTTCAAAGTCCATACTCTGAAAGAAATTCAGAGACGATGCAACTTTCCTAGGATCGTGACCAGCGGGTGTACTGTCGGGATCCGCTCTGCGAATGAAGTAGGTGATTTTCGCTCTTAATTGTTTCAGTGACAGATCGCTGCCCGATGTTTCTCCATTGAAGAGTTGGCCTCCACCAAAGTTCGAAGTTCTGCGAAGATAGACCTTGAGGCTCTCTACTGGGCATAAAGAGGCATCTTCCTTCAGGGGGCATATTCTCCAGGGGCCCCATCTTTTGGTGGGTAATTCATTTTTGGCGAGAAACGTCGGATCCGGGGAGAGGGTAATGTCTCCTGTATCAGTAAACAGGATGTGACCCTCTTCTCTTGATAATGCCACTATTTCGCTGACTCGGGCTCCTGAGGTAAGAGCAAAGAGAAATATAACTTTCTGAGTCAGATCCTTGAGAGGGCATGAATCATTATCCAAGTTGGAGGCGAAATGGAGCACCTTGTCTAATGACCAGGAGATCGGTTTCGGTGGGGGTGCTGGGCGTAGACGAGCGCATGCTTTCGGTAGTTTATTGAAGATGTCGCTGGACAGATCAATTTGGAAGGCATACTAAATTGGTCTAGTCAAGGCCGATTTGCAAGTTGAAATCGTATTGGCTGCTAATCCCTGTCCATGAAGGTGAATGAAGAAGGACATGCAGAAATCAATTGTGATTTCCTTAGGATTTTTTGTCTTGACGAAGGAGACCCATTTTCTCCAAGATGATTCGTATTGCCGTCTTGTGGATTCGGTCTTGTATTCCTCGAGGAAGTCTAGACTTTTCTTCGAGATCCCAAACCTCTTCTTTGCGGCTAGGGAGAGAAAATCATGAGATGAAGGTCCTTGATTTTCGATGATGAAGCGAAGACAGTCGACTTCTGTACTTGTTGGGAGAGAACTGGGCCCGGGAGAGGGATCAGCTTGGGCTGCAGCTCCAGGACCAGGGGGTACCAGTTGCTCCGGGGCCACTTGGGAGCCACTAGGGCCGCTGTCCCTTTGAAGGTTCTCAGCTTGGAGAGGGCTTTCAGCAGAAGGTTGGTGGGAGGGAACAGGTAGATCTTGGACCATCTGTTCCAGTCCAGTGACATGGCATCCACTGCTTCTGCCTTGGGGTCCTCGTACGGGGCCACATACCGAGGAAGTTGATTGTTGTCGCTCGTTGCGAAGAGATCTATCTGAAGTTCTGGGACTTAGTGAGAGATGAAGGAGAATGATCTTGCGTCTAGAGACCATTCCGACTCTATCGGGTTTGTCCGAGATAGAGCATCCGCTGTCACGTTGCGGAATCCTTGTAGGTGAACTGCAGACAGGTGCCATTTCTTCTTCTCTGCCAGACGGAAGATTGGGAGAAGCACCTGATTTATCTGGGGCGATCTTGAGCCTTGGCGATTGAGACATCGAACTACCACCGAGTTGTCTAGGGTTAGATGAATGTGGATCGAGGGAGGCGGGGATAGTTTCTTCAGAGTTAGAAGGACCGCCATGGCCTCCAAGATGTGGATGTGGAACGTCTTGAATAGGGGAGACCAAGTGCCTTGAGCCTGTTTTTGGTGGGAGTGACCTCCCCAACCCTCCAGTGAAGCGTCCGTGTGGATGTTGAGTGATGGAGGTGGGTGTTGAAGAGGAATGGACCTTTTCAGGGCCTTTGCTTCCGACTACGGCTTGAGGAGAAGTCGAAGTCTGTTTGGGAGCCGTCTCTTGAGGTCTCTTCGAGCGATGGATGCAGAACGTCTCCAGACTCCCGCGGCATCCTTTAGCTGTGCACGAAGCACTGGGTTTGTTACTGAGGCGAACTGTAGAGAGCCTAGAACTCATTCCTGCTGGCGTCTTGAGATCCGTTTGGATTTCAGTAGTCGCTTGAGAGACCCTGCTATTTCCTGCCTTTTCTTCTGGGGGATGGAAAGGCGGTGTGACTGAAGGTTCCATTGGATTCCTAACCACTGGAACTTCTGAGCTGGAGAGAGGCGAGATTTCTTCTCGTTTATCTTGAATCCCAGGTGTTCTAGGTACTGTGTGACTTTGCTGCAGGATTTTACACAATCCTCAGGCGATGGAGCCCAAACTAGCCAATCGTCGAGGTAGGCCATCACCTGGACGTCTCGGAGGCGGAGCTGTTGTACTATGGCGTCCGCCAGCTTTGTGAAGATCCGAGGGGCCACATTGAGGCCGAAGGGCATGGCCCTAAAGGCGTAGCTTTTCCTTTGGAGTCGAAATCCTAGGTAGGAGGAAGCGTGATGGTTCATTGGAACGTGCCAGTAGGCATCCGCCAGGTCTATGGAGACCATGTAAGAACCTCGAGGCAGAAGGGTCCTTATCTGTTAAAGAGTCAGCATCTTGAACTTGTCGTTCGCTATGAACTTGTTGAGGGGGGATAAGTCCAGAATGACTCTGAGTTTGTCGGAGTCTTTCTTGGGGACACAAAACAGTCTCCCTTGGAACCTGGTGGACTTTACCTTCCTTATCACCTTCTTGTTCAAGAGATCTAGGACATATTCTTGCAGAAGGGGGGTTGATTGTTGGAAGAACTGCTGGAATGTTGGGGGTGGTTGAGTCCAACTCCAGCCTAGACCCTTCTTGACGATGCTGTGTGCCCAGGGATCGAAGGTCCAACGATCCTGGAATTGGCGGAGTCTTCCTCCCACCGGAAGCACTTCATTGCTTCTGGTGTCCCGAGGGCTTGCTGCCTCGGCCGCTAGCTCCTTTTCCTCCTCTGCCTCTGGAGGGACGGCGAGACGCGTCTCTGCCTGCACCTCTGTTTGAGCCTCTACCTTTGGGACGAAAGGTAGTCGTCTGTTGCTCGAAAGCAGGGGTGAAAACCGGTGACTGTGACAATACCAGTTGGGTGACCAGTTGAAAGGTCTGTTGTGGCTGAGCTGCCACTTGGGAGGTAGCGGGTCCCGGAAACTGACGTCTTGGTTGACGTTGCTGGGGTTTCTGTTTTGAAGACCCTCTTAATGAGAGAATGCCTTGATGAAGTCATTGAGCTTCAGCACGGCATTTCATTCCCGTGCTGAATCTTGGTGACGGGCAAGAGGGCTCTCGAACTTCGGGAAATTGCTCCCCCAGTTCGAATCTAAATTTCTCTCTTTCATCTTTTTCTTCTGCTTAATATTACTTCGACCTTCTCTTAATTTTATCAACTTTCTTTCATCTTGCTGTCCTATCTCTATGATTATTATTTTTCTTAGTTATATATATATATAGATGTATGCATATATATATATATATTTATTTATTGTATTTGTTCATTTATTTATTTATCTATTTTTTTTTCTATTTTATTTAAATGGCGTGGATATTTCCACATTCGTTATTACTGCCTGCTTAGATGAATGGGAGAAGGGATCACGGTTGGGAGGTATTCGCATTCAAAGCTATATATGAGAGTATTGGATGATCTCAGCCATCCCAAAGATGGTTTGGACCTTTTTGGCGGAACTACTCTCAAGGGTTGGGTCATCGGAATCCAGGGGGATCCAATCCTTGAGGTGGGACTCTTGGCTTTTGGCCGGAAGCCCATCATTACAGATATGGGGAGGATGATTCCATATTACTTTGGTCTCAGTCCTAACAGGCGGGTTTAGCTTACACCTGTGCCTCTATATCTGTTTTGATGCTATCCTTCGGGTAGGGTATGGAGTGGACCATCGGGGAAATATACTCTCATTGTGCCGATAGTGGAGAATGCAAATTTCCTTTCCAACGTATGATACTTTCTTATAATTCTCAAGCAGGTACCCCAACAAAACAACAAAAAACCTGAAAATCCCATCCTTAAATATGGACCCTTCAAATACTGACTCCCCATCCCCTGGATTTGCTGACTCCCCCCCGGCACTGTTGACGACTTCTGCTACTGTAATTAAGGAAAACTCTGTTGACGACCTTCGAACTAAAAAGGACCACTCTACTGATGTTAAAAAATCTAACAATTTGGGTAACACAGGGAAACTACGATTCCTTCATGTTTCCCAAATCCCATTAGAGACAAATTATGATGATATATATAGAGCATTTGAGTGCTATGGATTGATAAAGGAAATAAGGATGAGACTTGGAGATGAAAAATGGGACTCTTGGATATCTTTTGAAAGTCACGATGAGGCGTTTAATGCCATAAGTAATATTAGTAGTATCAAAATTAACGAATTGAACATCATGGGAGCTCTTTGTGATAAGGTCCCAAAGGAATTGGATGTGTACAAACCTGCTGATTGGTTTGAAAAAGATAGAAATGTACCCATGCCTTCACAGAGAAAACCCAAACCACCAATGTGGCTCTTAGCTGAACCTAAAGGGATAATAGGGAATTATTTTAAGATATGTAAGTTTATCCAAAAAAAAGTAGGAACCATAGCACCTGGAGATATATCTCGTTTTGGGAAGAACAGTTATCTCATCCATGCCACCCTCTTAATGAGAGAATGCCTTGATGAAGTCATTAAGCTTCAGCACGGCATTTAATTCCCGTGCTGAAACTTGGTGACGGGCAAGAGGGCTCTTGAACTTGGGGAAATTGCTCCCCCAGTTCGAATCTAAATTTCTCTCTTTTACCTTTTTCTTTTTCTCAATACTACTTCAACCTTATCCTAATTTCACAAACTTTCTTTAGTCTTGCTTTCCAAACTCTATGAGAAAAATTTCCCTCATTATATGTGTGTATATATTATGTACATATATATTTGTTTTTTTTTTTTTCTTTTCTCCTATGGCTTGGATGTTTTCACATCCATTGTAGCCCCGGCGGGGATGTTCATACATCCTTTATTGCTGCCTGCTTTGATGAGTGGGAGGAGGTATCGCGGTTGGGAGGTGTTTGCATTCAAAGCTATATATGAGAGTATTGGATGATTTCAGCCATCCCGAAGATGGTTTGGACCTTTTTGGCGGAACTATTCTCAAGTGTTGGGTCTTCGGAATCCAGGGGGATCCAATGCTTGGGGTAGGACTCTCGGCTTTTGGCCGGAAGCCCGTCATTATAGATATGGGGAGGATGATTCCATAATTTCTTGGTCTCAGTCCTAACAGGCGGGTTCAGCTTACACCTGTGCCTCTATATCTGTTTTGATGCTATCCTTCGGGTAGGGTATGGAGTGGACCATCTGGGAAGTATACTCTCATTGTGCCGATAGTAGAGAGTGCAAATTTCCTTTCCGACGCGTGATGGCCTAACATTCTCGAGCAGGTACATCAAACTAACTCTTTTCCCTCTCTTTACTATTATGGATTCTTTAAGGAACGAACCCCCATCCCCTGGATACGCTGACTCTCCCCCGGCACTGTTGACGACCTCTGCTAATGTGATAAGGGATAGCTCTGTTGATGACCTCGGAACGGGAAAGGACCATTCTACTGATATTTCTAAATCGAGTAATTTGGGTAACACGAGGAAACTTCGAATCCTCCATGTTACACAAATTTCAATAGAAACAAATTATGATGATCTATGTAAAGCATTTGAATGCTATGGATGCATAAAAGAAATAAGGATGAAACTTGAAGCTGAAACTTGGGATTCATGGATATCTTATAGTAGTTATGACGAAGCATTTAGTGCAATAAGTAATTTGAATAATATTAAAATTAATAACTTGAATGTCGCGGCTGCTCTCTGCGATAAGGTACCAAAAGATTTAGATGTGTACAGGCCTGCCGATTGGTTGGAAAAAGGCACAGATTTAGTCATGCCCTCCCAGAGAAATCCAAAACCACCGATGTGGCTTATAGCTGAATCAAAGGGGGTTACAGGGAATTATTTTAAAATATGCAAATTGATTCAGAAAAAAGTAGGAACTATTGCACCAGGCGATATATCTCGTTTCGGAAAAAATAGTTTCCTTATCCATGCCAAATCCAGTACACAGTCGGTAATATTGTCCAATATGAAAATAAATAATGATGACATTAAGTTAGATGTCAAACCCCACCTAAATTTTAGCTACGGAAGGGGCGTAGTTTTTAACAGAGACCTATATGATTTTACAGAGGAGGAGATACTGGCCATGTGTCCATTAAATGTTTGGAAAGTTCATAAAGTCCCAGGTACATCAATGATAATCCTTACGTTCCAGGATGCTGATGTACCTTTTCATATTATTATCGAGAACGAAAGGATTAAAGTAAGACCCTTCAAGCAGAAGCCATTGCAATGCTTTAATTGTTTTAAATTTGGGCACCCGTCCAAAGTTTGCAAAAATGAGAAGATGTGTGGTATTTGCTCCAAATCTTACCATGGAGAGTGTGCACTTGGAGCCAGGTGTTTAAATTGCAGCTCGAATCACAAATCCACAGACAAGATTTGCGAGCTATATAAGTTGGAGGAAGCTGCCCTCAACAAATCAAACTTAGAACACATAAGTGTGACCCATGCCAAAAGATTATTAAATAAATCAAATACATATGCTAAGGCATTAAAATCAAACCAACCTAGCACTGCCAATAGCTCCAAAAAAAGTATACTATCTGACAAAATGTCAAATAACGAGGTAACCTTATCACCTCCTGAGGCTTTACCACGGTGTATTAACACTAGGTCATTGCCCATTGCTGTACAGCCTTCAGCTGCCATTACAAAAAGTAATACAAACCTCTCTCAGGCCATGTCCTTGCCTGATCTGATGGAGGTTCCACTTAAGACTAACTTACCTGATGCACCTGTTGTGGGAAAGGTGCAAAAACCTCGAATCCCACCATCTATTAATCGCAAAAGAGAGAGACCTCCATCTCTCTCTCCACCCTCCATTAGAAACGTTAAGGTTATGACATCAAATAAATTTGATGTTTTGTCTGTTGATGTTTCTAATGAACCAGAAGATGGACTGAATAAATCAGAAATTCAAGTTGAGGTCCACCATCCACCTCAACAAATAGATAAAAAGAATACAAAGAAAATCACCAACGTTAAACCCAACATAACAAGACCACCTCTGAAGAAACCTACTGGTAATAATGTTACATTAAAAACTGCTAATGGGAAGACCTCATCCAAGATGTCTTCCAGAAATAATCCATAGTTTTCTCCTCCATTTTGCAATGGAACTGTCAGGGTTTGAGGGCGAAATATGAAGAACTTAAGCTCCTAATTCATGAGCATTCCCCCATAATTGTATGTCTACAGGAAAGTATGCTTGATTCTAACACTCCTAGTCCTCGAGAGTATGTTAGCTATAGAACACCATATAATCAACAAGCAGGGAGCCATGGCGGAAGTCTCATGTACATTCGTCGAGATGTTCCCCAAATACCCATGTCTATACGTACAACCCTGCAGGCAGTTGTTGTACAAATTGATATAGGGAGAAAATATACAATATGCTCTCTGTACTTACCTCCAAATGATAATATTTTATATGATGATTTAGCAGAGGTCATTCAACAACTCCCTCAACCTTTTCTCTTACTGGGAGATATGAATGGTAGACATCCTTTATGGGGTGATGTTTTGGCCAACACAAGGGGCAATATTATCTCATCAATTGTGGAGAATGAGGACGTGGGACTCCTTAATACAGGAGAGCCCACACACTTCCATGTTCAGACAGGTACTTTGTCATGCATTGACCTTTCAATTGCAAGCTCTAACTGCCTTCTTGATTTTGATTGGAGGACATTAGATGATTGGCATACTAGTGATCATGCACCAATCATTATAAACACCAACAAGGGTCCGCCTTTGCAAAGATCGCCACGTTGGAATCTAGACAAGGCAGACTGGGTTAAATTTTGTGAGCTAAGTGAAATCGAAGGGAGAGCAGAACAGTTTGAAAGTGTTGATGATGCCATAGACCTACTGAATGGAACTCTTCATACAGCAGGAGTCAATTCAATTCCCAAAACAACAGGGTTATTCAAACGACGACCAGTCCCGTGGTGGTCTTCAGAACTAACTGCACTCCACAGAGCCACAAGAAGATCTCTAACACGATTGCGTAGACGCAGAACTGATGAGAATTTAATAATGTACAAGAAATGTAGAGCACAGTTCCGTCGTGCCATGAAAGAAGCAAGGCGCCAGTCATGGATGTCTTTTGTTTCCTCTATTAACAGTAGAACACCACCATCTTCTGTGTGGAGGAAAGTAAAAAAGATAGCTGGCAAATTCACCCCCAACCCACCACCAGTGTTGAAGGTGAATGGCCAGTATGTAACTGAAGCAAATGAAGTTAGCAATGCCCTGGCTAATCATTTTTCAAATGTATCCAGCAAGTGTGAAGGAGCCCCTGGTCACCAGTATAGGAGCACTGAAGAAAAGAAAATTTTAAATTTTGCAACAAGAAGGGAAGAGTCGTATAATTCTCCTTTCACTGAAAGAGAATTTGATTCCGCACTTGCTCATTGCAACGATACAGCCCCTGGACCCGATGGAATTCCATATGCAATGATTAAACATGTACATTTTAATACAAAGCTATTTATTTTAAGCATTATTAATAGAATATGGCATGATCATAGCTACCCAAGTGTTTGGGAACTAGCCATTATTTTAGCCTTTTTAAAACCCGGTAAAGACAAGTTTTTAGCAGCAAACTATCGTCCTATTGCATTGACATCTTGCTTATGTAAAATCATGGAGAAGATGGTCAATGCAAGGCTGATATGGTACCTTGAAAAGAAAGGTATTTTATCACCGATTCAATGTGGATTCCGAAAAATGCACTCAACGACTGATGTGTTGATACGACTTGAGTCATCTATTTGTGAAGCCTTTGCTTCCAAACAGCACCATGTTACAGTATTTTTTGACCTTGAAAAGGCATATGATACCACATGGAGATATGGTATTCTTAAAACCATTCATGAATTGGGATTGAGAGGAGAGCTGCCACTATTTATTCAGGCATTTCTTTCACGTAGAGTTTTTCAAGTGAGAGTGGGGGAAACTCTATCAGAGAGTAAGTGCCAGGAAGAAGGAGTTCCTCAGGGTAGTGTGCTGAGTGTCACCCTTTTTGCACTAGCAATTAATGGGATATCCTCAGCCATTCCCCAGGATGTTCTCTCAACATTATTTGTGGATGATCTCTCAATATCATTTGCTGGCACTAGAATGGCAATGGTTGAGAGAAAAATCCAACTCTCTATTGATAAAATTATCCAGTGGGCTGACATGAATGGATTTAAGTTCTCGACAAGTAAAACTACCATTGTCCATTTTTGTCGTATCCGGGGAGTACATCCAGACCCGGATATATACATTAAAGGTCAACGGATACCATGTGTATCGGAAACCAAATTTTTAGGTTTGATATTTGACTCTAGACTTACATGGGTTTCTCACCTAAAAGCGCTAAAAGCTAAATGTGTTGAAGCTCTGAATATCTTAAAAGTATTGGCCCATACATCATGGGGGGCAGACCGCAATACTATTTTAAAATTATACAAGGCCTTGATTTTTTCCAAAATTAGTTATGGTTGTGAGGTATATTCTTCAGCCACCCCAAGCCGGTTAAAAATATTAGACTCGATACATCATGCAGGTATTAGATTATCTACTGGAGCTTTTAAAACCTCGCCTATCCCAAGTCTCCTTGTTGATGCTGGAGAGTTACCTCTAGACCTTTACCGAATGTCTTCCATTCTTCGGTATTGGTTTAGATTGCAAAGACTCCCTAGCTCTCTAGCCTTTCAGACTGCAAGCCTTGTAAGACACGCATCATACTTTGAGTTGCACCCAAAATCTCCTCAACCTTATGGCTTCCGGGTGAAACGATTTTTAAATAGTCTGGATATAATTAGAAATAAGGTACTTCCATTCAAGGTATCATCAACGCCTCCATGGAAATTACCTGACATATCTTTTTGTAAATACTTTATTGGAGTTAAGAAGATTATGACTGACTTAGAATCCAGGTCTCTTTTTATGGAACATGTCGAAGAACATAGGGGATCGACTTTTATATATACTGATGGCTCCAAATCTGATGCTGGCGTTGGATTTGGAGTACATAGTAATGATTTTAATTGTAGAGGTGCACTTCCTCTAACAGCTTCCATATTTACTGCCGAACTGTATGGCATATTAACCGCTATTGAGAAAATAGCTTTGGAAAAGGAGGGTAATTTTACAATTTTTAGTGATGCAAGGAGTGTTCTTCAAGCTTTAGAAGTTTTTAATTCTAGTAACCCTCTAGTTTTAAAGATTTTAGAATGGCTTTTTATTATTGGACGGAAAGGTATAACTGTTCGATTTTGTTGGGTTCCAGCACATGTAGGTGTGTCTGGGAATGAGAAGGCAGATTTACTGGCGAAGAATGCGGCATCCGAGTTGCTACCAAGGAGGTATCCCATTCCATGTAACGATCTCCTACCTTACATCAAGAAATTGGTTTGTGATAAATGGCAACAGCACTGGGACAGTCAAGACGGCAATAAAATGAGGGAAGTAACAAATATCATATCACCTTGGAGGTATAACATGATTCCCCGAAAATGGGAGACGACTCTTTGTCGTCTCCGTATTGGTCACACACGGTTGACACACGAGTTTCTGCTGAAGGGCCAACACCAACCGTATTGCGAGGACTGCTTAGTACCTTTAACAGTGAGGCATTTGTTGACCGAATGCCCTAATTTTACTAACTTAAGAAATAGATATCTGTTTGAGGCTCGAGGTGAGGATGGCAGGTTTATCCTTGCCAAGATTCTTGGACATGATGTGTCTTACTATGCGAGCGGAATTTTTAGATTTATTTCAGAAGCAGGTCTTCTGAAAACTATTTAACTATTTTAATGACTTCTTAATTTTTATGGTTTTAATCGAATTCTCTTTTAATTTTCATATACAGTAAATGGTATCGGCGTCAATGACCTTAGATGTCAGGATGCCAGAAAACTTTCAATCAATCAATCAATCAATCAAGAAATTGGTTTGTGATAAATGGCAACAGCACTGGGACAGTCAAGACGGCAATAAAATGAGGGAAGTAACAAATATCATATCACCTTGGAGGTATAACATGATTCCCCGTAAATGGGAGACGACTCTTTGTCGTCTCTGTATTGGTCACACACGGTTGACACACGAGTTTCTGCTGAAGGGCCAACACCAACCGTATTGCGAGGACTGCTTAGTACCTTTAACAGTGAGGCATTTGTTGACCGAATGCCCTAATTTTACTAACTTAAGAAATAGATATCTGTTTGAGGCTCAGGGTGAGGATGGCAGGTTTATCCTTGCAAAGATTCTTGGACATGATGTGTCTTACTATGCGAGCGGAATTTTTAGATTTATTTCAGAAGCAGGTCTTCTGAAAACTATTTAACTATTTTAATGACTTCTTAATTTTTATGGTTTTAATCGAATTCTCTTTTAATTTTCATATACAGTATATGGTATCGGCGTCAATGACCTTAGATGTCAGGATGCCAGAAAACTTTCAATCAATCAATCAATCATCCATGCCAAATCTTCGACTCAGTCTGCAATACTGTCTAACTTACAGACAGGCAGTGATGAAATTACATTGGAAATGAAACCTCATCTTAATTTTAGTTATGGAAGGGGAGTGGTCTTTAATAAGGACCTATACGAATTTACAGAGGAGGAGATACTTTCTATGTGTCCATTAAATGTATGGAAAGTGCATAAGATTCCTGGAACTTCAATGATTATACTCACTTTCCAGGATGCTGATGTACCTTTCCATATTTTTATTGAAAATGAAAGGATTAAAGTTCGGCCTTTCAAACAAAAGCCCCTGCAATGTTTTAATTGTTTTAAATTTGGACACCCATCCAAAGTTTGTAAAAATGGAAAATTGTGTGGTATTTGCTCCAAAACTTATCATGGAGAATGTACACTTGAGGCCAGGTGTTCAAATTGCAATTTGAATCATAAATCAACTGATAGGAGATGCGAACTGTATAAGTTGGAGGAAGCTGCCCTAAACAAATCAAGTTTAGAACACATAAGTGTGGGACATGCAAAAAGATTGTTGAATAAATCAACCAGCTATGCAAAGGCCTTAAAATCAAAGGTAAATTTACCACAGGAGACAGCAACCCCACCTAGCACTGCCAGTAATCCTAAGAAAAGAAATACAACCTCTGATAATAAAGTACTGCATGACAAGGTAATCATATCGCCTTCTGAGGCTTTGCCACAGCGTATTAAAAATGGGTCATTGCCCATTTCTGTACAGCCTTCGTCCCCCATTACCAGCAATAGTACTAACCTCTCCCAGGCCATGTCCTTGCCTGATTTGATGGAGATGCCACCTGACACCAAGTTACCAGGTGCACCTGTATTGGGGAAGGTGCAAAAACCTGGTAGCTCAAAACCTACTAATCGGAAAAGAGAGAGACCTCCATCTCTCTCGCCCCCCTCCATAAGAAATATCAAAATTACGACGTCAAATAAGTATGATGATTTGTCAGTTGATATTTCTGATCTGGAAGTCAATTTAGATAAATCGGAAATTCAAGTGGAGGTCCACCAACCTCCTCAACAATCAGATCAAAAAGACAAAAAGAAAATCATAAATTCTAAACCCAATCTATCAAGACCCTCTTTAATAAAACCACCAAAAAATAGTGTTAGATCAAACACTGCTAATGGGAAGACTCCATCCAAGGGGTCTACCAAATTATAAACCATAGTTTTTTCCTCCATTTTGCAATGGAATTGTCAGGGTTTAAGGGCCAAATATGAAGAACTTAAGCTCCTTATTCATGAGTATTCCCCCATAATTATTTGTCTACAGGAGAGCAAACTTGATCATAATACCCCTTGCCCTCGCGAATACATTAGTTATAGGACACCATATGATCACCAAGTGGGGAGCCATGGCGGAAGTCTCATATACGTTCGTCGAGATGTTCCCCAAGTTTCTCTGTCTATTCGTACACCTCTGCAGGCAGTGGTTGTACAGATCGACATAGGGCGAAAATATACAATTTGTTCTCTGTACTTGCCTCCAAATGATAACATTTTGTATGACAACTTAGTGGAGGTTATTCAACAACTCCCTCAACCTTTCCTTTTACTTGGAGATTTGAATGGTAGACACCCTTTGTGGGGTGATGTTTTAGCAAACACGAGGGGAAATATCATAACATCAATTGTGGAAAATGAAGATGTGGGACTCCTTAATACAGGAGAGCCCACACACTTTCATGTCCAGACAGGTACCTTGTCATGTATTGACCTATCAATCGTAAGCTCTAATTGCCTTCTCGACTTTGATTGGAGAACATTAGATGATTGGCATACTAGTGATCACGCACCAATCATTATAAACACCAACAATGGTCCACCTTTACAGGGATCGCCACGATGGAATCTTGACAAGGCGGACTGGGATAAATTTCGTGAACTAAGCGAAATTGAGGGGGATGCAGGACAAGTTGAAAATATCGATGATGCCATAGACTTACTGAATGGAACTCTCCATACAGCTGGAGTCAATTCAATTCCCAAAACAACAGGGTTATTCAAACGACGACCCGTCCCGTGGTGGTCTTCAGAACTAACTGCCCTCCACAGAGCCACAAGAAGATCTCTAACACGATTGCGTAGACGCAGAACTGATGAGAATTTAATTATGTACAAGAAATGTAGAGCACAGTTCCGTCGTGCCATGAAAGAAGCAAGGCGCCAGTCATGGATGTCTTTTGTTTCCTCCATTAACAGTAGGACACCACCATCTGCTGTGTGGAGGAAAGTAAAAAAGATAGCTGGCAAATTCACCCCCAACCCACCACCAGTGTTGAAGGTGAATGGCCAGTATGTAACCGAAGCAAATGATGTTAGCAATGCCCTGGCTAATCATTTTTCAAATGTATCCAGCAAGTGTGAAGGAGCCCCTGGTCACCAGTATAGGAGCACTGAAGAAAAGAAAATTTTAAATTTTGCAACAAGAAGGGAAGAGTCGTATAATTCTCCTTTCACTGAAAGAGAATTTGATTCCGCACTTGCTCATTGCAATGATACAGCCCCTGGACCCGATGGAATTCCATATGCAATGATTAAACATGTACATTTTAATACAAAGCTATTTATTTTAAGTATTATTAATAGAATATGGCATGATCATAGTTACCCAAGTGTTTGGGAACTAGCCATTATTTTAGCCTTTTTAAAACCCGGTAAAGACAAGTTTTTAGCAGCAAACTATCGTCCAATTGCATTGACATCTTGTTTATGTAAAATCATGGAGAAGATGGTCAATGCAAGGCTGGTGTGGTACCTTGAAAAGAAAGGTATTTTATCACCGATTCAATGTGGATTCCGAAAAATGCACTCAACGACTGATGTGTTGATACGACTAGAGTCTTCTATTTGTGAAGCCTTTGCTTCCAAACAGCACCATGTTACAGTATTTTTTGACCTTGAAAAGGCATATGATACCACATGGAGATATGGTATTCTTAAAACCATTCATGAATTGGGATTGAGAGGAGAGCTGCCACTATTTATTCAGGCATTTCTTTCACGTAGAGTTTTTCAAGTGAGAGTGGGGGAAACTCTATCAGAGAGTAAGTGCCAGGAAGAAGGAGTTCCTCAGGGTAGTGTGCTGAGTGTAACCCTTTTTGCACTAGCAATTAATGGGATATCCTCAGCCATTCCCCAGGATGTTCTCTCAACATTATTTGTGGATGATCTCTCAATATCATTTGCTGGCACTAAAATGGCAATGGTTGAGAGAAAAATCCAACTCTCTATTGATAAAATTATCCAGTGGGCTGACATGAATGGATTTAAGTTCTCGACAAGTAAAACTACCATTGTCCATTTTTGTCGTATCCGGGGAGTACATCCAGACCCGGATATATACATTAAAAGTCAACGGATACCATGTGCAAGAGAAGCTAAATTTTTAGGTTTGATATTTGATTGTAGGCTTACATGGGTTTCTCACTTAAAAGCATTAAAAGCTAAATGTGTTGAAGCTCTGAATATCTTAAAAGTATTATCCCATACATCATGGGGGGCAGACCGCAGTACTATTTTAAAATTATACAAGGCCTTGATTTTTTCCAAAATTAGTTATGGTTGTGAGGTATATTCTTCAGCCACCTCAAGCCGGTTAAAAATATTAGACTCGATACATCATGCAGGTATTAGATTGTCTACTGGAGCTTTTAAAACCTCGCCTATCCCAAGTCTCCTTGTTGATGCTGGAGAGTTACCTCTAGACCTTTACCGAATGTCTTCCATTCTTCGGTATTGGTTTAGATTGCAAAGACTCCCTAACTCTCTAGCCTTTCAGACTGCAAGCCTTGTAAGACACGCATCATACTTTGAGTTGCACCCAAAATCTCTTCAACCCTATGGCTTTCGGGTGAAACGATTATTAAATAGTCTGGATATAATTAGAAATAAGGTACTTCCATTCAAGGTATCATCAACGCCTCCATGGAAGTTACCAGAGATATCTTTTTGTAAATATTTTATTGGAGATAAGAAGAATATGTCAGACATAGAAGCCAGGTCTCTTTTTAATGAACATGTTAAAGAACATAGAGGATCAACTTTTATCTATACTGATGGCTCCAAATCTGATGCTGGCGTTGGATTTGGAGTACATAGTAATGGTTTTAATTGTAGAGGTGCACTTCCTCTGACCGCTTCCATATTTACTGCCGAACTGTATGGCATATTAACCGCTATTGAGAAAATAGCATTGGAGAAGGAGGGTAATTTTACAATTTTTAGTGATGCAAGGAGTGTCCTTCAAGCTATGGAAGTTTTTAATTCTAATAACCCTCTAGTTTTAAAGATTTTAGAATGGCTTCTCATTATTGGACGGAGAGGTATAACAGTTCAATTTTGTTGGGTTCCAGCACATGTAGGTGTGTCTGGGAATGAGAAGGCAGATTCACTGGCTAAGGAGGCTGCATCCGAGTTGCTGCCAAGAAGGTATCCCATTGCCTGTAATGATTTCTTACCTGTCATCAAGAACTTGGTTTGCAATAAATGGCAACAGCAATGGGATAGTCAAGATGGCAATAAAATGCGAGAGATAACAAATGACATATCTCCTTGGAGGTATAATATGATGCCCCGAAAATGGGAGACGTCTCTTTGTCGTCTCCGTATTGGTCACACTCGGTTGACACACGAGTTTCTGCTGAAGGGCCAACACCAACCGTATTGTGATGACTGCTTAGTACCTCTAACAGTAAGGCATTTGCTGACTGAATGCCCCAATTATAACAACTTGCGGAATAGATATTTGTTTGAGGCTCGAGGTGAGGGTGGCAGGTTCATCCTTGCCAAGATTCTTGGAAATGATGTGTCCTACCATGCAAGTGGCATTTTTAGATTTATTTCAGAAGCAGGTCTTCTGAAAAATATTTAACTTTTATTACATTCAACTTTTATGATTTTAATTGAATACTCTTTTATTTTTTATTTTATTTTATCTTTTATTTTTGTATACATAAATTAAATGTTACCGGCGTCAATGACCTCAGATGTCAGGATGCCTGAAAACTTTAAATCAATCAATCAATCTGTTTTGAAGATTTCCTCTTAGGTTGAGGTCCGTCGTCCTGAGAGGATTTCCTCTTCTTTGACATGCCCCACTTGTGGAGAAGGTTCCTATTCTCCGTGGCGGCTTTGTCGGTGATCTCCTTCATAAGGTCAGAAGGAAAGAGGTGTTTGCCCCAGATGTTGGAGGAAATCAGCCTCCGGGGTTCGTGTTTCACAGTGGCACCTGCGAACACGAATTCACGACAGGCTCTCCGAGCCTTCATGAAGTGGTACATGTCCTTCACCAGGGTTGCCATGTGGGATTTGGCAAGTACCATGTAGTGGTCTGGTACTCTGGTGTCACAGGCCATAATGTCAAGTTGGACCTGGTGGGACATGGATGCTGCGAGCCTCTCCTTCCTATCATGTTCCCGACGAAGGAGGTGATCGTTAAGTTTCGGGAGGTCTTCATTAAACTGACGTCCGGCGACGTCAGGATCTAGCTTTCCCACCACGAAAGTATGCTGGATGTCCTTCCAGTGTCGAGCGGCGGGGGGAGTAACTATGGAGAAGGGTCTGCACTCCTCCAGTGCAGGGCAGGCTTTTCCCTCTTCCACAGCCTTGAGGCACGCAGCGAAGGCCTTTTCCATGAATGGAAGTACTGCATCCTCGGGTGCGACGTAGGTAGGGTGCTTCTTGCTCAGGGCCGGAAGCTTAGAGCAGGTAAAACCCCTACTTTTGAACGTGTTGGCTAGCATAGCCTGGGCCTTCGCGAGATCGAACACTATCTCTTCTTTCGGTTCGGTCTCTTCTTTAGAGGCAGGTTCAGAGCGAAGTCGGACGTAACAGTCCGGGTAGGCCTCAAAATTTGGGAAGAACTCCACGTCTTCCAGGGGGACCGAGCCGATCTTGTCACTGACGAAGATTCTGCCGGTCGCTATCACCATATGCTCAGCATACCTCCATGGGTTGGCATGAGAGCAAGCGGGGAGATCCTTAACCGAGATCTTCTTCGGTTCTTTGGATCCTATCATGGACCTGATGAACTCCTGATTCTCCTTCAGCTTGTCGTCCATGACGGCTTTAATCAACCGGAGCATCTCTTGGGTGGATGGTAAGGGTTCCGGGGTCGTGGAGGTAGACGGGAGAGACACTTCCGTCGGTGTAGGAGTAGGGGCGGTGATGGAAGGAGGAGCGACCTCTTGCTCCGACTCGGCGTATTCCACCTGGTCTTCATCATCTTCAGCTCCTTGAGCCATAAGGGTCTTCTCCGTACCCTCCGAGACATCCGACATGTGTTCATCATCATCGGAATCTAGGCGGCACTCGTGCATGGACTGGGCCATGACTACATCAGGTTCCACCGTAATTTGGACAGTGGGGATCAAATCCTTGGGCACCACAGAATCAGGGGAGGCCTTTGGGAACAGAAGTGACCTCAATTCTTCAGTGGCCAAGTACGGTCCGGTGGCATTCTTCTGGAAGCCACGCACCCATTTGGGTAGCTTCTCCCGAGAAATGTCCCTGACCTCCGCTGAGGGAGGGTTATGGAAGGCATCAGCTA
>NC_090731.1:143227380-143297380 GCF_036898095.1 Palaemon carinicauda
ATTGGTTTATTTTAGAGCTAACTGGGTAATTCTTATAAGTATATCTTTCTAATTACCTATATGATGATTTTTATTAATTTTACATTCTATCAGTTGCAGATCGGCTAAAGATGACATATGATGTCGAAAACTTCCAAATAAGACGATGGCAGTACTAATAATTTTAGTTATACTTAAATTACGATTCCCAAGAGGAACCCAACTGTAAACTATAATTGAATTTGAAATATGTAACCTTTATTTTTCAAATAAATATCAGGGTTGCGAACATAATCATATCATATCAATTACTCATTAATTTCCATCTTGAATTTTGAATATAAATGAATTAGTATCTTAACCTAATGTAGTCATGTTAGGTAAGAATGGTTCCGTGAAAGGAATAAACTTGTACAGTCAAGTTTATAAATCAAGGCTGGTATTGACTAGAGACTTCTGATCCGGCTTGGTGTAGTTATCAAATATAAGAACGAAGTATAGAGCCAGAACAAAGTATTTCAAGCTCTTGTGTATATAATGTCGATTCAGACAGACTTTACTATAGCGCAATTAGTAAACTTCAATTTAGGCTTGACTCTATTGCAGAAAACTGTTATTAGGTGAAAACAAGGTAGTCTCATCTCTCGTTAATTAATAGCAAGTTCAAGGTAAGGATAAGGTCGATATAAATACACTGAAGGTGTATGAATCAAATATACACTGAAAGTGTATGAATCAAATTAATACACTCAAGGTGTATGAATCAAATAAATACACTCAAGGTGTATGAATCAATCAGATTTAATGAATCCAAGTAAAGGAATTAAACTTTAACTGAATTTAATAGAGAAAATAAGATGCGAAACACAGGGACAATGATATACTAATATTGAATGTTTGAAAAAGTTTGTACGCATATAATTAATAACTAAAATTCAAAGAACTAAAGCACAATTCACGAATACTTCAAATTAATGATATTCGAATTCTTCACAATATTACTATTAATATTTCCATACCTTTGAAGTTAGGGTGACAAGGAGTTAGCAGGCAGTGTCAAAATGAGGAGAATGAAGTCGAAGGTCAGCTTTTCTACGGGCCAACCAAGGGAAAGGCCCGTGCCAACAACAAGTGTTGGCTTTAATACCCCAACAACGAAGGTCAGCTCCCTTAAACAAAAATAAAGATCGAAAGAAACTCTCCAACCAAACGACCCTTTAGTAACTACATCTCTGGAGCATACCTAACCTACTACATTACCAATAAATGGTGATAGACAACACGGTACGCAGACAAAATGTCGAAAGACAAAATGTCGAAGGTCAAAATGTCGACAACCAAAATGTCGACGGTCATAATGTCGACACTCTTTGAATATCAATAGACAAAATGTCGAAAGAAAAAATGATGATTGTCAGCATGCCGTTACGTTAGCCTGACAGTCTTTAAATCTTTAAATTACCTATTCAACAGCCTAAACAGTTTATTAAATCGTTTTTGCTATATAGTTTAACGAACCAGTTTAACTGCTTTTAAATAACGGTGTATTCAAATCTTATTTCTTCATTTCCTTTCTTGGAAGTCCAACGGTGTATTCAAATCTTATTTCTTCATTTCCTTTCTTGGAAGTCAGTCTTTATTATTACTTTCATAAGGCTTCCAAAAATGGAGTTTATCAAAACAAATAAAGGAGGTAAGAAGCTTGTGCACGATGGATACATTTACGTGATCGATAAGCAGAAAGAAGAAAAAATATATTGGAGATGCGAGAAACGGGGACTTTGCAGTGGAAGACTTGTTAGCAATGGTGAAGGGATATCAGTATCTCAAGAACACTGCCATCCTCCAGATTTAATGCGAAAAGAGGTGCTCAAAGTAAAAGAAGAGTTGCAAGAAAAAGCTAGTGAGTCGGAAGAAATTACTTCCTCGATAGTGAACAAATGTACTCAAAATATTCCTTGGGAAGTAGCCGGAGCTTTACCGAAAAAGGAATCACTTTCACGTACTGTGAAGAGAGTACGTAATTCTCGAAACGGTGATGAAGATTTAACTGTTACAACGAGAGGGGAAAACTTTTTACAGTACAGTTAAATTATGGTCATGTTATGAGAGAACACTAAATGGTTTACCAAGAACAAACAACATGCTTGAGGGCTGGCATAATGCTTTCAAGAGGAGGATGACAATTATCCACCCAACGGAAGAAAAGCTTCTTCGAAAACTCCGTTCTGAACAAGCAAGTACTGAAATGGTACTAGAGCAAGTTTTCCAGGGAAAGGACGTGGGGAGAAAGAACAAAAAATATACAGATGTAAACGCCAGGTTGAAAAACGTTGTTGAAGGATATGACTCTGATAATGTACTGGACTTTTTGCAGGCAATAGCTCGGAATTTATAACGATGTACTGTTATTCCACTATTAAATATTTTAACCCTTTTTAGCATGTATTAATAAAGCAATAATTTTATGGATCTTTTTATACACCTATAACTCTTTATCTATTAATTTTTTGTCTAAATTGAGAAAACCAAAGAAAACATATTTTAGTATCAATTTACATTCTTGGAGTTCATTTAAGAATAGTGTGTTCAAGTGTCTGAACGTCAAATATTTTTCTTTCGACATTTTGTCTATTGATACTCAAAGAGTGTCGACATTATGACCGTCGACATTATGACCGTCGACATTTTGGTTGTCGACATTTTGACCGTCGACATTTTGTCTTTCGACATTTTGTCCCACTACCAGACAACACACATGTATATAATATATATATATATATATATATATATATATATATATATATATATATATATATATATATATATATATATATATATACATTATATATATATATATACATTATATATATATATATATATATATATATATATATATATATATCTATATCTATATATATATATACATTATATATATATATACATTATATATATATATACATTATATATATATATACATTATATATATATATATATATATATATATATATATATATATATATATATATATATATTTTGTGTGTGTGTATGTGGCTGTTTCTTGACATTGTATGTCCTGAAATGCAGTTTGCACTTAGGGTTAGACTTTTTTTTAAAACCTCTGGTTGCAAGATTGGTAGCTACCTTGCCTTTCATTTGGAAAGACTAGGATTCAATTCCAATACGAAGTAGAAATTTGTTTGTATTTGAGTACGATATTGTGTTGACTTTTATTCAAATTGACTTGAGGTTAATTCGGAATAAAAGATATCAATTGTGTCATCTGGTGGGTCGGGAAGTCTTGGAAACTCGCTTGTACGAGACTGATGTCTCGCCAGGTAAATCCTGTAATGCATTTAGCACTTCTTTTAAAGCCTCTGGTGACATGATTGATAGCGACCTTGCCTATCTCATGAAAAGACTACAGATGCATCCCAGTTTGAGGAAGAAATTTATTGCTATTTCAGCACAATGTTGTTTTCATCCATAATGACTCATTTGGGTCATTCGAATTGAAACCTATCAATTGTGTCACCTAGTGAGTTGGGAAGTTGTGGGAAACTCGCTGGTATGAGACTGATGTCTCGCCAGGTAAATCCAGAAATGCAGTTAGCACTTGGGTTCTGACTTCTTTTAGAACCTCTGGTTGCAAGATTGCTAGCTACCTTGTCTTTCATATGGAAAGACTAGTGTTCAATCCCACTTTGAGGCAGAAAGTTATTTTTACTCCAGCACGATATTGTGATGATTTTCACCCATATTGACTGAGGGATAATGTTAAATTAAAGATACCAGTTGTCACCTGGTAGCCCAGGAAGTCGGGGAAAACTCGCTGGTATGAGACTGATGTCTCAGACAGGTCCTATACAGTAAGAGTATGGGTCCTGATCTTAATAGGTAAATCCTGAATGCACTTAGCATTTAGGTTTTGACTTCTTTTAGAGAGTCTGGTGGCATGATTGGTAGCGACCTTGCCTTTCACATGAAAAGCATAGGGTTCAATCCCAGTATGAGGTAGAAGTTATTTCTATTCTAGCATGATAATGTGTAAATTTTCATCTATATTGACTCATTAGGGGCAATTCTAATAAAAAGTTATCAGCTTTGTCACGCTGTGGGTCAAGAAGTCAGGTAAATCTCGCTGGTATGAGAATGATGTCTCGCCAGGTAAATGCTGAATGCAGTTAACACTTAGGATCTGACTCTTACTTTAAAGCCTCTGTTAGGATGATTGGTAGCGACCTTGCCTTTCATATGAAAGGACTAGGGTTTCATGATTTTCATCCCAGTCTGAGGTAGAAATTTATTTCTAATTGTGCACAATATTGTGGTGATTTTCATCCATATTGACTCTGTGAAAATTTGAATTAAAAGCTAACAATTATGTTACCGGGTCGGTTGGAAAGTGACTGTGTTACCAAGGGAATCCTCTAAAGTAGTTAGTAGTTAGATTCGGACTGCTTTTAGAGCCTCAGGTAGCATGATTGGTAGCAATCTTGCCTTTCATATGTAAAGACTAGGGTTAAATCCCAGTATGAGGTACAAGTTATTTCTATTCTAGCACAATATTGTGTTGATTTTCATCCATATTGACGCATTAGGGGTAATTTGAATTAAAAGCTATCAGTTGTGTCCAAGTTGGTCAAGAAGTCTGGGAAAACTTGCTGGTATGAGACTGATGTCTCACCAGGTAAATCCTGATTGCATTTAGCGCTTAGGTTCTGAATTTTTTTTAGCCCTTTTAGTGGCATGATTGGTAGCGACCTTGCCTTTCATATGTAAAGACTAGTGATCAATACCAGTATGAGGTTGTAGTTATGCCTATTTTAGCACGATATTGTGTTGGTTATCATCCATATTGACTCATCAGAGGTAATTCTTAAAAGCTATCAATTGTCACCAGGTGGGTCAGGAAGTCGGAAAACTTGCTGGTATGAGGCTGATATCTCACCAGGTAAATCCTGAATGCATTTAGCACTTAGGTTCTGACTTCTTTTAGAGCCTATGGTGGCATGATTGGTAGCAATCTTGCCTTTCATATGGAAAATGTAGTGTACAATCCCAGTAGGAAGTAGAAGTTATTTCTATTTGAGTACGATATTGTGTTGATATTCATCCCCTTTACTCATAAGGGGTAATTCAAATTAAAACCTATTAATTGTGCCACCATTGGGGCCAGGAGGTTGGGGAAAACTCGCTGGTATGAGACGGATTTCTCGCCAGGTGAATCCTGAATGCATATAGCACTTAGGTTCTGACTCCTTTTAGACTTTCTACAGTACACACAGTTAAAAGTGCCACTTCCTGAAAACAAAAACTTTATGATTAGCGTAAAATAAAGTGAATATGCACTTACCCCCTCTCTAGTACTTTGTAGCATTTCCTTTGCACTTATGACGTCCTTCAAGCGCTTGGGAACACTAACAACCAGATTTTGGAGGGTCTCGGGTTCTAATCCTTCCCAAACCTCATGGATGGTTGCCTTGAGCTTGGGGAGGGTTTAGATATCCCTTTTCTGGAGTTTCCTCTTAACCACAGACCAGAGATTTTATATGGCGTTTAGGTCAGGAGAGAAGCTGGGCCAATCATTAAAATAAGGATCCTCACAGTCCCTCAACCATTGCAGGACACTTTTTACTGTGTGACATGGTGCATCATCCTGCATAAAAAAACTGGTCACTTCTCAAAACTGTTGCCCAAATAATCACACAACAGTTCAAAATAATTGTACTGGTTCATGTATTGGTTTTTGGGTAAGAAACCTAATTCACCAACTCCCCCATAACCAAAAGAACCCCAACCCATAACATTTAAGGGGGCTTACAGTCTTTGAGGTGTACTGTGGCAGGTGTGGGTCGGAACCAGGTGGTCTGTAAATCCGCTTGGCACCACTACCTGTCACAGTAGACGTGGCTTCATCAGTCCAGAGTACCTCACGCCATTTATCCAGGTACTACGCCAAATACTTCTTAGCAAAATTGATCCTGTTTTGCTTATGCCTAACCGTTATCAGCGGCCTCCTCCTGGCGTTACATGACCTTAACAAGAGGTCGTCATGGATCCTTTCCTAAACTGTTCTAAAGGAGACGTCACCAAGCATACTAATGCTTTCATCCTTAATTTCCCTTGCTGTAAGGGAAGGATCTTTCTTCAATTAACGATGTATAAGCCTTAAAGTAGCAGGCTTTATCTTCCTTGGCCTCCCAGACCAGGATTTTGGCACATGAATGGCATCCTCCTCCCCCTCCTCAAAACAATAGATCCATCTGTACACTGTTCTTTGATAATTGATTTTGCTCAAAAATTTGGCGCATTGGAATCCCTGCCTTGTACAGATCTATTATTGTGGGTATTACTTCACGCCCTGTATGCGTTCTGGAGCTCATTACAAACCCCAACAGCACGACACAAACAACAATACACGTGAAAAAAAAGGGGGAAAGATAGGGACCTACAGTCCAACAATTCTGCTCACTACGATGACACGCGGGTGACTGAAGGGTCGAGTGCTGTGTAGAGGAAAGTTATGAGATTATTATTATTTATTATTATTATTATCATTATTATATTATTAACAATCAAAAGCCACAGTAGTGTTAAAATATATTATTGTACAATGGTAAAAAATATACGAGGAGAGACTTTCGGATACTGCTCCGTATCCCTCTTCAGTCCTACTGACGGTCAAACAATGGAGGGAGCGTTACAACAGGGAAAAAAAAAAAAATAACTGGTTCAAGGCGGATGGATGTAAGTGGTGGTCAGGTAACCCCTGTTCGGTTGTTTCTGTTGGCGAGATGGCTGGAACGACGAATTGGTCGTTCATGTGATTCCAGCTGAGCAGACACTCCATCGGTGCCATGACTTGAAGGTGTAGTAACCTCAGTCATCTGGGATAAAAGAGAGGTGGGAGCAACATCAGGGGTCTCACAATCGCCAGACATATAAGTCCTAAAATCGAGGTCAATTATTAAAGAATTGGTAAAACTATCTTCATCAGTGAAGGTTTTGTTCCCTTCAAAAGCACACCCACAATGGTAAAAAATATACGAGGAGAGACTTTCGGATACTGCTCGGTATCCCTCTTCAGTCCTAGGGAGCGTTGCAACAGTGAAAAAAAAAGAATAACTGGTTCAAGGCGGAGGGATCTAAGTGGTGGTCAGGTAACCCCTGTTCGGTTGTTTCTGTTGGCGAGATGGCTGGAATGGCGAAGTGGTCGTTCATGTGATTCCAGCTGAGCAGACACTCCATCAGTGCCATGACTTGAAGCTGTAGTAACCTCAGTCATCTGGGATAAAAGAGAGGTGGGAGCAACATCAGGGGTCTCACAATCACCAGACATATAAGTCTCAAGATCGTGGTCAATTATTAAAGAATTGGTAAAACTATCTTCATCAGTGAAGGTTTTGTTCCCTTCAAAAGCACACCCACAATGGTAAAAAATATACGAGGAGAGACTTTCGGATACTGCTCCGTATCCCTCTTCAGTCCTACTGACGGTCAAACAATGGAGGGAGCGTTACAACAGTGAAAAAAAAAAAATAACTGGTTCAAGGTGGAGGGATCTAAGTGGTGGTCAGGTAACCCCTGTTCGGTTGTTTCTGTTGGCGAGATGGCTGGAATGGCGAAGTGGTCGTTCATGTGATTCCAGCTGAGCAGACACTCCATCGGTGCCATGACTTCATGCTGTAGTAACCTCAGTCATCTGGGATAAAAGAGAGGTGGGAGCAACATCAGGGGTCTCACAATCACCAGACATATGTCCTAAAATCGTGGTCAATTATTAACCCATTACTGCCTGAATTTTTTGTTCTTAATTTTTTCATTATTTAAGTTTAATATGTATATTTATATGGTATTATCATATATTTGATGTTTTTTTTCATGGTATTTGTCCATATATAGGACCTACTATATATAGTAGGTTAGGCAGATAAGGGGTACACATTTTTATTGAGGAGTATTTTCTATAAATAATATTCTATTGGTATTTTTTCATTACAAGGAGTATGTATTAGAAGTAAGACACTCAATAATAGTGTATTTATTACTGAATATTACAAAGAAATATTGCAGTTTACTGCTAAAATTTGTTGCATTTGTAAGCCCTATTACTTTTGCACGTGCTGACAGTATTTGAATATGTGAAATGGATAATAATTCTTACTTCTACAAGTGAAATGTTTAACAGAAAATTGTGATACTGTAGAATAAAATAGAAATAAAACTGGTTCCTGCTTTAGAGAAACTTCATTCTTAGTTAAATTTTGAGATAAATTCCGTGATATCACACAATAACAAACCAGATACTATAATTAGCAGTATTCTAAAGTGCACGACAATGATAATTAACAAAACATTTCACACACAATGGAACTTCACACTTCATACACCCTTGCGAAGGACGAGATTTACAAGAGGATAGAGCACATTTCCATGCCTGTTTTCCAAGGGGTTCGACGAGGTGACCAATATTGTCATAACGTACATCTGGAATAACCCGAGATGATTGTCTTTGCCGGCCTATTCCCACACGTGGTTCTGCCTGCTGAAGGTATGTCCTTGCAATGTAGCGCTTGAATGACAACAGTGGAAGGTTGCTTTCATCAACACGATGCAGAAGCCAGCAGTTCTGAATCGTTGCATCAATTACCCAAGAAAATATAGGCCACCACCACTTTTTCATTCTAATGGATATACGGTAACAATTGATGTTTTGGTCCATCCTATCAGTGCCACCCATGTGCCTGTTGTAATCCCCGATGAGATAAAGACGACTTACACTAATTTTCTTTTTGTCCTTTTCTGACCATCGAGATACACTTTCCAGAGGATAAACATGAGAAATATTTGATACCACTGAAACTACTGCACTATCCTTCCAGCGTACCAACAAGATCTTGTGAATATTATCCACAACAACATCCGCATCTCCTCGAGGAATCTTCTATATTTCGTTCTTCGGAATTCTGTTGTCCCTTATTGTTCCAGTTGCTCCATAGTTTATCTCTCGTAGGTGATTTACTAAAGGTAAACTTGTGAAGTAGTTGTCGAAGCAAAACGTCACTGGTATATCTTTGATATGACTTGGTAGTTTTTCAAATAAAATCATCAAAGTGCCCCCACCTTTTCCAAACCTTTCTTCATAGTGACGATTCAACCCGAAGGCTGTCCCTTGGTATACATCAAAAGTAGCTAAATAACCAAGTGGAGAATTTAGGCACCAAGCTTTAAATCCAAATCTCACAGGTTTATTCCAAATGCACTGTTTGCATCCATGCCTACCAAAATATTCTATCATTGCTTCATCAAGTGATATATGTTGATCCATAGGGTAAGCCATGGCAATTTTGTGTTCAAATGATTCATTAGAGGTCGGATTTTTGCCAGTTTGTCATCCTTTTTTAGTGCCTGATTATCAGTGGAAGGCAGAAACCGTAATATTTCTTCAAATCTATCACGTGACATTGCCTTAGCAACGAGTTCGACTCCAACATCAGCATCCAAAGACCAGTATAAGCGGCGACTTGGTAATGTGTGGTATCCTGAGAGTATGAGAATGCTTGGATAGTAACAGGGAACTGAAAGTTTGAAACTACCGAGGCATTGTTAGCTGGAAAGTCACTTCACCAGCGACGAGGTATGTATCCAAGGACCAGAAAATAGCAAACAAGCAGTTTATTCTAACGAAGAAACAACCAATTTGCTTTAGGGTGATACTTTTCTAAGATTTTTCCTGTCCGGTCCCTATTTTGGCTTCATATCTGCCTGACCTACTATATATAGTAGGTAATGAAAAATAGCCTGTAATATTTATGCTTCAATTGCTATCTCAATTTCTGATATATGAATTGATTCATGGTTTTAAGTGTCATGATATGTATCAGTATAAAGACGTTTAATGGACTTGTGTAACCATGAGCTCAAATTAAAAATGTGAATATATTAAAACATTCTACATATCTTTGGTATTTTGTCAAAAAGTCGAAAAATATGGATACTTCAAAGAAAAACTCCTGTTTATATTATCGATTAGATTTAAAAGAACTCAGGAATATGCAAAACAATGAGAAAAACATAAAAAATTGGGGTGTAATTTGTCCTAGCAATTGTACTACTATATATAGTAGGTCAGGCGTTAATGGGTTAAAGAATTGGTAAAACTATCTTCATCAGTGAAGGTTTTGTTCCCTTCAAAAGCACACCCACAATGGTAAAAAATATACGAGGAGAGACTTTCGGATACTGCTCCGTATCCCTCTTCAGTCCTACTGACGGTCAAACAATGGAGGGAGCGTTACAACAGTGAAAAAAAAAAATAACTGGTTCAAGGTGGAGGGATTTAAGTGGTGGTCAGGTAACCCCTGTTTGGTTGTTTTTGTTGGCGAGATGGCTGGAACGGCGAAGTGGTCGTTCATGTGATTCCAGCTGAGTAGACACTCCATCGGTGCCATGACTTGAAGGTGTAGTAACCTCAGTCATCTGGGATAAGAGAGAGGTGGGAGCAACATCAGGGGTCTCACAATCACCAGACATATAAGTCCTAAAATCGTGGTCAATTATTAAAGAATTGGTAAAACTATCTTCATCAGTGAAGGTTTTGTTCCCTTCAAAAGCACACCCCTTTCTAATAGCAGCTCCTTCCACTAGGCGACGAACACCAACATCCTCACTCATAAAAATGACAAGAGGCACCATTCCAATTGATGTTGTGTCCTGGAACGAATGAATGTGAAACAAGAGCATTATTCAATGCATGGAGTTCATAGGCCCTACGATGTTCAGAAAGTCTTACATCCAAACCCCGCCCACTTTCTCCAAAGTATTTCTGAGGGCAATTGGCACAGGGAATTTGATAAACACCGGGTGTTTTCCTAATACCATTGTTGTTATTTTTGCACACTAACCGATTTCTGATAGTATTTTTAAAATTGAAAGCAATTTGAATTTCTTTTTGCTTACTATTTGCAAGATAGATATCTTCCAGTTTCGGATTGTAAGCTATGGATAAATACTTCTTATTTTTTACCACATTAAGATTACCTGCTGCACTCGTACTGTAATATATTCGTTTTGCTTTAGAGACAGCTCTCTTCATGTTGTGATTGGGATATTTCAGACCCTTAAAAACATTGAAGATATGCTGAAGCTCGAATTCTAAAAGTTCGGTATCACAAATACGAAGGTCTCTAAGACAGAAGTTGACAATAATATTCGCTTTTACCCTCAACGAATGAAAGGATTAGAAATGAATGTACCCCTCAGCATTAGTATTTTTACGAAACACCGAAAATTTAAACCTGTTACTTACGTTATCTCTAATAACCAAAACATCCAAAAGTGAAAGCTTATCTTCCTCCAGTTCAACAGTGGATTTTATAGAGGGTACAATGCTATTGGCATGGTCAACTAGTTGTTGTAGCCGTGCGTCGTCTCCTTTGAAAAGAATAAAGATATCATCAACAAATCGGACCCAGACCAGTGGCTTAATGTGTGGATCACTATGTTCTAAACTACTCTTCTCTAAAAACTCCATGCACAGATTGGACAAGATGGGCGATAATTTTGAGCCCATAGACACACCAAACAGTTGCTTATAACAAATATTGTTAAAGTAAAAGTGATTAGTAGATAGGCACAATCTAACTAATTCCAAAAAAGGTTCTAATGGAATGGGGATGTGTAACTGTTCTTCTAAAATCTTTGTCCTAAGGTTATCTAAAACATATTCCAAAGGAACATTGGTGAATAAAGCTGTGATGTCTAAACTAACCATTCTGCAGTGTCACCTATCTTTTATCCCAGATGACTGAGGTTACTACAGCTTCAAGTCATGGCACCGATGGAGTGTGTGCTCAGCTGGAATCACCTGAACGACTACTTCGCCGCTCCAGCGGTCTCGCCAGCAGACACATCCGGACAGGGATTACCTGACCACCACTTAGATCCATCCGCCTTGAACCAGTTATAATTATTATTTTTTTTTTTCACTGTTGTAACGCTCCCTCCATTGTTTGACCGTCGGTAGGACTGAAGAGAGATACAGAGCAGTATCCGAAAGTCTCTCCTTGTATATTTTTTACCGTTGTACAATGATATATTTTAACACTACTGTGGCTTTTGATTGTCAATATTATAGCCTCGTTACGGGTTCCTTAGTTCATTATTAATATTATTATTACTAGCCAAGCTACAACCCTAGTTGGAAAATCAAGATGCTATAAGCCCAAGGGCTCCAATAGGGAAAAATAGCTCAGTGAGGAAAGGAAATAAGGAAATAAATAAATGATGCGAATAGATTAACAATAAATCATTCTAAAAACAGTAACAACGTCAAAACAGATATGTCCTATATAAACTATTAACGTTAAAAAAACATATGTCATATGTAAACTATAAACAGACTCTTGTCAGCCTGGTCAACATGAAAACATTTGCTCCAACTTTGAACT
The DNA here is from genome assembly GCF_036898095.1 of Palaemon carinicauda. Classification (NCBI taxonomy): domain Eukaryota; kingdom Metazoa; phylum Arthropoda; class Malacostraca; order Decapoda; family Palaemonidae; genus Palaemon; species Palaemon carinicauda. The sequence goes on from NC_090731.1 coordinate 143,239,812, forward strand.
TTTGAAGTTCTACTGATTCAACTACCCAATTAGGAAGATCTTTCCACACCTTATTACAACATTTTGAAGCAGCAGTGAAACATCACTCGCTTTCAAATCACGCAAGGAACTTGCCTTTTTTTTTTTCCTTGGAATAGTGGCATGATTTCTAGCGACCTTGCCTTTCATATGAAAATTCTAGGGTTCAATCCCAGTATGAGGCTGAATTTATTTCTATGCTAGAACAAATTGTGTTTATTTTCACCCATATTGACTCATAAAAGGTAGTTCGAATTGAAAGCTATCGATTGTGTCACCAGGTGGTTTAGGAAGTCAGGAAAAATACCCTGTTATGAGACTGATGTCTCACTAGGTAAATCCTGAATGCATTTAGCACTTAGGTTTTGACTCTTTTTAGACACTCTAGTGGTATCATTGGTAGCAACCTAGCCTTTCATATGTAAAGTCTGGGGTTCAATCCCAGTATGAGATAGAACTTATTTCTAATTTAGCACCATATTGTGTTAATTTTCATCCATATTGACTCATTAGGGGTAATTTGAATTGAAGGCTATCAATTGTCACCAAGTGGGTCAGGATGTCGAGGAAAACTTGCTGGTATGAGACTGATGTCTCACCAGGTAAATCGTGAATGCATTTAGCACTTGGGTTCTGACTTAGTCCTTCTAGTGGCATGATTGGTAGCGACCTTGCTTTTCATATGAAAAGTCTAGGGTTCAAACCCAGTATGAGGTAGAAGTTATTTTTATTTTAGTGCGATGTTGTATTATTTTTCTTCTATATTAACTCGGGTAATTCGAATTAAAAGCTATCAGCTGTCACCAGGTGGGTCAGGAATTCAGGGAAAACTCGTTGGTATGACGCTGATATCTCATCAGGTAAATCCTGGATGCATTTAGCACTTAGGTTCTGACTTAGGCCTTCCAGTGGCATGATTGGTAGCAGTTTCCTTTCATATGAAAAGTCTATGGTTCAATCCCAGTACAAAGTAGAATTTATTTCTATACTAGCATGATATTGCGATAATTTTCATCCATATTGACTCATTAGTGATAATTCGAATTGAAAGCTATCAATTGTGTCGTCAGGTGGGTCAGGATTTCATAGAAAACACTTTGGTATGAAACTTATGTCTCACCAGGTAAATCCTGGTAGCACTTAGGTTCTGACTTGGGTCTTTTAGTGGCATGATTTGTAGCGACCTTGACTTTCATATGAAGAGTTTAGGGTTCAATCCCAGTCTGAGGCGCAAGTTATTTTTATTTTAGCGCGATATTGTATAAATTTTCATCTATGTTCACTCATTTGGGGGTAATTCGAATTAAAACCTATCAATTGTGTTACTAGGTGCGTGAGGAAGTATGGGAAAACTCGGTGGTATGAGACTGATGTCTGGCCAGGTATTTCCTGAATGCATATAGCACTTGGGTTCTGATTTAGACCTTCAAGTGGCATGTTTGGTAACAACATTGCCTTTCATATGAAAAGTCTAGGGTTCAATCCCAGTTTGAGGTAGAATTTAATTTCACTTTAGCACGATATTGTATCAATTTTCATCTAAATCAACTCATTATAGGTAATTCGAATCAAAAGTTATCAATTTTGTCACCAGGTGGGTCAGGAAGTCTGGGAAAACTTGCTTGTATGAGACTGATGTCTTGCCAGGTAAATCCTGAATGCATTTAGCACTTGGGTTCTGACTTAAACCTTCTACTGGCATGATTGATAGTGACCTTTCCTTTCAGATGAATAGTCTAGGGTTCAATGACAGTATGAGGTAGAAGTTATTTTTATTTTACCGCGATATTAAATTAATTTCCATTCATATTGACTCTTTAGGGGTAATTAGAATTAAAAGCTATCAATTGTGTCACCAGAGGGGGTCAGGTAGTCGAGGAAAACTAGCTGGTATGAGACTGATTTCTCACCAGGTAAATCCTGAATGCATTTAGCACTTGGGTTCTGACTTAGACCTTCTACTGGTATGATTGGTAGCGACCTTTCCTTTCATATGAATAGTCTAGTGTTCAATGACAGTATGAGGTAGAAGTTATTTTTATTTTAACGCTATATTAAATTATTTTCATTCATATTGACTCATTAGGGGTAATTCGAATTGAAAGCTATCAATTGTGTCACTGGGGGGGGGGGTGGTCAGGAATTCTGGGAAAACTAGCTGGTATGAGACTGATGTCTCACCACGTAAATCCCGAATGCATTTAGCACTTGGGTTCTGACTTAGACCTTCTACTGGCATGATTGGTAGTGACCTTTCCTTTCATATGAATAGTCTAGGGTTCAATGACAGTATGAGGTAGAAGTTATTTTTATTTTAACGCGATATTAAATTAATTTTCATTCATATTGACTCATTAGGGGTAATTCGAATTAAAAGCTATCAATTGTGTCCCGGGGGGGGGGGGGGGGGGGTCAGGAATTCTGGGAAAACTAGCTGGTATGAGACTGATGTCTCACCACATAAATCCTGAATGCATTTAGCACTTGGGTTCTGACTTAGACCTTCTACTGGCATCATTGGTAGTGACCTTTCCTTTCATATGAATAGTTTAGGGTTCAATGACAGTATGAGGTAGAAGTTATTTTTAATTTAACCCTGGATAGGTACGGTGGGTCGTTTGCGACCCCGAGCGTCAAAAAAAAACAGGTTTTTCTCACGTGACTCACCCCTGTGACTGAATTTGTGGGTGATCGACCTGCAGGAGGTGTCTCCCCTACACGCTCTAGTAGTGTCCAGATGTGCATTGCTGTAGCTGTACTCCTTCCCCGATTTCTGAGACGCGTCGGGGTCGTTCGCGTCCGAGTTTACCCTTCTGAGGTAGTTTGCATAATTATCAAAGTTATTACGTATTATGAAATTATCGTAGAATGGTGCAACTTGTATAGGTTATCAGTTGTGGAAAGTCTTGGTGGATTGTTTGGCTACCATGTGCATGTTTTTTTTTTTTAGTTAAAATGTCGTTCATCACCACGAGGACCATTTTACCGCGAGTGCCCCTTTTTCATTTTTTTTCATTTTTTTGCCAAGTCATTTTTCCGTAAGATATTGCCAAATAGTGTCGTAAAACTTTTGCTTGTTTAGTGTTGGAAAGTGTGTCTAGATGATCTGGCTACCCATGCATGACTTTGTTTTTGTCAGATACGACGTAGTTATTGGTATATTGGGTATTTAACTGCGGTTACCAATTTCTGTTTTTTTTTCAATATTTGTAAAAATTACTACGTAGTAAGGAATTGCCGTATATTATTCATTTTTTTTTCATGTTTATGTGTTGGAAAGTGTGCCTTGATGGTTGGGCTAACACGTGCATGTCTTTTTTTTTATCTGAGATGTCGTATATTAGAATGTCGGGCATTTTACCGCGAGTGTCCCTTTTTAATTTTTTTTAATTTTTTTGCCAAGTCATTTTTCCGTAAGATATTGCGAAATAGTGTCGTAAAACTTTTGCTTTTTTAATGTTGGAAAGTGTGTGTAGATGATCTGGCTACCCATGCGTGATTTTGTTTTTGTCAGATACGACGTAGTTATTGGTATATTGGGTATTTAACTGTGGTTGCCAATTTCTGTTTTTTTTTCAATATTTGTAAAAATTTACTCCGTAGTAAGGAATTGCCGTATATTATTGATTTTTTTTTCATGTTTGTGTTAGAAAGTGTGCCTTGATGGTTGGGCTAACACGTGCATGTCTTTTTTTTTTATCTGAGATGCCGTATATTAGAATGTTGGGCATTTTTCCGCGAGTGCCCCTTTTTATTTGTTTTGCATTTTTTTGCTTAGTCATGTTACCGTAAGGAATTGGCAAGTAGTGTCGCAAAACTTATATTTTTATAGTGTTGGAAAGTGTTTCTAGATGATCTGGCTACCCATGCCTATTTTTTTTTTAGCCAGATATGGCGTATATATAAGTATGTGTTCGATTTTCCTGTGATTGCCATTTTTTCGTTTTTTCCCATTTCTTTCAAAATTACTACGTACTAAGGAACTATCACAGAGTAATATTTCATTTATATGTTTATTTGTCGGAAAATATGCCTTGATGGTTTGCCTAGCACGTGGCTGAAATTTTTTTTTTCTGAAATGCCGTATATTAGAATGGCCATTTTTCCACGAGTGCCCCTTTTTATTTGTTTTGCATTTTTTTGCTTAGTCATGTTACCGTAAGGAATTGGCAGGTAGTGTCGCAAAACTTATATTTTTATAGTGTTGGAAAGTGTTTCTAGATGATCTGGCTACCCATGCCTATCTTTTTTTTTAGCCAGATATGGCGTATATATAGGTATGTGTTCGATTTTCCGGTGATTGCCATTTTTTCGTTTTTTCCCAATTCTTTCAAAATTACTACGTACTAAGGAACTATCACAGAGTAATGATTCCTCTAGATGTTTATTTGTCGGAAAATTTTGTTTACTTTTTTTTTGATTGAATATCATCAAATTTTTTTAGCTAAAATATTGTTTTACATTTTTTTTTTTCGATTTTATTTCTCTTCAAAAAAAATTTTTTGGGTCAGAATTTTAATTTTATATTCGTAAAATAATCGACAATTATCCAGCAACCCACCATACAATTTTTATGCATATCCAATAATAATTAGATTAGTAAATAACACCTTGAAATTGACATACCCTTCCTACATTTCAAGTGGCAGATTAGGGAGTCTGAGTCAGTGTGGTTGGCGGCCATTTTGTGGACATATCCGAAGCGTAAGCTGCCCTATCTATATATATTCTTGTTCCCTATAGAATTTGTGATATTTTGGTATATTTTTACCTGCATAAATATCATATTATATATTAAATATATGTATTTTTTTACGAAATTTCCAAGTACTCAAAAAATTACCTTTAGATATGGCCCCTGATATAAATGTAATTTACAAAATAATGAAGATTTTTTTACATATTTCAATTTTAGGATAACATATGTTTATTCCCTAAAAAAATTAGCCACTTCCTATTTCATTTGGGTACCCAAAAAAATTCATGAAATTTGGACAATTTTTTTTGGCCAAAAAAAGTTACCCTTTTTTTCTCATTTCAGATCTTCACCTCCATGGGTCTGACTTCATCCAAAATACATCAAGATGTGTCCTAAACATTCAAGAATCAATTCCTAAAAGGATTTGTGTATATATGTATAAACTTTTTTTTTATGAATTTTTAAGTCAGGTCTTTTTTTTTTCTACTTAATTTTTTAAAATATTTATAATAAATAGTTTTTCTGCAGATGAGTAGTATTTATCTTTACAGTTGTTTTAAGCATTCATTGAAGTTTTTTTTTGGCAAAAGAAAAAAGGAGGTTACTGCAAAAACTGATTTTTCAAGAATTTTTTTTGGCGTCGGGGTCGTTCGCGTCCGAGTATACCCTTAAAGGGGTGTCCGAGGACCGTACCTATCCAGGGTTAACGCGACATTAAATTAATTTTCCTTCATATTGACTCATTAGGGGTAATTTGAATTAAACCTATCAATTGTGTCACGGGGGGGGGGGGGTGGTCAGGGATTCTGGGAAAACTAGCTGGTATGAGACTGATGTCTCACCACGTAAATCCTGAATGCATTTAGCACTTGGGTTCTGACATAGACCTTCTACTGGCATGATTGGTAGTGACCTTTCCTTCCATATGAATAGTCTAGGGTTCAATGACAGTATGAGGTAGAAGTTATTTTTACTGTGATTTTGAATTAATTTTCATTCATATTGACTCATTAGGGGTAATTCGAATTAAAAGCTATCAATTGTGTCACGGGGAGGGGGGGGGGGTGTCACGAATTCTGGGAAAACTAGTTGGTATGAGACTGATCTCACCACGTAAATCCTGAATGCATTTAGCACTTGGCTTCTGACTTAGACCTTCTACTGGCATGATTGGTAGTGACCTTTCCTTTCATATGAATAGTCTAGGGTTCAATGACAGTATGAGGTAGAAGTTATTTTTATTTTACCGCGGACAGTATGAGGTAGAGGTTATTTTTATTTTACCGCGATATTGAATTAATTTTTGTTCATATTGACTCATTAGAGGTAATTCGAATTAAAAGCTATCAATTGTTTAATCAAGGGGGTCAGGAAGTCGGGGATAACTAGCTGGTATGAGACTGATGTCTTGCCAGGTAAATCCTGAATGCATTTAGCACTTGGGTTCTGACTTAGACCTTCTACTGGCATGATTGGTAGTGACCTTTCCTTCCATATGAATAGTCTAGGGTTCAATGACAGTATGAGGTAGAAGTTATTTTTACTGTGATTTTGAATTAATTTTCATTCATATTGACTCATTAGGGGTAATTCGAATTAATAGCTATCAATTGTGTCACGGGGAGGGGGGGGGGGTGTCAGGAATTCTGGGAAAACTAGTTGGTATGAGACTGATCTCACCACGTAAATCCTGAATGCATTTAGCACTTGGCTTCTGACTTAGACCTTCAACTGGCATGATTGGTAGTGACATTTCCTTTCATATGAATAGTCTAGGGTTCAATGACAGTATGAGGTAGAAGTTATTTTTATTTTACTGCGGACAGTATGAGGTAGGAGTTATTTTTATTTTACTGCGGACAGTATGAGGTAGGAGTTATTTTTATTTTACCGCGATATTGAATTAATTTTTGTTCATATTGACTCACTAGGGGTAATTCGAATTAAAAGCTATCAATTGTGGCAACAAGGGGGTCTGGAAGTCGGGGAAAACTAGCTGGTATGAGACTGATGTCTCACCAGGTAAATCCTGAATGCAATTAGCACTTGGGTTCTGACTTAGACCTACTGGCATGATTGGTAGTGACCTTTCCTTTCATATGAATAGTCTAGGGTTCAATGACAGTATGAGGTAGAAGTCATTTTTATTTTACCGCGATATTGAATTAATTTTCATTCATATTGACTCATTAGGGGCAATTCGAATTAAAAGCTATCAATTGTTTCACCAGGGGGGTCAGGAAGTCGAGGAAAACTAGCTGGCATGAGACTGATGTCTCACCAGGTAAATCCTGAATGCATTTAGCACTTGGGTTCTGACTTAGACCTTCTACTGGCATGATTGGTAGCAACCTTTCCTTCCATATGAATAGTCTAGGGTTCAATGACAGTATGAGGTAGAAGTTATTTTTATTTTACCGCGATATTGAATTAATTTTCATTCATATTGACTCACTAGGGGTAATTCGAATTAAAAGCTATCAATTGTGTCACCCGGGGGGTCAGGAAGTCGGGGAAAACTCGCTGGTATGAGACTGATGTCTCACCAGGTAAATCCTGAATGAATTAAGCACTTGGGTTCTGACTTAGACCTTCTACTGGCATGATTGGTAGTGACCTTTCCTTTCATATGAATAGTCTAGGGTTCAATGACAGTATGAGGTAGAAGTTACTTTTATTTTACCGCGATATTAAATTAATTTTCATTCATATTGACTCATTAGGAGTAATTCGAATTAAAAGCTATCAATTGTGTCACCAGGGGGTCAGGAAGTCTGGGTAAACTAGCTGGTATGAGACTGATGTCTCACCAGGTAAATCCTGAATGCAATTAGCACTTGGGTTCTGACTTAGACCTACTGGCATGATTGGTAGTGACCTTTCCTTTCATATGAATAGTCTAGGGTTCAATGACAGTATGAGGTAGAAGTCATTTTTATTTTACTGCGATATTGAATTAATTTTCATTCATATTGACTCATTAGGGGCAATTCGAATTAAAAGCTATCAATTGTTTCACCAGGGGGGTCAGGAAGTCGAGGAAAACTAGCTGGCATGAGACTGATGTCTCACCAGGTAAATCCTGAATGCATTTAGCACTTGGGTTCTGACTTAGACCTTCTACTGGCATGATTGGTAGCGACCTTTCCTTCCATATGAATAGTCTAGGGTTCAATGACAGTATGAGGTAGAAGTTATTTTTATTTTACCGTGATATTGAATTAATTTTCATTCTTATTGACTCATTAGAGGTAATTCGAATTAAAAGCTATCAATTGTTTCACCAGGGGGTCAGGAAGTCGGGGAAAACTCGCTGGTATGAGACTGATGTCTCACCAGGTAAATCCTGAATGCATTTAGCACTTGGGTTCTGACTTAGACCTTCTACTGGCATGATTGGTAGTGACCTTCCCTTACATATGAATAGTCTAGGGTTCAATGACAGTATGAGGTAGAAGTCATTTTTATTTTACCACGATATTGAATTAATTTTCATTCATATTGTCTCATTATGGGTAATTCGAATTAAAAGCTATCAATTGTGTCACGGGGGGAGGGGGGGGTCAGGAAGTTGGGGAAAACTAGCTGGTATGAGACTGATGTTTCACCAGGTAAATCCTGAATGCATTTAGCACTTGGGTTTTGACTTAGACCTTCTACTGGCATGATTGGTAGCGACCTTCCCTTTCATATGAATAGTCTTAGGTTCAATGACAGTATGAGTTAGTTATTTTTATTTTATCGCGATATTGAATTAATTTTCGTTCCAATTTGACTCATTAGTGGTAATTCGAAATAAAAGCTATCAATTGTGTCACCAGGGGGGTCAGGAAGTCGGGGAAAACTAGCTGGTATGAGACTGATGTCTCACCAGTAAATCCTGAATGCATTTATCACTTGGGTTCTGATTTAGACCTTCTACTGGCATGATTGGTAGCGACCTTCCCTTTCATATGAATAGTCTTGGGTTCATTGACAGTATCAGGTAGAAGTTGTTTTATTTTACCGCGATATTGAATTAATTTTCATTCATACTGACTCACTAGGGGTAATTCGAATTAAAAGCTATCAATTGTGTCACTAGGGGGGTCAGGAAGTCGGGGAAAACTAGCTGGTATGAGACTGATGTCTCGTCAGGTAAATCCTGAATGCATTTAGTACTTGGGTTCTGACTTAGACCTTCTACTGGCATGATTGGTAGTGACCTTTCCTTTCATATGAATAGTCTAGGGTTCATTGACAGTGTGAGGTAGAAGTTATTTTATTTTACCGCGATATTGAATTAATTTTCATTCATACTGACTCACTAGGGGTAATTCGAATTAAAAGCTATCAATTGTGTCACCAGGGGGGTCAGGAAGTCGGGGAAAACTAGCTGGTATGAGACTGATGTCTCACCAGGTAAATCCTGAATGCATTTAGCTCTTGGGTTCTGACTTAGACCTTCTACTGGCATGATTGGTAGTGACCTTTCCTTTCATATGAATTTTCTAGGGTTCAATGACAGTATGAGGTAGAAGTTATTTTTATTTTACCGCTGACAGTATGAGGTAGAAGTTATTTTTATTTTATCGCCATATTGAATTTGTTTTCATTCATATCGACTCATTAGAGGTAATTCGAATTAAAAGCTATCAATTGTGTCACTAGGGGGGTCAGGAAGTCGGGGAAAACTAGCTGGTATGAGACTGATGTCTCACCAGGTAAATCCTGAATGCATTTAGCACTTGGGTTCTGACTTAGACCTTCTACTGGCATGATTGGTAGTGACCTTTCCTTTCATATGAATAGTCTAGGATTCAATGACAGTATGAGTTAGAAGTTGTTTTTATTTTACCGTGATATTGAATTAATTTTCATTCATATTGACTCATTAGGGGTAATTCGAATTAAAAGCTATCAGTTGTGTCACCAGGTGGGTTAGGAAGTCTGGGAAAACTAGCTGGTATGAGACTAATTTCTCACCAGGTAAATCCTGAATGCATTTAACGCTAGGGTTCTGACTTAGACCTTCTACTGGCATGATTAGTAGTGACCTTTCCTTTCATATGAATTTTCTAGGGTTCAATGACAGTATGAGGTAGAAGTTATTTTTATTTTACCGCTGACAGTATGAGGTAGAAGTTATTTTTATTTTACTGTGATATTGAATTAATTTTCATTCATATTGACTCATTAGGGGCAATTCGAATTAAAAGCTATCAATTGTTTCACTAGGGGGGTCAAGAAGTCGGGGAAAACTAGCTGGTATGAGACTGATGTCTCACCAGGTAAATCCTGAATGCATTTAGCACTTGGGTTCTGACTTAGACCTTCTACTGGCATGATTGGTAGTGACCTTCCCTTTCATATGAATAGTCTACTGTTCAATGACAGTGTGAGTTAGAAGTTGTTTTTATTTTACCGCGATATTGAATTAATTTTCATTCATATTGACTCATTAGGGGTAATTCGAATTAAAAGTATCAATTGTGTCACCAGGTGGGTTAGGAAGTCTGGGAAAACTAGCTGGTATGAGACTGATTTCTCACCAGGTAAATCCTGAATGCATTTAACACTAGGGTTCTGACTTAGACCTTCTACTGGCATGATTGGTAGTGACCTTTCCTTTCATATGAATATTCTAGGGTTCAATGACAGTATGAGGTAGAAGTCATTTTTATTTTACCACGATATTCAATTAATTTTCATTCATATTGTCTCATTATGGGTAATTCGAATTAAAAGCTATTGTGTCACGGGGGGAGGGGGGGGGGTCAGGAAGTCGGGGAAAACTAGCTGGTATGAGACTGATGTTTCACCAGGTAAATCCTGAATGCATTTAGCACTTGGGTTCTGACTTAGACCTTCTACTGGCATGATTGGTAGCGATCTTCCCCTTCATATGAATAGTCTTGGTTTCAATGACAGCATGAGTTAGTTATTTTTATTTTATCGCGATATTGAATTAATTTTCGTTCCAATTGACTCATTAGGGGTAATTCGAAATAAAAGCTATCAATTGTGTCACCAGGGGGGTCAGGAAGTCGGGGAAAACTAGCTGGTATGAGACTGATGTCTCACCAGTAAATCCTGAATGCATTTAGCACTTGGGTTCTGACTTAGACCTTCTACTGGCATGATTGGTAGCGACCTTCCCTTTCATATGAATAGTCTAGGGTTCAATGACAGTATGAGTTAAAGTTATTTTTATTTTATCGCGATATTGAATTAATTTTCGTTCCAATTGACTCATTAGGGGTAATTCGAAATAAAAGCTATCAATTGTCACCAGGGGGGTCAGGAAGTCGGGGAAAACTAGCTGGTATGAGACTGATGTCTCGTCAGGTAAATCCTGAATGCATTTAGTACTTGGGTTCTGACTTCGACCTTTTACTGGCATGATTGGTAGTGACCTTTCCTTTCATATGAATAGTCTAGGGTTCATTGACAGTATGAGGTAGAAGTTATTTTATTTTACCGCGATATTGAATTAATTTTCATTCATACTGACTCACTAGGGGTAATTCGAATTAAAAACTATCAATTGTGTCACCAGGGGGTTCAGGAAGTCGGGGAAAACTAGCTGGTATGAAGACTGATGTCTCACCAGGTAAATCCTGAATGCATTTAGCACTTGGGTTCTGACTTAGACCTTCTACTGGCATGATTGGTAGTGACCTTTCCTTTCATATGAATAGTCTAGGGTTCAATGACAGTATGAGGTAGAAGTTATTTTTATTTTACCGCGATATTAAATTAATTTTCATTCATACTGACTCACTAGGGGTAATTCGAATTTAAAGCTATCAGTTGTGTTCAGGTTGATCAGGAAGTCGGGGAAAACTAGCTGGTATGAGACTGATGTCTCACCAGGTAAATCCTGAATGTATTTAGCACTTGGGTTCTGACTTAGACCTTCTACTGGCATGATTGGTAGTGACCTTTCCTTTCATATGAATAATCTAGGGTTCAATGACAGTATGAGGTAGAAGTTATTTTTATTTTACCGCGATATTAAATTAATTTTCATTCATATTGACTCATTAGGGGTAATTCGAATTAAAAGCTATCAATTGTGTCACCAGGGGGGTCAGGAAGTCTGGGTAAACTAGCTGGTATGAGATTGATTTCTCACGAGGTAAATCCTGAATGCATTTAGCACTTGGGTTCTGACTTAGACCTTCTACTGGCATGATTGGTAGTGACCTTTCCTTTCATATGAATAGTCTAGGATTCAATGACAGTATGAGTTAGAAGTTGTTTTTTTTTTTACCGCGATATTGAATTAATTTTCATTCATATTGACTCATTAGGGGTAATTCGAATTAAAAGCTATCAGTTGTGTCACCAGGTGGGTTAGGAAGTCTGGGAAAACTAGCTGGTATGAGACTAATTTCTCACCAGGTAAATCCTGAATGCATTTAACACTAGGGTTCTGACTTAGACCTTCTACTGGCATGATTAGTAGTGACCTTTCCTTTCATATGAATTTTCTAGGGTTCAATGACAGTATGAGGTAGAAGTTATTTTTATTTTACCGCGGACAGTATGAGGTAGAAGTTATTTTTATTTTACCGTGATATTGAATTAATTTTCATTCATATTGACTCATTAGGGGCAATTCGAATTAAAAGCTATCAATTGTTTCACTAGGGGGGTCAAGAAGTCGGGGAAAACTAGCTGGTATGAGACTGATGTCTCACCAGGTAAATCCTGAATGCATTTAGCACTTGGGTTCTGACTTCGACCTTCTACTGGCATGATTGGTAGCGACCTTCCCTTTCATATGAATAGTCTAGGGTTCAATGACAGTATGAGGTAGAAGTTATTTTTATTTTACCGCGATATTAAATTAATTTTCATTCATATTGACTCATTAGGGGTAATTCGAATTAAAAGCTATCAATTGTCACCAGGGGGGTCAGAAAGTCTGGGAAAACTAGCTGGTATGAGATTGATTTCTCACCAGGTAAATCCTGAATGCATTTAGCTCTTGGGTTCTGACTTAGACCTTCTACTGGCATGATTGGTAGTGACCTTTCCTTTCATATGAATTTTCTAGGGTTCAATGACAGTATGAGGTAGTTATTTTTATTTTACCGCGGACAGTATGAGGTAGAAGTTATTTTTATTTTATCGCCATATTGAATTAGTTTTCATTCATATCGACTCATTAGAGGTAATTCGAATTAAAAGCTATCAATTGTGTCACTAGGGGGGTCAGGAAGTCGGGGAAAACTAGCTGGTATAAGACTGATGTCTCACCAGGTGAATCCTGAATGAATTTAGCACTTGGGTTCTGACTTAGACCTTCTACTGGCATGATTGGTAGTGACCTTCCCTTTCATATGAATAGTCTACTGTTCAATGACAGTGTGAGTTAAAGTTGTTTTTATTTTACCGCGGTATTGAATTAATTTTCATTCATATTGACTCATTGGAGGTAATTCGAATTAAAAGCTATCAATTGTGTCACCAGGTGGGTTAGGAAGTCTGGGAAAACTAGCTGGTATGAGACTGATTTCTCACCAGGTAAATCCTGAATGCATTTAACACTAGGGTTCTGACTTAGACCTTCTACTGGCATGATTGTTAGTGACCTTTCCTTTCATATGAATTTTCTAGGGTTCAATGACAGTATGAGGTAGAAGTTATTTTTATTTTACCGCAGATAGTATGAGGAAGTTATTTTTATTTTACCGTGATATTGAATTAATTTTCATTCATATTGAGTCATTAGAGGTAATTCGAATTAAAAGCTATCAATTGTTTCACCAGGGGGGTCAAGAAGTCGGGGAAAACTAGCTGGTATGAGACTGATGTCTCACCAGGTAAATCCTGAATGCATTTAGCACTTGGGTTCTGACTTAGACCTTCAACTGGCATGATTGGTAGTGACCTTTCCTTTCATATGAATTTTCTAGGGTTCAATGACAGTATGAGGTAGAAGTTATTTTTATTTTACCGCAGATAGTATGAGGAAGTTATTTTTATTTTACCGTGATATTGAATTAATTTTCATTCATATTGAGTCATTAGAGGTAATTCGAATTAAAAGCTATCAATTGTTTCACCAGGGGGGTCAAGAAGTCGGGGAAAACTAGCTGGTATGAGACTGATGTCTCACCAGGTAAATCCTGAATGCATTTAGCACTTGGGTTCTGACTTAGACCTTCTACTGGCATGATTGGTAGCGACCTTTCCTTCCATATGAATAGTCTAGTGTTCAATGACAGTATGAGGTAGAAGTTACTTTTATTTTACCGCGATATTAAATTAATTTTCATTCATATTGACTCATTAGGGGTAATTCGAATTAAAAGCTATCAATTGTCACCAGGGGGGTCAGAAAGTCTGGGAAAACTAGCTGGTATGAGACTGATGTCTCACCAGGTAAATCCTGAATGCATTTAGCACTTGGGTTCTGACTTAGACCTTCAACTGGCATGATTGGTAGTGACCTTTCCTTTCATATGAATTTTCTAGGGTTCAATGACAGTATGAGGTAGAAGTTATTTTTATTTTACCGCGGACAGTATGATGTAGAAGTTATTTTTATTTTACCGTGATATTGAATTAATTTTCATTCATATTGACTCATTAGAGGTAATTCGAATTAAAAGCTATCAATTGTTTCGCCAGGGGGGTCAAGAAGTTGGGGAAAACTCGCTGGTATTAGACTGATGTCTCACCAGGTAAATCCTGAATGCATTTAGCACTTGGTTTCTGACTTAGACCCTCTACTGGCATGATTGGTAGTGACCTTTCCTTACATATGAATAGTCTAGGGTTCAATGACAGTATGAGGTAGAAGTCATTTTTATTTTACCACGATATTGAATTAATTTTCATTCATATTGTCTCATTATGGGTAATTCAAAATAAAAGCTATCAATTGTGTCACGGGGGGGAGGGGGGGGGGTCAGGAAGTCGTGGAAAACTAGCTGGTATGAGACTGATGTTTCACCAGGTAAATCCTGAATGCATTTAGCACTTGGGTTCTGACTTAGACCTTCTACTGGCATGATTGGTAGCGACCTTCTCTTTCATATGAATAGTCTTGGGTTCAATGACAGTATGAGTTAAAGTTATTTTTATTTTATCGCGATATTGAATTAATTTTCGTTCCAATTGACTCATTAGGGGTAATTCGAAATAAAAGCTATCAATTGTGTCACCAGGGGGGTCAGGAAGTCGGGGGAAAACTAGCTGGTATGAGACTGATGTCTCACCAGGTAAATCCTGAATGCATTTAGCACTTGGGTTCTGACTTACACCCTCTACTGGCATGATTGGTAGCGACCTTCCCTTTCATACTAATAGTCTTGGGTTCAATGACAGTATGAGTTAGTTATTTTTATTTTATCGCGATATTGAATTAATTTTCGTTCCAATTGACTCATTAGGGGTAATTCGAAATAAAAGCTTTCAATTGTGTCACCAGGGGGGTCAGGAAGTCGGGGAAAACTAGCTGGTATGAGACTGATGTCTCGCCAGTTAAATCCTGAATGCATTTACCACTTGGGTTCTGACTTAGACCTTCTACTGGCATGATTGGTAGTGACCTTTCCTTTCATATGAATAGTCTAGGGTTCATTGACAGTATGAGGTAGAAGTTATTTTTATTTTACCGCGATAATAACCCTGGATAGGTACGCTCCTCGGACACCCCTTTAAGGGTATACTCGGACGCGAATGACCCCGACGCCAAAAAAAATTCTTGAAAAATCAGTTTTTGCAGTAACCTCCTTTTTTCTTTTGCCAAAAAAAAACTTCAATGAATGTTTAAAACAACTGTAAAGATAAATACTACTCATCTGCAGAAAAACTATTTATTATAAATATTTTAAAAAATTAAGTAGAAAAAAAAGACCTGACATAAAAATTCATAAAAAAAAAGTTTATACATATATACACAATTCCTTTTAGGAATTGATTCTTGAATGTTTAGGACACATCTTGATGTATTTTGGATGAAGTCAGACCCATGGAGGTGAAGATCTAAAATGAGAAAAAAAGGGTAACTTTTTTTGGCCAAAAAAATTTGTCCAAATTTCATGAATTTTTTTGGGTACCCAAATGAAATAGGAAGTGGCTAATTTTTTTAGGGAATAAACATATGTTATCCTAAAATAGAAATATGTAAAAAAATCTTCATTATTTTGTAAATTACATTTATATCGGGGGCCATATCTAAAGGTAATTTTTTGAGTACTTAGAAATTTCGTAAAAAAATACATATATTTAATATATAATATGATATTTATGCAGGTAAAAATATACCAAAATATCACAAATTCTATAGGGAACAAGAATATATATAGATAGGGCAGCTTACGCTTCGGATATGTCCATAAAATAGCCGCCAACCACACTGACTCAGACTCCCTAATCTGCCACTTGAAATGTAGGAAGGGTATGTCAATTTCAAGGTGTTATTTACTAATCTAATTATTATTGGATATGCATAAAAATTGTATGGTGGGTTGCTGGATAATTGACGATTATTTTACGACTATAAAATTAAAATTCTGACCCAAAAAAAGTTTTTTGAAGGGAAATAAAATCGAAAAAAAAAATGTAAAACATTATAATATTTTAGCTAAAAAAATTTTATGATATTCAATCAAAAAAAAAAGTAAACAAAATTTTCTGACAAATAAACATCTAGAGGAATCATTACTCTGTGATAGTTCCTTAGTACGTAGTAATTTTGAAAGAATTGGGAAAAAACGAAAAAATGGCAATCACCGGAAAATCGAACACATACCTATATATACGCCATATCTGGCTAAAAAAAAGATAGGCATGGGTAGCCAGATCATCTAGAAACACTTTCCAACACTATAAAAATATAAGTTTTGCGACACTACTTGCCAATTCCTTACGGTAACATGACTAAGCAAAAAAATGCAAAACAAATAAAAAGGGGCACTCGTGGAAAAATGGCTAACATTCTTATATATGGCATTTCAGAAAAAAAAAATTCAGCCACGTGCTAGGCAAACCATCAAGGCACATTTTCCGACAAATAAACATCTAAATGAATAATTACTCTGTGATAGTTCCTTAGTACGTAGTAATTTTGAAAGAAATGGGAAAAAACGAAAAAATGGCTATCACAGGAAAATCGAACACATACCTATATATACGCCATATCTGGCTAAAAAAAGAAGATAGGCATGGGTAGCCAGATCATCTAGAAACACTTTCCAACACTATAAAATTATAAGTTTTGCGACACTACTTGCCAATTCCTTACGGTAACATGACTAAGCAAAAAAATGCAAAACAAATAAAAAGGGGCACTCGTGGAAAAATGGCCATTCTAATATACGGCATTTCAGAAAAAAAAAATTTCAGCCACATGCTAGGCAAACCATCAAGGCACATTTTCCGACAAATGAACATATAAATGAAATATTACTCTTGATAGTTCCTTAGTACGTAGTAATTTTGAAAGAAATGGGAAAAAACGAAAAAATGGCAATCACAGGAAAATCGAACACATACTTATATATACGCCATATCTGGCTAAAAAAAAATAGGCATGGGTAGCCAGATCATCTAGAAACACTTTCCAACACTATAAAAATATAAGTTTTGCGACACTACTTGCCAATTCCTTACGGTAACATGACTAAGCAAAAAAATGCAAAACAAATAAAAAGGGGCACTCGCGGAAAAATGCCCAACATTCTAATATACGGCATCTCAGATAAAAAAAAAGACATGCACGTGTTAGCCCAACCATCAAGGCACACTTTCTAACACATAAACATGAAAAAAAAATCAATAATATACGGCAATTCCTTACTACGTAGTAAATTTTTACAAATATTGAAAAAAAACAGAAATTGGCAACCGCAGTTAAATACCCAATATACCAATAATACGTCGTATCTGACAAAAACAAAATCACGCATGGGTAGCCAGATCATCTAGACACACTTTCCAACACTAAAAAAGCAAAAGTTTTACGACACTATTTCGCAATATCTTACGGAAAAATGACTTGGCAAAAAAATGAAAAAAAATGAAAAAGGGACACTCGCGGTAAAATGCCCGACATTCTAATATACGGCATCTCAGATAAGAAAAAAAAAGACATGCACGTGTTAGCCCAACCATCAAGGCACACTTTCTAACACATAAACATGAAAAAAAAATGAATAATATACGGCAATTCCTTACTACGTAGTAATTTTTACAAATATTGAAAAAAAACAGAAATTGGTAACCGCAGTTAAATACCCAATATACCAATAACTACGTCGTATCTGACAAAAACAAAGTCATGCATGGGTAGCCAGATCATATAGACACACTTTCCAACACTAAACAAGCAAAAGTTTTACGACCCTATTTGGCAATATCTTACGGAAAAATGACTTGGCAAAAAAATGAAAAAAAATGAAAAAGGGGCACTCGCGGTAAAATGGTCCTCGTGGTGATGAACGACATTTTAACTAAAAAAATAATCATGCACATGGTAGCCAAACAATCCACCAAGACTTTCCACAACTGATAACCTATACAAGTTGCACCATTCTACGACAATTTCATACTACGTAATAACTTTGATAA
Source organism: Palaemon carinicauda (assembly GCF_036898095.1). Lineage (NCBI taxonomy): Eukaryota > Metazoa > Arthropoda > Malacostraca > Decapoda > Palaemonidae > Palaemon > Palaemon carinicauda. Next base: position 143,258,098 of record NC_090731.1, read on the forward strand.
TTATGCAAACTACCTTAGAAGGGTAAACTCGGTCGCGAACGACCCCGACGCGTCTCAGAAATCGGGGAAGGAGTACAGCTACAGCAATGCACATCTGGACACTACTAGAGCGTGTAGGGGAGACACCTCCTGCACGTCGATCACCCACAAATTCAGTCACGGGGGTGAGTCACGTGAGAAAAACCTGTTTTTTTTTGACGCTCGGGGTCGCAAACGACCCATCGTACCTATCCAGGGTTAAATTAATTTTCCTTCATATTGACTCATTAGGGGTAATTCGAATAAAAAGCTATCAATTGTGTCACCAGGGGGGTCAGGAAGTCGGGGAAATCTAGATGGTATAAGACTGATGTCTCACCAGGTAAATCCTGAATGTATTTAGCACTTGGGTTCTGACTTAGACCTTCTACTGGCATGATTGGTAGTGACCTTTCCTTTCATATGAATAGTCTAGTGTTCAATGACAGTATGAGGTAGAAGTTATTTTTATTTTACCACGATATTAAATTAATTTTCATTCATATTGACTCATTAGGGGTAATTCGAATTAAAAGCTATCAATTTTCACCAGGGGGGTCAGGAAGTCTGGGAAAACTAGCTGGCATGATTGGTAGTGACCTTTCCTTTCATATGAATTTTCTAGGGTTCAATGACAGTATGAGGTAGAAGTTATTTTTATTTTACCGCGGACAGTATGAGGTAGAAGTTATTTTTATTTTATCGCCATATTGAATTAGTTTTCATTCATATCGACTCATTAGAGGTAATTCGAATTAAAAGCTATCAATTGTGTCACTAGGGGGTCAGGAAGTCGAGGAAAAGTAGCTGGTATGAGACTGATGTCTCACCAGGTAAATCCTGAATGCATTTAGCACTTGGGTTCTGACTTAGACCTTCTACTGGCATGATTGGTAGTGACCTTTCCTTTCATATGAATATTCTAGGGTTCAATGACAGTATGAGGTAGAAGTCATTTTTATTTTACCACGATATTGAATTAATTTTCATTCATATTGTCTCATTATGGGTACTTCGAATTAAAAGCTATCAATTGTGTCACGGGGGGGAGGGGGGGGGGGGGTCAGGAAGTCGGGGAAAACTAGCTGGTATGAGACTGATGTTTCACCAGGTAAATCCTGAATGCATTTAGCAATTGGGTTCTGACTTAGACCTTCTACTGGCATGATTGGTAGCGACCTTCCCTTTCATATGAATAGTCTTGGGTTCAATGACAGTATGTGTTAGTTATTTTTATTTTATCGCGATATTGAATTAATTTTCGTTCCAATTGACTCATTAGGGGTAATTCGAAATAAAAGCTATCAATTGTGTCACCAGTGGGGTCAGGAAGTCTGGGAAAACTAGCTGGTATGAGACTGATGTCTCGCCAGGTAAATCCTGAATGCATTTCGTACTCTGGTTCTGACTTAGACCTTCTAATGGCATGATTGGTATCGACCTTTCCTTCCATATGAATAGTATAGGGTTCAATGACAGTATGAGGTAGAAGTTATTTTTATTTTACTGCGATTTCAAATAAATTTTCATTCATGTTGACTCATTAGGGGTAATTCGAATTAAAAGCTATCCATTTTGTCACCAGGGGGGTCAAGACGTTGGGGAAAACTAACTGGTATGAGACAGATTTCTCACCAGGTAAATCCTGAATGCATTTAGCACTTGGGTTCTGACTTAGACTTTATACTGGCATGATTGGTAGTGACCTTTCCTTCCATATGAATAGTCTAGGGTTCAATGACAGTATGAGGTAGAAGTTATTTTTATTTTACCGTGATATTGAATTAATATTCATTCATATTGACTTATTAGGTGTAATTCGAATTAAAAGCTATCAATTGTGTCACCAGGGGGGTCAGGAAGTCTGGGAAAACTAGCTGGTATGAGACTGATGTCTCACCATGTAAATCCTGATTGCATTTAGCTCTTGGGTTCTGACTTACACCTTCTACTGGCATGATTTGTAGTGACCTTTCCTTTCATATGAATAGTATAGGGTTCAATGACAGTATGAGGTAGAAGTTGTTTTTATTTTACCGCGATATTAAATTAATTTTCATTCATATTGACTCACTAGGGGTAATTCGAATTAAAAGCTATCAATTGTGTCACCAGGGGGGTCAGGCAGTCTGGGAAAACTAGCTGGTATGAGACTGATTTCTCACGAGGTAAATCCTGAATGCATTTAGCACTTGGGTTCTGACTTAGACCTTCTACTGGCATGATTGGTAGTGACCTTTCCTTTCATATGAATTTTCTAGGGTTCAATGACAGTATGAGGTAGAAGTTTTTTTTATTTTACCGCAGACAGTATGAGGCAGAAGTTATTTATATTTTATCGCGATATTGAATTTTTATTCATATTGACTCATTAGAGGTAATTCGAATTAAAAGCTATCAATTGTCACCAGGGGGGTCAGGAAGTCGGGGAAAACTAGCTGGTATGAGACTGATGTCTCACCAGTAAATCCTGAATGCATTTAGCACTTGGGTTCTGACTTAGACCTTCTACTGGCATGATTGGTAGTGACCTTTCCTTTCATATGAATAGTCTAGGGTTCAATGACAGCATGAGGTAGAAGTCATTTTCATTTTACCGCGATACTGAATTAATTTTCATTCATATTGAGTCATCAAGGGTAAATCGAATTAGAAGCTATCAAACGTGTCACCAGGGGGGTCAGGAGTCAGGAAGTCGGGGAAAACTAGCTGGTATGAGACTGATGTCTCGCCAGGTAAATCCTGAATGCGTTTAGCACTTGGGTTCTGACTTAGACCTTCTACTGGCATGATTGGTAGTGACCTTTCCTTTCATATGAATAGTCTAGGGTTCAATGACAGTATGAGGTAGAAGTCATTTTTATTTTACCACGATATTGAATTAATTTTCATTCATATTGTCTCATTATGGGTAATTCGAATTTAAAGCTATCAATTGTGTCACGAGGGAAGGGGGGGGGGGGGTCAGGAAGTCGGGGAAAACTAGCTGGTATGAGACTGATGTCTCACCAGGAAAATCCTGAATGCATTTAGCACTTGGGTTCTAACTTAGACCTTCTACTGGCATGATTGGTAGCAACCTTCCCTTTCATATGAATAGTCTTGGGTTCAATGACAGTATGAGTTAAAAGTTATTTTTATTTTATCGCGATATTGAATTAATTTTCGTTCCAATTGACTCATTGGGGGTAATTCGAAATAAAAGCTATCAATTGTGTCACCAGGGGGTCAGGAAGTCGGGGAAAGCTAGCTGGTATGAGACTGATGTCTCACCAGGTAAATCCTGAATGCATTTAGCACTTGGGTTCTGACTTAGACCTTCTACTGGCATGATTGGTAGTGACCATTTCTTTCTTATGATTAGTCTAGGGTTCAATGACAGTATGAGGTAGAAGTTATTTTTATTTTACCGCGATATTGAATAAATTTTCATCCATGTTGACTCATTAGGGGTAATTCGAATTAAAAGCTATCAATTGTGTCACCAGGGGGGTCAGGAAGTCGGGGAAAACTAGCTGGTATGAGACTGATTTCTCACGAGGTAAATCCTGAATGCATTTAGCACTTGGGTTCTGACTTAGACCTTCTACTGGCATGATTGGTAGTGACCTTTCCTTTCATATGAATTTTCTAGGGTTCAATGACAGTATGAGGTAGAAGTTTTTTTTTATTTTACTGAGGACAGTGTGAGGTAGAAGTTATTTTTATTATACCGTGGATAGTATGAGGTAGAAGTTATTTTTATATTATCGCGATATTGAATTAATTTTCATTCATATTGACTCATTAGAGGTAATTCGAATCTAAAGCTATAAATTGTTTCAACAGGGGGGTCAGGAAGTCGGGGAAAACCAGCTGGTATGAGACTTATGTCTCGCCAGGTAAATCCTGAATGCATTTAGTACTTGGGTTCTACTGGCATGATTGGTATCGACCTTTCCTTCCATATTAATAGTCTAGGGTTCAGTGACAGTATGAGGTAGAAGTTATTTTTTTATTTTACCGCTATATTGAATTAATTTTCATTCATGTTGACTCATTAGGGGTAATTCGAATTAAAAGCTATCAATTGTGTCACCAGGGGGGTCAGTAAGTCGGGGAAAACCAGCTGGTATGAGACTGATATCTCACCAGGTAAATCCTGAATGCATTTAGTACTTGGGTTCTGACTTAGACCTTCTACTGGTATGATTGGTAGCGACCTTTCCTTTCATATGAATAGTCTAGGGTTCAATGACAGTATGAGGTAGAAGATATTTTTATTTTACCGCGATATTGAATTAATTTTCATTCATATTGACTCATTAGGGGTAATTCGAATTAAAAGCTATCAATTGTCACCAGGGGGGTCAGGAAGTCGGGGAAAACTAGCTGGTATGAGACTGTTGTCTCACCAGGTAAATCCTGAATGCATTTAGCACTTAGGTTCTGACTTTTTTTAGACCTAATGCCCTGAATGGTAGTAACCTTGCTTTTCATATCGTTCAATGCCAGTATGAGGTATCAGTTATTTTTATCTTAGCGTGATTTTGTATTAATTTTCATCTATATTGACTCATTAGAGGTAATTAGAATTTATAGCTATCAATATTTTGACCAGTTGGATCAGGAAGTCGGGTAAAACTCACTGGTTTGAGACTGATGTCTCACCACATGAATCCTGATTGCATTTAGCACTTGGGTTTGGATTTAGACTAACTGTAGTTTATCGGCTCCTTCATGGCAATCTGGGCGTTGTCTCCTTTGTTGCCAAATGTCCTTCTCTGGAGTGTTTAAAGGCCTACCGCTCCTGTTTACCCCTTTTAATCCCTGCGCTCGAATGTCTCCTGGGGCAATATACTGGACCTTCCTAGGAATTATCCCATACTACTAAGTTTCCGCATTCTCTAATCAACTCGTATGTGTGAATTTATCTACCTACACTCACAAATTCCATCTCGTGGAGGCTCTACCATTTGTTATATATATATATATATATATATATATATATATATATATATATATATATATATATATATATATATATATATATATGAGGGACAGACAGACAGACAGACACACACACTGTAAATTTAGGCAGGTAAACTGAAATAGTGTCATAAAGATACATGGGTTACAGAGAATTATCGACAACAAATAAATATATTATCTATACGTAGTATAGACGCCCAATTATCTTCATTTAGAGTATCCGATACACTTTCTTTTTATATTCTCATGCCTTCTTTCTATGAACTTTGTTCTAGCTTTGCAATTTACTTTGAATATTTTGTTTTAGGTTTGGCACGTTTTTATCTTCAAAATATAAGATACTTTTGCTTGAGTGTCATACCTGATGAAAATATCAATTTGTGTTTCATAGTCTTTGTAAGGATTTATCAAATAAATAGATGATAGTTTTGAGTCATGAATGTTATACTGATAACGATACACCAGAATGCCAGGATTATAGAGATTTATTTCTGCACATCTTTTATATTAAAAATATGTAACATTTTTTTATTTGTATAACTAAATTATTTTGGAAGCTAAATTAATGTTTACATTAATAATGAAAAAAAAAATGTAGGCTACATTAAAAATTAATTAAAAACTGAATGAATATTTACATCACAAAAGAAAAAAAAAGAATGAATGGATATTTACATTGAAAATGAAAGAAAAACATTAATGATTTCAGTGAAATAAACAAAAAATGGGTACTGTTCTTCATCAGATGATTCTAGATTTATAACAAAAGAATCAACAAAATTGTCGATGGCAAAATCTCTTTGAAGTGTCATCCCTTTGAAGAGTCTCTGCATGGTTAACTGCATTTTTCCAATTTTCCGGTGTTACTTGCTGTAACGCTTCACTTATAAGAGATTTGAGGTCCGACATTTTAAAATTATTTTTCTTTGCCACATACTGTTTGACTTGGCTCCATATTAATTCAATTGGGTTATATTGACAATGATATGGAGGAAGACTTACCACTTTGTGACCGTGCTTACTCGCAATAATGTCAATTTCGTACTTGAGTGGCTATCTTGACGTATGCTGTTTTACCATAGCAAGCAGATCATCCTTCAAGAGATCGTCTCCGGGGGTTTCTCCTTTCTCGATAAGCCAGTCTTTAATTACAGCTTTTCTATCGGATGTCGTAGGCGGTTTATCAATTTGGAAAGAGTGATAGGATGCATTGTCCATCACTATGATCGATGATGGCGGTATATTGGGAATCAATTGTGAAATGAACCACTCCTTGAATACAGTATGATTCATTTGTTTGTGGTAATCGCCATCGTTTTTAGACTGGAAAACAAAGTTCACAGTTTGGAACAAACCCGCGTTCGGTCCCAGCATGAAGAACGATTAACCAACTACCTTTCCCTGTAGGGGGTTTAATACCGGTGGCATTTTCTGAATTGATGTCAATCCAACATTTCCCAACGGTATGGTTTTGGTTAATCCAAGTCTCGTCCAAGTATACAAAGGATTTACAGCCACTGGTTTTTAATGCTTTCATTTCTCTTAAAAACTTAGTTCTGGCTGAGGCTACATCTTTTCTCTCCAGTAGAAATTTTCTTCCATTAACCTTGCTGTACCAAAAGCCAATTTCATGAAGAACTTTGTGAACAGAATCCCTGGAACCTTTAAACTCAATATTTTCTTTTAATTCAGCTGTTATTGAGTCAAGCGTTGGAACTTCCTTGCATAAAAGTCTAAAACTGTTCTACGCAAAACGCTCTTGTCAAAATCATCTAAATTTGTCACGGTTCTTGGTTGTTGCTTCTTCTGTTCAACGAAAATTGGTTTACCGTATCTCTCTCCCGTTACTTTTCCTTCTTTGCAAATCCTGCTGATTGTCCTCTCCGATATCATTGTTGCTTCCGAGGCGCGTTTCAGTGTTTTTCTAACATCCATAACGGGTCCATGGTTTGCCTTTTCTTTGTCAAAGTACTTCACGATCCTATAAACTATTTCTCGAGGCTGGGGATGAAGGCTAATGCGGGAACGAGGACTTCCTTCCATGTTCTTGGTAGGGCGACAGACTCCTTAATGTTGGTTGAGCCGTCTTTATGGAGAGACACGCTGTTCGACATATTCAGACCCTGAGGTCAGCTTAACGCCTGAGAAGGATGTGGCAGCGCTGTAAAATTTTTCTGCCACGTTTAAGAAGAAACGTGTAATTTTATTGTTATTAAAAGTAAAGAAATTATGAGGGCATTTAATAATTGCGAATATTTATTATTAATTAATTATATTTACATTTTTTTAACTTATGCTGCCTCCATGCACCATACAACGTGATGGTAATATTTGATGAGGCATCGCCGCTCCCGGGACAAACCCAGCCTTGTTCGCCTTACAGGATCCGATAGTTTAGTGGCATAATTGGTAACGACCTTGCTTTTAATATGAAAAGTGTAGGGTTCAATCCCTGTGTGAGGCAGAATTTATTTTTTATTTTAGGGCAATTTTTTATTAATTTTCATTCATTGACTCATTAGTGGTGTTTTGAATTAAAAGCTATCTTTTGTGTCACCAGTTGGGTCGGGAAGTCGGGCAAAACTCGCTGGTATGAGACTGATGTCTCGCCAGGTAACTCCTGAATGCATTTGGCACTTGGGTTATGATTTAACTTTGTATTGGCATGATTGGTAGCGACCTTGCTTTTAATATAAACTGTCTAGGGTTCAATCCCAGTATGAGGTAGAAGTTATTTTGATTTTAGTGCAATTTTGTAATAATTTTCATCTTTATTGACTCATTAGGGGTAATTCGAATTAGAAGCTATCAATTGTTTCTGCAGGTGGGTCAGGAAGTCAGGGAATACTCGCTAGTATGAGACTGATGTCTCGGCAGGTAAATTCTGAATGAATTTAGCACTTAGGATCTGACTTGGACCTTCTAGTGGCATGGTTGGTAGCAACCTAGCTTTTAATATGAAAAGTGGGAGGTAGTAGGTTGGCCTGGGCACCAACCGACCGTTGAGATACTACCGCTAGAGAGTTATGGGGTCCTTTGATTGGCCAGACAGTACTACATAGGACCATTCTCTCTGGTTACGGTTCTTTCCCTTTGCCTACAAAGACACCGAATAGTCTGGCCTATTCTTTACAGATTCCCCTCTGTCCTCATACACCTGACATCACTGAGATTGCCAAACAATTCTTCTTCACACAAGGGGTTAACTACTGTACTGAAATTGTTCAATGGCTACTTTCCTCTTGGTAAGGGTAGAAGAGACTCTTCAGCTATGGTAAGCAGCTCTTCTAGGAGGAGGACACTCCAAAATCAAACCATTATTCTCTAGTCTTGGGCAGTGCCATAACCTCTGTACCATGGTCTTCCACCGTCCTGGTTTAGAGTTCTCTTGCTTGAGGGTACACTCGGGCACACTTCTATCTAGTTTCTTTTCCTCTTGTTTTGTTAAAAGTTTTTTTTATAGTTTTTATAGGAAATATTTATGTTAATGTTGTTACTATACTTAAAATATTTTACTTTTCTTCATTTCCTTTCCTCACTGGGCTATTTTCCCTGTTGGAGCCCCTGGGCTTATAGCATCCTGCTTTTCCAACTAGAGTTGTAGCTTAGCATTTAATAATAATAATAATAATAATAATAATAATAATAATAATAGTAATAATAATAATAAGTGTTGGTCTCAATCCCTGTATGAGGTGGAAGTAAATATCAATTTATATTTTAGCACGACATTGTTTTAAATTTCTTCTATACTTACTCATTAGGGGTAATTCGAGTAAAAGCTATCAATTGTTACCAGGTGGGTAAGGAAGTCAGGGAAAACTCGCTGTTATGAGACTGATGTCTCGCCAGGTAAATCCTGAATGCATTTACAATTTCGGTGCTGACTTTTTTTTTTTTTTTTTTTAGACTATAGTGGCATAATTGGTAGTGGCCTTGCCTTTCATATAAAAAGTCTAGGTTTCAATCCCAGTATGAGGTAGAATTTATCTCTATTCAAGCACGGGTTTGTTTTAATTTTCCTCCATATTGACTTCTTGGGTGATAATTCGAATTAAAATCTATCAATTATGTCACCAATTGGGTTAAGAAGTCATGGAAAATTTGCTGGTATGAGACTGATGTCTCACGAGTTAATCCTGGATGCATTTAGCTCTTAGGTTCTGACTTTTTTTCAGATACTCTAGTGGCTTGATTGGTAGCAACGTTTTCTTTCATATGAAAAGTGTAGGGTTTAATCCCAATATGAAGTACAGTTTATTCCTCTTCTAACATGATATTGCGTTAGTTTTTATCCATATTGCATTTAGCACTCAGGTTCTGACTTCTTTTTAGACCTAGTGCCCTGAATGGTATTGACCTTGCCTTTCATATGTAAGTTCTAGGGTTCAAGGCCAGTAGGAGGTACAAGTTATTTTTATTTTGGTGCGATATTGTATCAATTGTCATCTATATTGAGTCATTAGGGGTAATTCGAATTAAAAGCTATCAATTGTGTCCCCAGGTTGGTCAGGAAGTCAGGGTATGAGACTGATGGCTCGCCAGGTAAATCCTGAATGCTTTTAGCACTTAGGTTCTGATTTAGACTTTTTAGTGGCATGATTGGTAGCGACCTTGCTTTTAATATGAAAAGGCTAGGGTTCAATCCCTGTATGAGGTGGAAGTTATTTTTATTTTATTGTGATATTGTATTAATTTTCATCCATTTCGATTTATTAGGGTAATTCAAATTAAAAGCTCCAGGTGGGTCAGGAAGTCAGGGTAAACTTGCTGGTATGAGACTGATGTCTCACCAGGTATATCCTAAATGCATTTAGCACTTAGGATCTGACTTTTTTTCAGACTTGCAAGTGGCATGATTGGTAGTGACCATGTCTTTCAAATGTAAAGTTTAGGGTTCAATCCCAGTATGACGTAGATTTTATTTCTATTATAGCACGATTTTGCGTTAATTTTCATCCATATTTACTTCTCAGGGATAATTCGAATTGAAAGGTATCAATTGTGTCACCAATTTGGTCAAGAAATCGCGGAAAATTCGCTGGTATGAGACTGTCGTCTCAATAGGTAAATCTTGAATGCATTTAGGTTCTGACTTTTTTTTTTACCTTTTAGTGGCATGATTGTTAGTGACCTAGACTTTTATATGTAATGTCTAGGGTTCAATCCCCGTATGAGGTAGAACTTATTTTTATTTTTTGCGCGACATTGTCTTTGTTTTCATCCATATTGTCTCATAAGTGGTAATTTGATTTAAATGCTATAAAGTTTGACGCTACGTGGGTCAAGAAGTCAGGGAAAACTAGCTGGTATGAGACAGATGTTCAACAGGTAAATCTTGAATGCATTTAGGTTCTGACTTTTTTTTTTTTTTGACCTTTTAGTGGCATGATTGGTAGCAACTTAGACTTTCATATGTAAAGTTTAGGGTTCAATCCCTGTACGAGGTAGAACTTATTTCAATTTTTGTGTGATATTTTGTTAGTTTTCATATATATTGCCTCATTATGGGTTCTGACAATCATTCTAGTGGCATGATTGGTAGCAACCTTTCCTTTCATATGAAAAGTCTAGGGTTCTCTCGCAGTATGAGGTAGAAGTTATTTTTTTTAGTGTAATATGGCATTAATTTTCATCTATTGACCCATTAGGGGTAATTCAAATTGAAAGCTATCAATTGTGTCACCAGGTGAGTCATGAAGTTGGAGAAAACTAGCTGGTATGAGACTGATGTTTTGCCAGGTAAATCCTGAATGCATTTAGCACTTAAGTTCTGACTTAGACCTTCTAGTGGCATGATTGGGAGTGACCTTGCCTTTCATATGAAAAGTCTAGGGTTCAATCCCAGTATGAGGTAGAAGTTATTTTAATTTCAGTGTGATATTGTAATAATTTTCTATCTATGTTGACTCATTAGGGATAATTTGAATTAAAAGCTATCTAGTGTTTATGGAAGGTCATGGATATGATGGTCAATGCTAGACTGGTGTGATACCTGGAGAAGAAGTGTCTTTTATCAGCTAGCCAGTGTGGATTTAGGTAAATGCATACAACTATAGATGTTTTAATAGTGTACTCTATTTTTGAAGCCTTTGTTTCCAAACAGCACCTTGTAACAGTTTTTTTTCTCCCTTGAAAAGGCATATGATATTGCATGGAGATATCTTATTTTTAAAATTGTTCATAAATTGGTATTACGAAGAGAGCTACCATCGTTCATTCAATCACTCATTTCACATAGATGTTTTTCCAGTGAGAGTGGGGGAAATTCTACCGGAGAGAAAATTTCAGGAACGAGTAGTTCCATAAGGTAGTGTGCTTTTTTTGCTTTAGCAAATAATGCGCTATCCTCAGCCATTCTTCCAGATATTCTATCAGCACTATTTGTAGATGATCTCCATATCATTTGCTGGATCTAGAATGTCGATGATTAAGACAAAACTTTAAATCTCAATTGAGAAAGTTATTCAGTGGTCTGATATAAATGGATTTAAGATTTCAACAACCAAAACTACTGTTGTCCATTTGTCATATTCGGGGTGTACATCCAGACCCTGATATATACATCAGAGGTCAACAGATCCCATGTGTAAGCGAAGCTAGATTTTTATTCTTGATATTTGATTGAAGGCTTACATGGGTTCCTCACTTAAGCTTTAAAAGTTTTGTGTCTTGAAGTTTTGAATCTTTTAAAAGTTTTGTGTCTTGAAGTTTTGAATCTTTTAAAAGTTTTGTCCCATACATCTTTAGAAGCAGACCGCAAAACACTCTTAAAATTATACAAGGCCTTAGTTTTCAAAAATTAGTTATGGATGTGAAATATACTCCTCAGCTACCCCAAGTTGACCTTTATTTTAGATTCTATAGATCATACTGGTATCAGATTGGCCACAAGAGCCTTTAGAACTTCATCTATCCCAAGCCTCCTTGTTGACGCTGGAGAGTTAACTTAAGACCTTTACCGAAAGTCTTCTATTTTTCGGTATTGGGTTAGGCGACAAAGACTCACTAATTCTTTAGTATTCCAGACTGCAAGCCTTGTAAGCCATTGAGATGCACCTAAAATCTCCTCAACCTTATGGTTTTTGGGTGAAACAATTATTAAACAGTATTGATATGATTAAAAGTAAGGTGTTTCCATTTAAGATACCTACCCTCTGTGGAAATTACTTGATAACTTTTTTTTAATTATTAATTATTTTATTGGTGGTAAAAAGAATGTCTGAATTAGAAGTTAGGTCTTTCTTTCTTTCTTTTATTTTTTTTTATTTCTATTTTTTTATTTATTTTTTTATTTTTTGTGGAACATGTTGCAGAACATAGGGAATCAACTTTTACATATACTGATGGCTCCAAAATCTGATGCTGGCGTTGGATTTGGAGTACATAGTAATGGTTTTAATTGTAGAGGTGGACTTCCTATAACAGCTTCCATATTTACTGTCAAACTGTATTTCATACTAACCGCTATTGAGAAAATAGCGTTTAGGGGAGAAGGGTAATTTTACTATTTTTAGTGATGCAAGGAGTGTCTTTCAAGCTTTAGAAGTTTTTAATTCTGGTAACCCTGTACAGTGAACCCTCGTTTATCGCGGTAGATAGGTTCCAGACGCGGGCGCGATAGGTGAAAATCCGCGAAGTAGTGACATCATATTTACCTATTTATTTAACATGTATATTCGGACTTTTAAAACCTTCCCTTGTACGTAGTACTGTTAACAAACCACCCTTTAATGTACAGAACACTTAATGCATGTACTACAGCACCCTAAACTAAAACAGGCACAAATATTAAAGGCGATTTTATATCATGCGTTTCCTAAACACCTAAAAAGCACGATAAAAAATGGCAACCAATGTTTTGTTTACGTTCATCTCTGATCATAATGAAGAAACAAACTCATTTAGTGTACACATATATGTATAGGTTAGTTTTTGCATCGATTATATTGATTATACAGTACTGTATGTTGATTTTTTTATTACCAATGTTTTAGTTTACGTATTTTTCTTAGGACTTCCAAATGAAATGTTTTTCTTTATGACGCCGCCTGAAACGACGGCGTCATAAAGTACTGTACGCTCAGTAAACAACCACGCTCAGAACAAACAAGGCATTTAACGCGCATGATGATAGTGATAAATAATGATACAGTACATACAGTATTTACAGTAAAAGCATTTACAAAATATGTTACCTTACAAATATAATTTATACAGTATTGTATGTAGCAAAGCAGGAAAACAATTTGAGAGAGAGAGAGAGAGAGAGAGAGAGAGAGAGAGAGAGAGAGAGAGAGAGAGAGAGAGAGAGAGAGATATTTTGTTTTACGTACGTAAATGTAAATTTTAAACAAAAAAAATATGATAGGTTACAACATGTAGACTTTTAAAACCTTCCCTTTAACTTAATGCATACAGTACGTACAGTACTAAACTATAAAACAGGCACAAATACAGTTTTAGAATGTACAGTAAGAATATTAAAGCAAAAAATAAAGATTGTTACTGTACTCACCACGAAAGAAGTTGAAGAAAAACTTGAATGATGATGGCGAGGAATTTGCTGCACAGTAGAAATGATGATGATGAAGCTGATGATGTGTTCTACTGTGCAGCCAGGTAGTATTTTACGTCTCTTCAGACGGAGGTGTCTTTTCCTGGGACACCTCTTCAACTTCTTCAATTTCTTCCGAAGGCGTACTAGCAGGAGGAACTGGCTCTTTTTTGCGAGGCTGGAAGAACATTGTGATCGGAAGTTGTTGCCGCTGCTTCTTTTTTCGATCCAAGAGCATTTTGTAGGGAGTCATGTCTTCATCGATCTTGTTGCAGAATTGCAACGAGCGAACCATATCCTCGTCCCACTCTTGCAACATTTCTTTCAACTCCTTCACATGGTTGCAGGCCTTGGCAAGCCGTTCTAATGTTAAGCCCGTTTCTTCGACATTTTCTTGGGTCTCTTCCTGGGTATCACTCTCTTCTTCACTTGCCGATTTCGTCAGGTCTTCGAGGTCTGCGTCAGTTAGGGGCTGGGAATGGCAGTCCAACAACTCGTCGACGTCTTCAGTCGTCATGTCGCCAAACCCGTCACCTCCAATTATGGCAGCCAACTGCACAGATTTGCGTATTGCAGAGTGTTGTCGTCGTAAACAATATCGGGCCACAACTTCTTCCAGCTCGCATTCACGGTTGCAGGTTTCATCTCTTGAAGTGCCTTCTGAATATTCTGCAGGCACGTGGCTATGGTGTACTGCCGCCAGTACGCCTTCAAGTTAAAATCTTCATCCTCGTCATCTTGGGCAGCATCCACACGCAACGAGGTCCGCCAAAGTGTTCTTCGTGTAGAGGCCCTGAACGCCCTGATAACCCCCTGGTCCATCGGTTGAATTAATGACGTAGTGTTGGGTGGCAGGAACTCAACCTGAATGCCCTCATGCGACAGGTCAGTTGCGTGTCCACCAGCGTTATCCATAAGGAGAAGGATCTTGAATGGCAAGCCCTTCTCTAAGAGATATTTGCTGACTTGCGGGATAAAACACTGATGGAACCAGTTGGAGGTCAGCATCTTCGTAATCCATGCTTTTTGATTATGCATCCAGTACACGGGAAGGAGATTCTTATTTTTATTTTTCAAAGCGCGACGATTTTTCGACTTACAAATAAGCCCCGGCTTTAGCAAAAATCCAGCCACACATCACGAGGGTAACGCGATCCTTGAATGCTTTAAAGCCAGAGGCTTTGGCTTCCTCTTTGAACAGGAAAGTTCGCGACGGCATTCTCTTCCAAAACAAGCCGGTCTCATCCATATTAAAGACTTGTTCCGCCTTGTATCCACCTTCGGCGATAATATTCTTGAACGTCTGGTTCACGTAAGTTTCAGCAGCGGCAGTGTCAGCGGAAGCAGACTCCCCATGCAGGGAAAGGCTTTTCAGGGCGAAGCGTTTCTGAAACTTCGCGAACCATCCTTTGCTGGCGGAAAAACGTTTCTGAGGCTGGGAATCAGTGGATGTCCCTGGTTGAGGATCATCTGCATCATCATCATCTTCAGCATGGTTGCCGTCGTCGTCTTTAGGTTCCTTTGCAGCAAAATTCTCATAAGCTCAAAGCCTTTGTTTGTATGGTGTTCGTATCCAACGCTATGTTCTTCTTCCGGCAGTCGGCAATCCACACAGCTAAAGCACCTTCCATGCGTATGATCGTTTTATTACGCGTTGTAACGACTCGCTTCGCTGATCTGCTAAAGGTGATTGCAGCCGTCTTTCTAATGTTCGCCTCGTCCTTCTTGATATAGCGAACAGTTGATTCGTTGATGCCAAAATGGCGGCCAGCGGACGCGTAACTTCTACCATCTTTTAACATGTCGAGAAGCGTAACCTTCTCAGCAATCGTCATCATCCTTCGGTGGAGTTTAGGCACACTACCAGCCTTAAGAGAAGCAGAATGCTTGGGAGCCATTACAGTAGGATTTACAGTAACAAAAAGTTCAACTTAAAAAAGTCGCACACAGCACAGATTCACACACTTAAGAACGTCTACTCAGCGATACGCGGTAACAGAGAGTGGACGATCCAGCCCCGCGAGAACTTAGATGCTGCGGGTAGGAGATGCGGGCAAAACACCAATCACAGGCTAGATAACAAAACTTGAGTTCTGATTCGTCATCTATCAGCGCTTGAACCAATCACAACCCGTCTTACAGTACTATGATGCGTAGGTTACCTACTCATAGAAGATGCCCCGCGCATACCGAACGTACGTAGATTAAGTAAATACCGTAATAATAATAATGATAATAATACTGTACAGTAATAATAATAATAGTAATGATAATAATAATAACAATAATAATTTTATTAACAACAACAACAATAATAATAATAATAACAATAATAATAATACAACTTTACGTACGCTATTTTATGCCTCTCTCTCTCTCTCTCTCTCTCTCTCTCTCTCTCTCTCTCTCTCTCTCTCTCTCTCTCTCTCTCGTACGCTTATTCTCTCTCTCTCTCTCTCTCTCTCTCTCTCTCTCTCTCTCTCTCGTACGCTTATTCGAAATGTGAATTTTGCAACAAAGAATATTATTGGATGCAGTACTACGTACGTATACATACAAAAGATTCATGGAAAAGAAGCACATCCATTACATTTGTAGTACAGTAGTAGCCAACAGCAGCCTTACAGTACACCATTCTAATATGGTATGACTGCATCTGATTTGCGTTTCATGTTCGATTTAATTTTACTACGTACTGTATACAGTACTGAATTATCGTATGATCACATTCTCTTTTCGTGTTTTATTTCTTTCTGTGCTGAATTATATATTATATGTAATGCAATGAACAATCAGTAAGAACAGATATTACTAAATACAGTATAAATGGAATTACAGGTAACAAAATATCATATTTGGTTGTCTTCAGATTTCGCAGTATTTTCGAATTTTCCGGAAAATCCGCGATATGTATATATATATATATGGGTTATGGGAAAACCCCGCGAAGTGGTGAATCCGCGATTGTTGAACCGCGAAGTAGCGAGGGTTCACTGTAGTTTTAAAGATTTTAGAATGGCTTTTTATTATTGGACTGAGGTTTATCGGTTCGATTTTGTTGGGTTCTAGCACACGTAGGTGTGTCTGAGAAGAAGGCAAAAAATGTTGCATCCGAGATGCAAACAAGAAGGTATCTTATTCCGTGTTATGATTTCTCTCCTACCATCCAGAAATTGTTTTTATAATAATTAGCAACTGCACTGGGATAGTCTAGATGGCAATAAAATGTGAGAAATAACAAATGTCATATTTCCTTGGTGATATAACATGATGGCCCAAATATGGTAGATGTCTCTTTGTCATCTCCGTATGGTCACACTCGTTTGACTGTTTCTTCTAAATGGCCAACACCAACCATATTGCGACGACTGTTTGGTACCCTTGACATCAGAAATAGACTCTGAGGTTGAAGGTGAGGATGGTAGGTTCGTCTTTGCCAAGATTCTTGGACATCATGTGTCGTACCATAATAGTGGTATTTTAAAATTTATTCCAGACACAGGTCTTTTGGAAACTATTTAACTTATAAGGATGTCCTGATTTTATCATTTTAAACTTATTTACCATTTATTTTATTATTTATAACTAATAACATTGGTGTCAGTGACCTTAGGTGTCTGGATGCCAGATAACTGATAATCATTCAATCAACTGTCCCATACATTGTGGGGGCAGATCGCAAAACTCTCTTAAAGTAGACAAGGCCTTGATTTTCTCAAAAAATAGTTATGGGTGTGAATTATACTCCTCAGCCACCCCAATCTATTAGTCAATCAATTGAACCATATATTGTGGGGACAGACTGCAAAACTCCATTAAAATTATACAAGGCCTTGATTTTTTCAAAAATTAGTTAAGGCTTTAAAATATACTCCTCAGCCACCCCAAGCCTATTAAAATTTTTAGACTCTATGCACCATGCTGGTATCAGATTCTCCACAGGAGTCTTTAGAACTTTGCCTATCCCAAGCCTCCTTATTGATGCCTTAGAGTTACCTTTAGACCTCTACCGGATTTCTTCCATTGTTTGTTATTGATTTAGTTGCAAAGAATCCCTAATTCTTTAGCTTGTCAGACTGCAAACCTTTTAAGGCATAATATATTTTCATTCGCACCCAAAATCTCAACCTTATGGTTTCCGGGTAAAAAAATGATTGGTCAGTCTAGATATAGGTAGAACTAAAGTGCTTCCATGTAGTATATCATCAACCCTTCCATGGGAATTACCGGATATATCTTTTTGTAAATATTTTATTGGTATAAAAAAAGAATATTACTTGACTTACAAGGCTGGTTGCTCTTTTTGGAACATGTTGAAGAACACTGGGAATAGACATATTTATACTGATGGCCAGGGCTGCCGGATTTTCCACACTAGGCAACTCCACGCTCAGCGGTGTCGCTGATTAGTCCCAGTTTCACCTCTCTAAGTCTTGCTTGATAACGTTTGTCAGGTACACTATATTGAACTGAGGAGGAATGTGTTATCATACTAAATGATTTGTCTTTGTGTTATAATACGCACAATTTTACAATATAACTAATACACCAGGGATAACGAGAAGGACTTCTTGTTTGATTCAGAATTAGGATGGTTATAATTCTGAATTACTCCCACATTATGAACTTGCAGTATTGTCTCTGAATAATGTACATTATATTCAGGTCCATATTAACGTTGCGCACACACACACACACACACACACACACACACACACACATATATATATATATATATATATATATATATATACATATATATATATATATATATATATATATATATATATATATATATATAATATATTTTCCCTGTACGAATGTGTAAGAAAATTCTGCCATGCACATTGGATTGAATTTTGTCATTATTTCAAATTGTATGATATATTTCGATTGATATTGTCTTCATACTTGAGTTGACTTTAGAGAAAAGGTTTAAGGAAAAAACGTATAAACAACAGTAGTCTTTTTGATAAGGAAAATTGAAATAAATAAATTATATAAAGATTATGCCGAAGAATAAACATAATAACAAATGTAAATGCGCAGTAAGGATAACATAAGTATAAAGAATATAATATATTATGAAGGACTAGTAACAATAAGTTAATAAATGATAGATATTTCCCTTATATATATTAGTGTTTGCCCACAGGTTTATGATGTAATTTAGTTTGAATTGGTGAATACGTACAAAGTCAGTTTATCTTTATAAGAAATTAGCCTAAACATTATAAGCATGAGAATAGTTTTTTCTAGAGTATTGGTAATGTAGAAAGGTCTATACACAAAAATATAAATTTTAAAAAACTTACAAAGAGGAATTTCATCTGACAATTCCCCCCCCCACACATTATTTTTCTTTATACATATTTCTGTCTGCGTTAAAAAGTCTCTTGACTTATTCTGACACAGTTTTAAGAGCAATTGTTGATGGTAATCGTAAAGAATTCCTCATCGTTGTCTTTATGAGATTGACTTTACTGAACACACTGGATCAGCATTTGATGTTGGTAAAGATAAAATATGTAGAGAAAAATTTTTAAATGCCGATATTAAATTACCCTCTTCGTCTTTTAAATTGCCAAACCCTTTATAAAATGTTTCTATATTTGTCTCGTGCTTTAAATCTTCTGGTATTTGTATGAAATCTAAACTCCGCCATTCATCATTTAACCTTTGGTTATTTTCTACATTTACACCTATTCTTGGGACTAATTTGACTAAATCCTGTAGAGATGGCATAGCTATTCTTGATTGATAATCTAATGATTTATTTATTGACAGAAACGAAACCATCTTCCTCAAAGGTTTGTCCAGATCAAACCTTTTCCTAATTGCAATACAAACTGAAACACAAAATTTTCTGCATCTGTTTTGAACATCCAGTAACATTTCAGGATTCTTTCTGAAACAAAGTATGAAGTTCTGCTTCCAGATAAAAGTGGTTAAGTGGAACATGATTGCTTTCATTGCATGGATCAATTGTCATTAATGATTGTTTCTGAAGAATGTGTGGCTGACTTCTGAAGAATGTGTGGCTGACCAAAAGTACCCAATATTGATCTATATAATTTTGTTATTCTGTCAGAATGCAAATGGAATGTGGGGGAATTTCTTTGAAAGAGTTAAGTTGAAGTCATTAAATTTTGGTAAAATGTAATCTAAAAAGGTAAAAAATAAAGACAGCAGGATCTCTCATCCTTTCAACTATCTGGTGTACTACTGTCAACCGTTCTCTACCTTAAATTCGACTGAGTACAAGGTTAAAGGCTGCCACTGCTTTAGAACTCTTCTAACTGTTTCATGTAACGAAAGCCAATGCGTTTGACTGGGATGGAGTATTTTGTGAGGCTTAGTATTACAAAATTCCTGAGAGTTTAAAATCATTCTGCTTTTTTGAACTATGGGCAAAAAATGTATATATACTGCGAAGCAAATCCTCACAGTGATGGGGTAGAGTTTTGGCAGCCTCTGAAGAACACAAGTGAATAGAATGTCATATACATTTAAAGACACTAAGTCCAGGCAATAAGTGTTTGTCTGCTACATAGAGAATTATGCTCGCCCATGATATTAGAAGCACCATCAGCTGCAAACCCTATGAAATTACTAAGGGGGATGTCATACTTTGTTAATGTATTTATCAGTAGGGAATATACATTTTGTCCAGTAAACCGTTGGGCATTGTCTGAGTCATATAAATTGACAAGGGCTAGCATAGCAGTGGTGATTTTCTGCACAGAGGAATCATAAAACCTAACAATTACAGTACAGGACTTAATTGTGCTCTCATCCATTGACTCATCCATGATGACAGAAAATTTGCTGCTGCTCAACTTTTTTGCTAGGCTATTTGTCATGGGTCCTTCCCATGGTTTTGATTACATCCGTACACTTTGTACGTTTCATGGATAAACTTTGAGGTATGGCATAGTCTGGGAACATCCTTTTCATCAAATCCACCAAATTGTCAGCAGCAGTGAAAGGCAAGTTATGTTTTGCAATGAAACACGCAAATAGAATGGTAGCCATTACTACACCATGGGGTGTTCCTTCCAGCTCATTCTGCCCAAGATCAAGCTCGCGTTCCTTTTGAAGATGAATCTTACTGATGCTATGCCTTTTGATTGATGTTAATTCAGCATTAAATGCTTTTTGGCAGGCAGTGCAGAAAGCCCTCTCTGGGTCTCCTTCAACCTGTTTCAACCATGGGTGAAAATCTGGCTGTATCCATGTTTCTCTGAACTTCCGCTTACCGGGCATACCTAGCTGTAAGCAATGTTTCATTGAGATGTGACGGCATATGTAAAATAAGAATTAAGAGGGAACCTACAGTAATTAAAATTCAACAGATAATATACATACATATTTGACTTCAAATCGTGAACCTAGTTCCAAATTTCTATGACGGGTTAGTTTTTTTGGCAGCCTTTAAAGAACACAGGTGTATAGAGTGGCATATAGCTTACATTTAAAGACAGTAAATGCGAGCAATAAATTCTTAGGTCTGCTACATTTCGTTCACAGTATTAAGATTTCAGTGATATAAGGCATTATGATTACATCTTCCTAGCGAAAATATTATGATGGAATCGGCATCGTTTTTACAACGAGGAATGGGCCTATGGTATCTCGGAGGCTAAAACTCAGCCATATAAGTCTGTAAGGAAATAATTACCCCTGAATTGAGGAATGCTGTTCCTTAAGAGAAAATTTTATAGCATGACATCATAACCATACAAATATAGTGAAAACTGACCATTAATAAAGGAAAAACGGATATAGATTAGGCCTAGGCATACCGTAAGCTAAAAGCCTTTGCCGTATAAGGTTACGTAAGAAAGTAACTACTGTATTTTTAAACCCATACATTATATAATGCTGTTACTATAGATAAATTATCATAAAAGTGACATTACAATGACATAACTCAATTTTATAACTATATAAAATTATTCATAGCAATTAAAATTAACAATGGAAGTACGAACATAGATTAGGAACATCGATTAGACTATGCTATATTGTATTTTAGGCTAAGATTTTTGGCCATTTACAGAAAAAAAATATTCGTCCATTTTAAAATATCATAATAGTGATGTGATGAAATTAATTTTACAC
The DNA here is from genome assembly GCF_036898095.1 of Palaemon carinicauda. Classification (NCBI taxonomy): domain Eukaryota; kingdom Metazoa; phylum Arthropoda; class Malacostraca; order Decapoda; family Palaemonidae; genus Palaemon; species Palaemon carinicauda. The sequence goes on from NC_090731.1 coordinate 143,279,768, forward strand.
GAACATCACTTTTTACATTATTACAGAGCTTTGTATAGTGCAAACCATAAAAATGCATTCATAGAGGAAAATTAAAGTCATGAAACGACAGTATGAGTCGGTAAGCCTATTTCATATAATCCTCACAGTATTTTGTCTAAGAAACTGCAAAAAGATACTCACATGAAAAAGCATAAACTTTTAGATTTTTCTTGAGCTGAGGAATCAATTCGTCAAAAGGCAACTTGTGCGACAATTGCAATTAATTCCCTCAACACTGATTCAAGAATCAGTCTTTCAGTGAGTTGGCAACATCAAGCGCTGAACTCCACTGAGCCTCCTGGTCCCATAGCATCCACACTTATAGACTTGACAAATATTGCAATTTTTATATAAAGTAGATATTACGGGGAAAATGAATAATAAAACACTCATTAATTATTTATTACTTTTTATTACATTTTAATCGACATACATCATCTCTTTACAAAGTGTGGAATTTATTCACACTCGGATTCCACATTCCACACTTGATCAAGATGTGGAGCAGATTTGCCGTATCGATGACGTAAATTTCACGGTTCGGCAGCCCTGGTGTAGACCCAAATGGTATTTTTCCTTTGTTTTTTTTATAGAGACAGCAGATTTCTTAGCTCCAAAATTATCTGTTATTTTGCGCAAGTTAGCAAGAACCTTACCTTATTGCCTTATTGCCTTATTTTTTGTTTGGGTTCCCCCGGGTCCCTCAGTGTGAGGCACCTCGTATATCCACCAGAGTGTTGCTAATGCATCTTCCGGTGTATTTTGCATCTTCCAGTCTTGGATGGTCTGGGATGCATCTTGGGTATTTATCGAGCTTATTCTTAAACACATCCTGATATGTTTCTTAGATGAGCTGGCAGCACATTAAATAGTCGCTGCATTATCGTTGATGGTGCGTAGTGGATTATTGTCCTGTGCGCCTTTCTTAGTTTACCTGGAATATTTTTTGGCACTATTAATCTACCTCGGCTTGCTCTTTCTGATATTTTAAGCTCCATGATGTTTTCAGTAATTCCTTTTATTTGCTTCCATGCTTGTATTATCATGTAGCGTTCTCTTATCCTTTCTAGACTGTATAGTTTTAAAAATTGTAGTCTTTCCCAGTAGTCAAGGTCCTTAACTTCTTCTATTCTAGCAGTATAGGACCTTTGTACACTCTATTTGCGCAATATCCTTTTGGTAGTGTGGGTACCATATCACATTGCAGTACTCGAGTGTACTACGTACATAAGTTTTGTAAAGCATAATCATGTGTTCAGCTTTTCTTGTTTTAAAGTGTCTGAATAACATTCCCATTTTTGCTTTATATTTAGCCAACAGTGTTGCTATTTGGTCGTTGCATAACATATTCCTATTTAACATTACACCAAGGTCTTTAATTGCTTCCTTGTTTGTGATTCTCATTATTAGGTCCCTTGTATGCATACACCATTCCTTCTCTCTTTCCATAATTCATTGATTCGAATTTATCGGAGTTAAATACCATCCTATTTATCTCCGCTCATTCATATATTTTGTTTAGATCTTTTTGTAGTGAGTTCCTATCCTCATCACAAGTAATTTCTCTACTTATTCTTGTGTCATCGGCGAAACTTCTCACTACGGAGTTTTCAACATCACAGTCTATGTCTGAGATCATAATAACAAACAGCAGTGCAGCTAATACCGTACCTTGTGGCACACCCGATATTACCTGGGCTTCATCTGATTTCTCGTCATTTGCAACCACTATCTGTTTTCTGTTTTGCAGGAATTCTTTTACCCATTTTCCTATCTTTCCCACAATATGCTTTCTCATTTTGTTCTCCAATATGTTATGGTCTACCTTGTCAAAGGCTTTTGCAAAATCTAGATAGATCACATCTGTGTCTTTTTCATTTATCATATTTTTGTATGTGTTTTCATAGTGTGCTATCAGTTGGGTCTGTGTACTTTTTCCAGGCACGAAACCGTGTTGACCCATATTAAACATTATTTTTGACCAAATGGTTCATTATTTTCTTTTTTATTACCCTCTCATACACTTTCATAATATGTGATGTTAGACTAACAGGTCTATAATTGCTTGCCTCTAGTCTTGATCCACTTTTGAAGATAGGGGTTATATAAGCTAATTTATGTTTAACATATATCTCGCTCATATCTACACTTTGTCTTAGCAGTATTGCAAGCGGCTTCGCGATAGTGTTTGCAGTTTTTTTTAACAAAATCGCTGGAACTCCATCTGGTCCGGCTGCCGATCCATTTTTAATTTCGTTTATAGCCTTGACAATATCTGCTTCATTAATATCTATATCCGTTAGATATTCAACATTTTCTTCTCTCATTTCTGTTTCATTATTCTCATTCGCAATTCTTGGCGTGAACTCACTCATATTTTTCTGCTAATATGTTGCACATTTCCTTTTTTTCATTAGTTAGCCGTCCTTCAATTCTTAGAGGGCCTATTTCTATTCTCCTTTTATTCATCTTTTTTGCATAGGAGTAAAGTACTTTGGGGTTTCTTTTTATATTTTGAAGTGTCCTTTCTCCTAAGTCCCTTTTTTCATTTTCTTTCGACTGTATAATCTTTTGTTCTGCATTTTCTATTTTACATTTTATTTCCCTCATTTTCCACACATTTTTTTCTTTTGCAAGATTTTTCTTCCACTTTCTAATTTTCTGAAATAAGATCTTTCTGTCTCTTGGTATGCACGTCTTTTGTTTATTGTTTTTTTTCGGTACATATTTTTCAACAATTTTCTCCAGTATTTTGTATAGTATGTCCGTATTTACCTGTATATTATCACTTACAAATACATTTTTCCATTCTTTATTCAGTTCTTCATTTATTTCTGACCATTTTATATTCTTACTGTAAAAATTATATTTTCCATATCCTTCCCAAAGTTTTGTGCTTTTATTAATTCTGCGATCACTTGCTTTGGAATGAACTGTCAATTCTATGACATTGTGGTCTGAAATTCCCGTGTTATACACTATTATTTTTTTAACATAATTCACCTCATTCACAATTACTAGATCTAGGACATTTTCCTTTCTTGTTGGAATGTGGTTTATTTGTTGCAAATTATGTTCTAATAGCATATCTTGAAGCTTTTCAAATTGCCTCTTATCTTCTGCGCTACTATCACTCTTTTTTATATGTATACATACAACCACTTTCTTCTATCCGTTCTTTCCAATCCACGAAAGGGAAGTTAAAATCTCTGGATAGGAGTATATTCCAGTCTTTATGGTTTCTACATATATCATCTATTTTTCTATTATTATGTCAAACTCCTTAGTATTTGGGGGTCTGTAAACTACAATATTCACTAATTTTTCAAATTCAAATTCAAATTCTACCGCATTCAATCCACATTCTGTGTTGCTGTATTTTTCACAGACTTTTCCTTGATTTATGTCTCTTCCATATATTGCTGTTCCCCCTTGATTCCTATTTTTTCTGTCTGATCTATAAGTTTGGAAACCCTTTATCTGGTCATCACTGCCAGTCTCTTGGGAATACCATGTTTCACTTATATTTAATATATCTATTTTTTCAATTTGGGTTAGTTCTTCTAGGAACTCTATTTTCCTTTTAGAGTTACTCGTGACTAAACCCTGTGCATTCATCACTATTATGGTTTGTGTTTCATCCCCATTATTTAATATTGGTAATAATATGGATTCTCCCATGCTTCCTTCCTGTTCTGATATGATGTTCTTTTCTTCATTTCTCGGAATTCTGCCATTAAAAAATCCAACTTTTTTATTATATTTGTTCTTTCGCCTTCATATTTATTTTTGTGTGTAAACCTGCAATTATCCCCATATCTGCACCAACCCCTGGCATTATAGATGCATTCTTTGTAGTTGGGCTCTATTTGTGCAGATTTGGGTTGAAAGGCCTTTTTTGGTGCATAGTGTGGTATATACGCGGCCTGCTTTTTTGTTTAATTTTTGTTTTTCTTTTCAGTTTGCCGAGTTTTCTTACTCTCATTCATAGTTGCAGGATGCATATATTGACATTTTTTGTTGAAACTGCATCCTTTTCCTTCTTTTAGGGTTTTGCATATTTTTGGATGGAGATCTCTGCATTTGTCTCCATATCCGTCTAAATACGCACATTTACCATATATTTCATAATTATGGCATATCTTTGGATGCTTGTAGTAGCATCTTTCGCCAAATCTGCAATTCCCTCTTTTCAGCATATTACAGACTATATCTTTCTTTCTTTTTTTTTTTCTTGTTCTTGCTCTTCCCTATAAGTATGTAGGTCTGGGTAGAGTCTCTTGGGTCTCTTATTTGTTTCCACCTGATAATTTATTTCTTCATAAGTATATTGTTGGATGGCATCATAAGTTATATCAATGATTTCCTCTGCATCCTTACACATTTCCTGTTCATTTTTCTCTTCTTCTTCTTCTTCTTCTTCTTCTTCTTCAACTATTTGCAGATTTAGTCTCGACTTAATTATATTTTCTATATTTTTTATCCAGACTAAGCATGTTGAGCAGAATACCTTTGTGTGTCTATTGTTTATTTTTTGCTGTATTTCAGCACATGTAGGGTGTGTTGGAACATGACAGGCATTACATTTTCTTATCAGTTGTTGAGGATTATTAATGGAATACCATATCTTACTTGTATTAAACCAATTTGGCATTCTTTTTTCCCAATGCATCAATCAGCATATTCACCATATTGGACTTATTGTTCTTTGATGGAATGTGTTGATTGATGTAGAGTTTCTTTATAAGTCTCTTTATTACTTGGATCTTTTTTGGAATTTCTTCTATTATTTTGCTGATGTTTTCCACAGATTTGCTCCAGTTTATTGGATCATATTGTTTCAATATGTCTGCGAATATTTTTCCGTCATACTGGTTGGAGTTACTAGTGACATCTGTTATCAGACGGTCGAGCTCCTGTTTCGCCAACTCATGGAATTTGCTTTTGCCGACTCCAGCGATGTCTCCGCGAGTTGCTTGTGTTATACAATGTCATCTTGATCAGATTTTTAATTCACTAGATAACTATCCTATGCCGACTTTTATCCCACTTTTCTGCCCTCAAACTAATCATCGACTATTCACGAAAACTTGTAGCTATATTTCACTCGATAGCCTTTTGTTATCCGCGTTAAATCAGGATATTTTTAGGGACGCACAAGTGTTCACTTACCGGCACACAAATACAACTCGGAGAGAGTTTTTAGCACTTGTTGGAGAATTTGTAATGTTACTCCTCTACGTAAATGTGTTTGTGGTAGTTCAAGCCCCACTGATTACCGCCCAATTTCCATAACTCCCATATCTAAAGTTTTGTCTTCTGGCAAAACGTCTTAATAGGTTTGCTGGAGGTAATCATCTATTCCCTAGTTTGCAGTTTGGTTTTCGTAAAGGCCTTGTAGCATGTGATGCCCTTCTTACAATCTCCAATGCTGTACAGAAATCCCTTGATTGTGGTTAGGAAGTTGGTATAATTGGCCTTGATTTTCGTGACCGGATGTTTCGTCCCTGGACAGTTGGTCCCTGGACAGTTAGTCCCTGGACAGTTAGTCCCCAGACTGTTGGTTCCTGGACATTTGGTCCCTGGACAGTTGGTCGACGGATGTTTAGTTTAATGGACGTTTCGTCCCCCGACAGAGAGGGAGAAAAAAAAAGAAAAAAAAAGATTGAGAACGAGAAAGATGGATTATGAATGTATGTAATAAAGAGAGAGAGAGAGAGAGAGAGAGAGAGAGAGAGAGAGAGAGAGAGAGAGAGAGAGAGAGAGAGAGAGAGAGAGAGAGAGAGAGAGAGAGAGAGAGAGAGAGAGAGAGAGAGAGAGAGAGAGAGAGAGAGAGAGAGAGAGAGAGAGAGAGAGAGAAAAAAAAATTGAGAACGAGAAAGATGGATTATGAATGTGTAATAAAGAGAGAGAGAGAGAGAGAGAGAGAGAGAGAGAGAGAGAGAGAGAGAGAGAGAGAGAGAGAGATATCCTCCTTTGGAACGAAAGCCAGTGCTGTAAGGCTTTTGATTACGAAAGCATTTCTTGGTTCATTATACCAATTTTGTAGGCCACATGTCTGAATATTTCTCCAAAGGCATTGGCCAAAGTGGAAAAAACATCCAGAAGTATGAGAATTAGGAAAATGTTTTTCTACACTATTTATTGCTGCCTTTTCAAAATCAAGTGTTATTGAACTAGGATCCAAATCACGCACTTCTTTAAGTTTAGAAAATATTGTATCGTATGTTTCTTGATTTTTGAATTTTGTAATACAGTACACAAGTGGAACTGTGTGATTTTCTTCAAGGAGAGCATGAATGGTATACAGTTGGTGGTGTTCAGGAGCACTATCGAACGTACCGTCGCAAAACCAGTGCCTACTTTTCGCCAATAAATCGAGATTACCGTCACTTGCCATTATAGTGATGTTTTCCTCTTCGAATAAAACTAATCTCTCACCTCTTAGCGAAAGCCTAAGTTCGTCTGTTACTTCGTTTCCATCTGTGAATTTCCTTTGTCTGCGAATCATTCTGCTAAGGATTTCTTTTTTGGGAAGAGAACCAACTGCCTCTAACGGAAAGTCAGATGTGCAGTTCTGAACTATAGTACTCGTCAATTCTTCAGTATTAGTGGCTCTTTCCTTCATCTCCTGTACTTTCTTGAGAACAACAGCTCTACTAGCATCTGGTGGATGAGAATGTGGCAGTGGATCTCCTTGTAATATATCATTTACAGTCTTCAGTCGCCCTCCACATCTTCCTCTCTCTTCACATCTCCAGTAGGTAATTTTATCCCTCCTTTTTGTTATTGTATAAGCATACGCCTTGTGAAGTAGCTTCCTTCCACCACGTTTAGTAAATGTAAACTCCATCGGCTATAACAAAAAAAATTACCAAGTTAATCATGAGGCCCTTGTTTTCAAACTGAAACAGTTGGAAGTGGGTGGGTCGTTTCTAAGCATTATTATTGATTTTTGAAGGGGTAGATTTCAAAGAGTTGTTGATGGGCACCATAGTGAGTATAGGAATGTGATATCTGGTGTTCCACAGGGTAGTGTTCTTGGCCCATTACTTTTCATGCTATATACACGACATGTGGTTTGGCCTAGAAAACAAGCTTGTTCCATATGCAGATGATGCTACCCTGTTTGCATCAATTCCATTCCCTGAATGTAGATCTGGGATATATGGATCCCTTAATAGAGATTTAGCTAAAATAAGTGCGTGGTGCAAATTATGTGGTATGAAGTTGAATCCTAACAAAACTCAAAGTATGATTGTAAGTAGGTCAAGGACGGTGGCTCCTCAACATCCGGATCTCAGTATTGATAATGTTTCTTTATATTTGTATGACTCTTGAAACTTTAGGTGTGATTCTCAACAGCAAATTTACTTTTGAGAAACACATTAGGTCTGTCTTCTTCAATTGCACAAAAAATGGTTTTATTGAGAATTCTTACAAGATTTTCGGTGATCAATCTGTTCTGAAGAAGTGTTTTAATTCTTTCATCCTACCTTGTTTTGAGTTTTGTTCTCCTGTCTGGTGTTCAGCTGCTGATTCTCATCTTAATGTGTTGGACAGAAACTTACGGTCTATTAAATTTCTTATGAAAAATCTTAAGCAACATGCATAATGAACTAATTGAACGACGGTGCCAGAGATTAATATCTAGATCAGGAATAAGAAATTTAATAGACTGTAAGTTTCTGTCCAACAAATTAAGATGAGAATCAGCAGCTGAAGACCAGACAGGAGAACAATACTCAAAACAAGGTAGAATGAAAGAATTAAAACACTTCTTCAGAATAGATTGATCACCGAAAATCTTGAAAGACTTTCTCAATAAGCCTATTTTTTGTGCAATTGAAGAAGACACAGACCTTATATGTTTCTCAAAAGTAAATTTACTGTCGAGAATCACACCTAAAATTTTGAAAGTCATACATATTTAAAGAAACATCAATACTGAGATCCGTATGTTGAGGAGCCACCGTCCTTGACCTACTTACAATCATACTTTGAGTTTTGTTAGGATTCAACTTCATACCCCATAATTTGCACCATGCACTAATTCTAGCTAAATCTCTATTAAGGGATTCACCAACCCCAGATCTACATTGAGGGAATGGAATTGATGCAAAGAGAGTAGCATCATCTGCATATGCGAAAGCTTGTTGTCTAGGCCAAACCACATGTCATGTGTATATAGTATGAAAAGTAATGGGCCAAGAACACTACCCTGTGGAACACTGGATATCACATTCCTATAATCACTATGGTGCCCATTGTCAGGGAATCCCTTAAAATTTTTTCCTTGGTAAAGAAAGCACTGCTTATTTGTGATTAGGTATGGTAAAACAAATTCAGAAATTTAGAAATAAAGTTTAATTACAATTTATAATATATTAACACCACTATGGATTATGAAATTGAAAGAAATACTGAAATAAAGAAATAAACAAATGACGAACAATAAAATATTAATTAAATTATCTGTCTGACACCCTTTTAATATCCATTACAAAAATAATAAATCACCAAAGGTCTTGTTACGAATAAATACCTCAACAATTGCTCAAGAAAAATAAACCTTACAACACAGAACATAACACAAGTCACTGTTCATGGGTCTCTGACATTTATCATACGCTAAATAACACACCAATTTGGATTTCGGATTCAGAGTCACCTATATAACGTATGCTTCGATGTAACAGCGGGAACCTGTGATTATAGTTTGAGTATTTTCAAAAAGTGCATCTATTGGTTCGGGATTGCTTAAGGTCGTGCACTGTTTCCCCAAGGGTCGAGGATTACCCTAGCTGAAAACGAAAGAACATACCTTGTGAAATTTAACTACGTTTATGATTAATAGCAATTCGTAAAGACTTAATTAAATATTCACTTAAACAATTTTAAATACGCTTTTAAAGACAAAAATTTTGAACATTTAACACATTTCACAAAACTGATATAACAATATTCCATATAAACACTGGCAGTTAAACCACTTACTGCACGGCTAGGTGATTATAACGTGACTAAAGAAAATACAAAATTTATTTTTCAAAGTCTATTATGAAACTGAAAATACAAGGATAAAATCGTTAACAGAAACTTCGCAAATACTGTAACTTCAAATCCAATCAATAGATGGCGTTACTAACATGAAATTCCCTGACACCCATCAACAACAACTCTTTGAGATCTATTACTTAAAAAATCAATAATAATGCTAAGAAACGACCCACCCATTCCCAACTGTTTCAGTTTGAAAACAAGGGGCTCATGATTAACACGGTCAAAGGCAGCACTAAAATCAAGGCCAATCATACGAACTTCCCAACCACAATCAAGGGATTTCTGTACAGCATTGGAAATTGTGAGAAGGGCTTCACATGCTCCAAGGCCTTTACGAAAACCAAATTGCAAACTATGGAGTAGATGATTACCTTCAGCAAACCTATTAAGACGTTTTGCCAGAAGACGTTCAAAAACTTTAGATAATATGGGAGTAATGGAAATTGGGCGGTAATCAGTGGGATTTGACCTACCACAAAAACATTTACATAGAGGAGTAACATTACCAATTCTCCAACTAGTGCTAAAAGCTCCTCTTCTTTCTAACTTGCGCAATATAACAGATAACTTTGGAGCTAAGAAATCTGCTGTCTTTATAAAAAACAAAGGAAAAATACCATTTGGGTCTACACCTCCATAAGCATCAAGGTCTACCAACAGAGCTTTAATCTCACGAGATCGAAAAGCTAAACTAGTTAGTTTAGCCTCAGGAAAACAGGAATGAGGAAGTTCAAGTTTTTCATTACTGTTTACTGTCAAAAACATCAGCCAAAAGGGTTACCTTTTCCTTTGGACAGTGACTGACTGAGCCATATGGTTTAAGTAAAGGAGGACCTTTGCATCTACACCAAAGAGTGCTGATTTAAGGGTAGACCACTATTTATGTTCCTGAGTTGTACCAGAAAGTGTTTCTTTTATGGTTAAATTGAACTCCTTTTCAGTTGAGGCATAAACTCTGAGCAAAAGCTCGAAGCTGAGTATAGTTGTTCCAGGTCAAATCTGATCTTTTACTATTCCAAAGATGATAGGCCTCCTGTTTCTCCAAATAAGCACGTTTACAATCATCATTGAACTATGGTTTGTCCTTCACTCGGTACCTTAGCACACGAGAAGGGATACGCCTATCAATTATGTTGACTAGATTCTCATTCAAAGGGACAACAGGATCTACACTATTATATAATTGTGACCAATTCAAGCACAAAAGATCATGTAAAATCCCATTCCAGTCTGCAGTGAAACCTTCGAAGGGGATCATGATTATTTCTAAATGTCTTAGTCCTACTCTGGAAGAGATGGAACGCCTTTTGTTGATCTGGATAAAGGATAAGGAGATTGAATTAAAATGAACTCCTTTTCAGTTGAGGCATAAACTCTATGAGCAAAAGCTCGAAGCCGAGTATAGTTATTCCAAGTCAAATCTTTTGTTGATCTGGATAAAGGACAAGGAGATTGTTGGCGATATGATCATGGAAACAATCATTTGTGAGAAGGCCAGCGCTATCTACAGTGACTTGAAGGCGGCGCACTCGTGTTGTGACGCGGGGGAGAGTTCAGCCAATCCTACGACGGAGGAATTCAAGGCAGCTCGAGGTTGGTTTGAGAAATTTAGGAAACGGACCGGGATTCATTCAGTTGTTCGTCATGGAGAAGCTTCGAGTGCGGACACCAAGGCTGCTAAAGACTTTGTTAAAAAGTTCAAAAGCATCGTGGCGAAGGAAGGTTACGTAGAGCAGCAGGTGTTCAACTGTGATGAAACCAGTCTGTTTTGGAAAAAGATGCCTAGTCGAACGTACATTACCACCGAAGAGAAGAAAATGCCTGCACATACGCCAGTGAAGTATCGGTTGACTCCTGCGCTTTGTGCCAACGCCAGCGGGGACTGCAAAATAAAGCCGTTATTGGTTTACCATTTCGAAAACCATAGGGCATTTAAATCACATAGAATTAATAAAGACCTGCTACATGTTCTATGGCATTCTAATTCTAAGGCTTGGGTTACTAGGCATATCTTTGTTGAATGGGTAAACGTAGTTTTCGGCCTTGCTGTCAAGAAGTATCTTCAGGTGAGGAATTTGCCTATGAATTGCTTGCTTTGTTTGGACAATGCACCCGCTCCCCCCCCCCCCCCGGACCCGAAGATGATGATATCGACGAATACAAATTCATCAAGGTGTTGTATCTTCCACCGAATACCACCCCTATCCTCCAACCCATGGACCAGCAAGTCATCTCTAATTTCAAAAAGCTCTACACCAAGCACTTATTTAAGCAGTGCTTTAATGTCACGCAAAACACCAACTTAACTTTGCGTGAATTTTGGAGGAGCCACTTTAATATCGTGCACTGCTTAAAGATCATTGATCAGGCTTTGGAGGGAGTAACTCGTCAGACCCTGAATTCCTCTTGGAAGGAGCTTTGGCCCGATGCTGTTGCTCCCAAAGATTTCGAAGGTTTTGGCCACGAGAATGAACCTGTAGTTGCCGCCGAGGAAGACGTCGAAGAGATTATATCCCTTGGCAAGTCCATGGGTCTGGAGGTGGATGAAGAAGACATCACCGAAATCGTCAATGAGCATCACGAAGAGCTCACCACCGAGGAACTCAAGGAGCTGCAAGCCATGCAGCATAAGGAGTTCCAAGCGCAGTTGAGTGAGTCATAGATCGAGGAGGTAGGCAAAATCTCGGGTACGGCGGAAATAAAACAGATGTTGGCATATCATCAACACGTTGTTGATTTCATCGACAAGCATCACCCACAGAAACTTCAGCTTTGCCGTGTTGTTGCGCAGTTCGATGATGTTTGCTTAACGCATTTTAGAAAAATCCTCAAAAGCCGTACGAAGCAACTTTCACTCGATAGTTTCTTTAAAAAATCTTGACAACGATCTAGTGATTATGATGAAAAGAAAGTGAAGCAAAGACAAGGAAGACCGAATCGAGTGAAAGTTATGAAAATTAAAAATAAGAAAAGAAAAAATGTAGAAAAAAGAATATAAAATTATAAAAATGAAAAAAAAAAAAAGCTAAGTTTAAGTTAAAGTTCAGGTAGTAGTGTAAGTTATTGTACACGTTATCGTACAAAGTCACCGTCCCTACCTCCTGATCTTCTGTCTCCTCCTGCGTAGAAGTCCCTATACCTGCGCTGGCCTGTCACTAAAGTAATGTGTTACATTACAACTCCTTTCTTATTAATTTCATTATTTTTTTTTCTTTGTAATATGTATTTATTATACAGGTATTGTATTAATGTATTGTGTAATTATGTGTAGCCATTTATTAAGGATTTATTATTCGTTTTTAGGCTGAGGAACGAATTAAATAAATTACCATTTGTTCTTATGGGAATATTTGCTCCAACATACGATCGTTTTAACATACGAAGCAGTTTCTGGAACGAATTAAGATCGTATGTAGAGGTATCACTGTATATGGGTAGATATGTGTATGTATCTATATGTATATGTATGTATATATATTTGTATATATACATATTTATATATGTATATGTACAGTATATATGTGTATGTATATATGTATGTGTATATATGTGTATATATGTACTGTATATATATGTATGTTATATATATGTATATATGTATTATATATACATATATATATATATATATATATATATATATATATATATATATATATATATATATATATATATATATATGGGTATGTATTATATATGTATATATATATATATATATATATATATATATATATATATGTGTGTGGGTATGTATTATATATGTATATATTATATGTATATGTAACTGTGAAGAGAATCACACCCTCGTAGAGAGACAATCCTGTATGAACTGCATTACTGATAGAAGTAAAACTATACTTGCAACTAATTATAATAATAGGTCCCCGGAAATAAAAAAAAATAATCACAATTAAAGAAAAATCGAACTGGTTTGATAATAAATTACATGAGAAAAAAAGAAAAAGAAAAATGGAGGATAAATGGAAAAGAAATAAAAATAATGAAAACTGGCAACATTACAAAGCAGCTAGAAATCGCTACAATTACCGTATCTTAATTAAAAAAAAAAAGCTTATTATAAAAGTGTGCAATGAAAATGACCCACAGAAAGATTAGGTCTAAAGACAGAAATAGTATTGCCTGACATAACTAATGATCCTAAATGCCTAGCAAATTATTTTATTGATTATTTTGAAGAAAAAATAAATCAAATCTGTTCCAGTTTTCACAACATCGGCACAACAGAGCGAAGGAATACATCAGCAACAGGTGTAAGTAAGCTAAGGGTAGTCAAAGAGTTGAGTCAGAGTGATTATATGAGAATAATAAAGAAAGTAAAAAAAAAAACTTGACCAATGACCAATTTCCCATTAATGATGTAAAAGATGCAGAAAATTTCACCAGACTACAAGAGACCTACCGAAACATGGTAAATATGAGTGTAACACAGGCAGTTTTCCCTGATTGTGAAAAAGTTGCATGTATCAAGCCCGTGTATAAAGGAAAAGGTGATGCAGACAATTTAAGTTCATATAGGCCAATATCAAATCTGTCATATTTTTCGAAAATTATTGAAACTGCTATACACGAACAAATCTTGAAACATCTGAAAAAATCTAATGCCATACCTGATGATCAATCTGCATACAGAGAAATACAGAAATTATAACAAATGGCAAGTGTTGCATTCTTGTGATGCTTGATGTAAGTGCAGCATTTGATACTGTAGAACATACATATCTGATGGAAGACCTTAAAGCTGTGGGCATCGTAGAACGAGCATATGACTGGTTTGTGAGTTATCTTGAAAACCGCAAAGTTAAAGTAGTAATAACAAATGTTGAATCTGAGACAAGAAAACTAACCAAAGGGGTGCCTCAAGGCAGTGTACTTGATTTCCCCCCCCCCCCCCCCGTTTGAAATTTACACGATTGAACTGGCAAATATACTTGAAACTCAGAGTTAAGTATAAAATATACGCTGATGATACTCAATTCTATTTCCCAATAGAATCAGTTGATGAAGCTAAAAGAAAGATACATGAAATAAAGAATGACATTAAGGCTTGGATGTTAAAAAAAAAGCTCAAGCTCAATGAAGACAAAAGTGAATGTATTATTTTTGGAAATGAAAAAGATATAAAAAGAATCGAATGCTTCCAAAGAATTGAAATAGGTCAATCGATCGTTGACCTAAAGAAATCTGTCAGAAATCTTGGAGTAATCATGGATGATAGACTGACAATGAATGAACATATAAATAATATGGTAAGAAATTGTAACTATCATATTAGAAAATAATAAATACTTAGATGAAAAATCTATGGCCATACTCATTAATCACCACATATTTTCAAGAATTGATTACTTTAACTCACTGTTCTATGGCTTACCAAATTATCAGCTGAAGAAAATTCAGAGAGTACAAAACAGAGCCGCTAGATTAATAAAAGGACTACACAATAGGGAAAGAGTTACCCCTGCACTAATTAAATTACACTGCCGGTAAAAGCGAGAATTGAATACAAGCTACTCATACTAGCGTTTAAGATACTGAGCCAAAATGAACCAAAATATCTAAAAGAATGCCTGAATAAACTAGAACTAGAAACAAATGTTAACATAACACATGAGTGACAAACAGACTATCTGAACCAAGAACAAATAGTAAATTTGGTGAAAGGGCTTTTAGCTACTGTGCGCCTAGACATTATAATAAACTGCCAACTGAAATGAAGGACCTAAAGGGAGCAATTGAATTTAAGAAGAAACTAAAGACATTACTTTTCACAAGATCATATGATTTGGAAGATGCTACAATCAGAGAATTGTATAAGTTATAATGAAAATGTTTCGTTAGATGATTAATATGGACCCGCCCGAGAAGTAGTTCACTCGACTTCAGTAGAGGGTTGGATTTAAACCCTAAACAAGTAAAACAAATAATATATATGTATGTATCATATCTGTATTATATATGTGTATTATACATGTATATATATGTATATATTATATTTGTATATATATGTATATTATATATGTATTATATATGTATGTATTATATATGTATATATATGTATGTATTATATAAACATGTATAATTATGTATTATATATGCATGTTTATATATGTGTATATATGTATGTATGTATGTATGTATGTGTATATATATGTATGTGTATATATATATACTGTATGTATGTATATATACGCCTATGTGTGTGTATATATACGCCTATATATGTATGTATATATATGCCTATATATGTATATATGTATGTATATATATGCCTATTTATGTATATATGTATGTATATATATGCCTATTTATGTATATATGTATGTATATATATGCCTATATATATATGCATATATATATGTATGTATATGTATATGCATATATATGTATCTATGTATGTATATGTATCTATGTATGTATATGTATATGCATATATATGTATATATATGTATATATATATGTACATATGTATGTGTATATATTAAATATATATATATATATATATATATATATATATATATATATATATATATATATATATATATATATATATATATATATATATATATATATATATATATATATACACATACATATATACATACATACATGCATGTAAAGATATGCCACCCCCTAAAAAAATGTTTCATGAATTGCATAAAATAAATAGTAGTTAATAGGAACATTGACCTCCTACCTAGTATTTTGTTCGTTTACCTTTAATGACAGTCCTTTAAGCGTTTAGGAACACTATCTGCCAAATTCTGGAGGGTCTCTAGTTCTATTCCTTCCCAAACTTCACCGAAGGCCATTTTGAGCCTGGAGAGGGATAGGGTATCCTGTGTCTGGAGTTTCCTCAAAGGTTTGCCATGGGGTTTAAATCAGTAGAGGATCCAGGCCAATCATTGAAGTTGAGAACCTTGCAGTTCTTTAGCTACTTAATCAAACTTTTTGCTGTGTGACACTGTGTCCTGTCTTGCATAAAAAAAAAAAAAAGTTTGTAGTACTCCTCTCGAATCTATGACCCAAATGATAACAGAGCATCTCAAAATAATTGTATTTGTTCATGTGGTATTTCTTAGGCAAGAAAACTTAACTCTCCAACACCACCATAACCAAAAGATCCTCAAACCATCAAACTTGGCGGGTGCTTGACAGTCTTTGTGGTGTACTGGAGAAGGTTGGGTCGGAGCCGGACGGTCTGTAAATCCTCCTTGCTGCACTACCAGTCACGGTAAACGTGGCCTCTTCAGTCCAAAGTACTTCATGCCAATTAGCAAGGTCCCAAGTTCAATACTTCTTGGCAAAAGTGACCCTGTTTTGCTTCTGCCTAACGGCTAACTGACACTTCTTTCTGGCCTTGCACGAACGTAGCAACAGGTTGTCATAGATTCTCTCCTGAACTGTTCTTAGGGATACGTCCCCGAGAAGCCTAATGTTCTTATCTAATATCTCTAGGTGTAAGAGAAGGATCTTTTTTCAACTGTTGATGGATAAGGTTTTTTTTTTCCTTGACCTCCCAGACCTGGGTTTTGGCACAGGAATGGTGACCCATGTCTCCCTCCTCGAACCGGTGAAGCCCCGTACACAGATCGCTTGGACAACTGTTTTTGTTCACAAATTTTTTTAATCGAGATGCCAGCTTTATACAGGTGTATTATTGAGGTTATCTCCTCATGCCCTACAGACTTTCTGGTAGCAAGTGACTAAAGGGTTGAGTGCTCTCTCATGGGAAGTTGCTAGCTAGTACAATATATATGTAGGCTGTAGCAAAACTTTTCTCTTCCTCATACCAAATTTTGTTGGGTTCAATAAAGTGCTACAATGGAACCCACTTGACCTACAAGTGGCCTATCTTTATGCATGTACTATATATATATATATATATATATATATATATATATATATATATATATATATATATATATATATATATATATATATATATATATATATATATATATATATATATATATATATATGCATGTGTGAACGTTTGTTTGAATGTATAATATATATCAATGTATGGTGAGATTGATAGATAGTAACGTCAGAAAATACTAATATATGTAAACTGTGTACTTGATAGAATGGAAAAAAATAATCGGTAGTTAAGAGAACAGTTGATTAGATAAAATTAAATTAATAACAAACAGGACAAAAGCATTAAATGCATACATTCAGATAACGCACACATTAGATTCTTATTTGAAGGAAAAATTCTATGCAAATAGACGAATTTCAGTAACATGTCTGATTCTGTTGTATTTTTGGGTTTCATCTTGTCTAATAGAATACATTTTGCGTGTTTTAAAAAGTATTTTTACTCCGACAGTGAAGTTATGTCATGCCTATTGCCATATGGATTGGATGGACTACTGAACTGTGCAAAGTAATGACGTGTTTTTATGATAGTAAAAGAAAACATCTGAAAGAGCATCGGAATACCTTGGATCTCGTATATTTCTTTACCGAAACATTAATCTAAGAGGGATCTGATTACCCTAAAATGGA
>NC_090731.1:143307215-143317215 GCF_036898095.1 Palaemon carinicauda
CTGTTTCATGGCAGGGCAAGAGAGAACACAGATTTCGTTATTTCATATATTATGTAAACTTAACAGAAACTAAATATACATTGTAGATTTCAGTAATAGGTAAACAGTAATAACAGTAATAATTACAGTACTCTACAGTTTGAGTAAAAGGTACAATTATAATAAATACATTGTTACGCATAAATACAGTACGTAGTTATACAACCAATTACACCAAAGTGTAGTTAGCAATCTCACAATTTACACTCCAAAGGGATCAATTAACCCCAATTGCATCTCATTTACATCTCAATTAGCCTCAGTTTTTAGTCCAGTCTGGTGCCTCTCCTCCTCAAATATCAACCTTTAATTAGTTCTCTTATACAACGCCATCAATCTCTAGGGAACAGATAACTTAGTCCCATAAGAAGCTGTATTTTTTGCCAATGATGTAAGCCGACGCCATGTTAATCTTATATAGATGAATTCAAACGAAGAGGAGAAGGGGAATGATAATGACCAGGATGCCAATTTAAGAACCTAGCTTTTTTAACATAAACCTCCACCAAAGCTAATACATTGACTTAGGAAAATGTCCCTAAATACCAAAAAGTTACATTACTTAATAAAAAAAAAAAAAACCCACACACCTATTCACTATTTCCCATTTAAGAGGTCCATCTCTAGGAAAATATTCGTATAACTCCTTACTATTTGCACAATATTGTTTACAACAAAACTATAATGCAAAAGTTTGCCACGGGTAGGTATATAAGAAAGAACCGTTAGGGAGCCCCAATGGTTAAAAAACGCATACAAAGTTTCTTGCATTCTATTCTTACAAGGGAACTATTAACGCAATTTTAACCAATTTTTTTTAACTATCAAATTCAGACGATACGTATTGTATTTTCAAAATCTCTCTGTCCTCTAAAAGTAGAATAAATATTTAGTCCTTTCAGTTTTTAGACATATCTAACAATTACATAACTCTAAAATGAAATTTAAAATCAGAATCTAATTATTTACCAAAAATTACAGTTAGGTAGTAATTATAACTAATTAATGCCAATTTTACCTTCTAAAAAGTCATTAATCTTTTCAACAAATGACAAAATTAAGTTATTTCATTAGTCCTTTTCTATGTCGTAGTATATCATTAGTCAATTACAATAAATTAATGAAAATGGCGATAAAATTCCCTGGTCTTTCTGTCTTTTCTCTAGCATATTTCATCCTGGTGCTTGGTAATGACGCTTACTTCAAGAAGAACAAATGTTACGTTGCCTCTTGCTCACACAATCCTCACCCTTAAGACATAATGCAACCATTCCTTGCTATACTGAGAATCAAATAAAATATTCGATCATCTACTGTCTAGGCAAGTCTGGTTTAGCAAGAGACGGGAAACACCCGTTTTCTTTAGGATTTCGATAGGCACTGAAATTCCCGTTTTCTTTGGTACCTCCTCTTGTAGTAGTTCCGTAGGTATTATCAGCGTACTTATTGTGGACCCTGATAGATATATTCCGTACATAATGACTGTAATAAAAGTGGATGAGGTCAATTATAAAGGGACAAAGGTGAGAGAAACTACAGTTCGGGTTTGATTCTTAATAGTTGAAATATGGCATCCATCTATTGATCGTAGATTATAGACGTTAAACAAAAAATACATGTATAAACAAAGCTCTTAACCATCATTTTTGTTAATGCTGTTAATATAACGCTAGTGCTACATGTTATGTTAGTAGTTTCCTGTCAATTTCATTGTCATCATTATCATTATTCAAGGTAGAATAACGAATCCTTTTCATAAATAATTAGGGTTTAGTAAAAGATTGAAAAAAGCTAATAAGACAATGGCAAGGTTGATTAAAATTATGAAATCAAATGGCCTGAAATTACATATAAAGATCAGACTACATACCAGTTTAGTGAGATCGGTGTTACTCTATGTAAATGACTCATAGTATAACAATGGAACAATGTCCAATAGATTTAGTAGATTTGAGACCAAAGCCCTCAGAAGGATATTGGGATTTAAATGGCAGGACAGGATTAGAAATGAAACTATAAGAGATTGCTCGAGTGCTATATGTGGATAAGATCATGATGAGGGGAAGATGGAGATGGTTTGGGCATGCTCTTCACACTCCCGAGAGAGATTATTTAACCATACGTTCAGCTGGACTCCACAAGGCACTAGAAGAGTTGAAGGACCCACGTCTACATGGCTGAGGACAATGATACGCGAAGTAGATGATGATGATGAATGGAGAAATATTGAATTAAAAGCTAGAGACGACTAGCGAAATCTAATAGAGTCCCTTTGCGTCAATGGGAGTAGGCTAGATATATATATATATATATATATATATATATATATATATATATATATATATATATATATATATATATACATATACACACACATATATATACACATATATACATATATATGCATATATATACATATATACATATATATACACACATATATACACATATATACACATATATACATATATACATATATATACACACATATATACACACATTTATATACACATATATACACACACACACACACACATATATATATATATATATATATATATGTATATATATGTATATATACATAAAATCTTTCGAAATCTCTATTCAAGTTTTGCCGATAATTTTCACCAACACATGTTCAATACTCTTCCATTACCTGATCTGCCTCAACATCATTAAAGGATATTCTAGTTAAATTCCCCGTAATGACGACTACATACTAAACCCTTTACGCGAGAAATGTTGTAATGAATAAATAAGCCGTCTTTTCTTAACACTACTCAAGAATTAAAGCCACCGACTCGGCCACACTAATTAATTGCCGGCACTTGTTATTGTCGCTCTGAGGGAAAGATTCCTACACAGGAGGGGCGGATGAAGCAATTACATTCTCTCTCTCTCTCTCTCTCTCTCTCTCTCTCTCTCTCTCTCTCTCTCTCTCTCTCTCTCTCTCTCTCTCTCTCTCATTTGTGTATAGTATTTATATAAACATATATAATGCATATATACATAGTGTATACATAATATAAACATTACCTAGGAAAATAACTGTATTACAAATTTTAGACAAGATGCAAAACCCTGGTGCCAGAGAGGTAATTTAGAACCTCAATAAAAAGTCTATAAAAAAAAAAGTAAAAAATTTTAAAAACCATATTCACCCATAACTAGACCACCAGCAATAATGATTTAATGGAAAAGTACATAATATTTTATTACAAAGACCAATTTCACGTAGATACCACAACATGACAATTTCCTAAAATATCAGAGACGGATATACAGTATAAATAGACGAAGGGTGCAAAGTGACAAGAGTGTTTAGACAAACTGTTAATGGTCCCTCTTTATAGATGTATGGAGAGACTTATGTTGTGGAAGTTTTATAAATCAAGAGGGTTTCATCCATGATTTATTAGCTACGGGATGAATGTAGCTAAATGCTATCTTTCAATCTTCCACCGATATCTTTATAATAATAATAATAATAATAATAATAATAATAATAATAAAATCCTACATGAAAGTTTCCAATCACATTTCATTCTCAAATTATATCTTCAGTTAAACCTTCTGCCTGTTTTGTTACCTCTCTCTCTCTCTCTCTCTCTCTCTCTCTCTCTCTCTCTCTCTCTCTCTCTCTCTCTCTCTCTCTCTCTCTCTCTCTTTTTCATAAATAGAATCGTGGATTCAAGTCAACACCCGACAGAAGAGATGCAACCTATGTTGAACGTCCTGAAACTTAGAGGGCAAAGTTTTCTCCGGAATAAATTTGTTTTTCTCTGGACAACTTGAGCAGCCCAATCCGGAGTTTTATTTCAGCATTGATTCGGAGAAGGAAATGCATGGAATGTTCCTTTACCATTAAAATGACGCAGCCATTTACAAACGGATCGAGACGGAAAGACCCGACCAATCAAGGATCTCCAAAACATCGGTCGGATCTTGATTTTTGTGAGGCGAGTAGATAGAGAAGATGGGCCGGACTGAACGACGGATAATTTCTAAGCTGGGATCCTAGATTCTCTATGGTACATGTTAGTTATATACACAAATCGGCAATTCTACATACATTATACACAAGATGATTCATAGGAATATATACGTATACCCGAATAATCATGATTGATTGATTATTAGGTATTATCTGGCATCGTAATAGCAGAGGTCATTGATGCCAAAGAATATAGTTAACTATTATTATGTATCTTATTTCAACTCATGATTAAATCTTATTAAATAGCCCAGTATCCTTATAAATTTAAAAAGGCAATCCACATTGCATTCAGGTCCCAAAATTTTAGATAGTATGTAAAAGCCACTGGTATCCTTACAATTATGAAAATGGCGTAATCTCTCGGTCAAGTAACTTGGACACTCGGTCAATACGAATAATCATTAAGTTTTACATGATTCTTATACAACCAAGCAGGGTGATGGAGCCTACAGGGTCACTTGTACATTTATTAGAAATTAAGAACTTCATTATATAAGCGTTGAATGTGTGTAAATTAATATCCAAGATTCCAAGAAAATATTCGCTTTTTTATGCAAAAAAAAAACTACAATAACAATTAAGCAAGGTGTCTCTGCCAAACTCATTACTTGCTTGCTTTACAGACACAGATGGCGCTTTAAATATGCACGCCGAGCCTTGAATCTTGCACAACTCCCTTACTCGATTCCTAGATATCTCTCTCTGATTTTATAAACAATTTAGCAATTAAAATGTGTATGGCAACAACTGTTATGTTGATTTTATTTCAAGCCATCGCTCCTTAAAGGAAACGAATTATGTGGAAAATACATATATACACAGACAAACACACATATATATATATATATATATATATATATATATATATATATATATATATATATATATATATACACACACTATATATATATATATATATATATATATATATATAGTTGCCATTCGCATATAGTACGAGAGGCTATCTATCTACGCTGCCGACTAGTTAAGTTTGAATTAGTCAAGAGTTTTAACAGCTGGGTTAAAAAATAATTATAAGAGAAAACTCCCTTTTCAATGGAACTTTATATAATTTAGATAATTTTCTACTGTTCACTATTTTAGCCAGCAAAACTTAACGAAGCTGTACAAACTTTCATGGGATTTCAAACTATAACCGCTGTTTATACAAGTCTTGCAATCTGGCAATGGAACTTCAAAATATAAATTTTCTATACGTGAATGAAAACCCAACGTGAGAAAGGCAAGTTACCTTTTTATCCGGTTGTTTACAAACGTTGTTCTAATGGCAATCTAATTAAATAGTCTTCCTAGTGAACGAACTCTGGTCCCTCAACATGTGCTAGAGTCGACGGATCCATTCTATATAAAATATCATTAAGACCTTTTAATGCCTCGTTTTCCGTCCCAAGTTTCTTTTCCAAACGCAACTGGCAATCTTCATAAAATAGACTTAAGAATTTGGTCCAAAACAGATAGGCAATGGGACATGGGATGACATTCAGTACCCGTAAATATAAAGAGGGAAATTCCCGTAGTTTTACGAAGACGGGAATATTTAGAGGCTAAACAGAGACGAAAAAAGAAAGGCTAAAAGGTAAGCACTGCAATGACATTGACGACAGACCTATAGTCCATTTCTTTTAGCGATGCATATTTGCACCGACTCGCAGCGGTGCCCTTTTAGCTCGGAAAAGTTTCCGGATCACTGATTGGTTGGACAAGATAATTCTAACCAATCAGCGATCAGGAACATTTTCCGAGCTAAAAGGGCACCGCCGCGAGTCGGTGCAAATATGCATCGCTAAAAGAAATGGACTATAGTGTACAGCTTGAAGTACACCGACGGCACGAACAACATACAGAAGCCTTCTAGTTAGGTTAAAATCAGAAGTGGTTTCAAGTATGTCACCCCTAATCATGTATAGGAAATATTTATTTAAATGTCATTGTTCATAAAATATATTTTTCCTTGTTTCCTTTCCTCACTGGGCTATTTTCCCTGTTGGGGTCCTTGGGCTTGTAGCATCTTGCTTTTCCAACTAAGGTTATAGCTTAGCAAGTACTAATAACAATAATAATAAAAAGGTCGCAGCAAATGTCCAATTCTTTATCCACCCTCCCACAATTTCGATGACAAAATTGAAAGGGCACGTGCTCTTTGAGGTGAATGTCAAACTAACACAGGCCCAAAATCTTAACATACATAGAGTTGGTGCACAAACTTGCACAAAAGCCGATGTGTTAGTTCACTTTGAAGAACTACACAGGACGTTTAGATACGTCACCTCGTGGTCCTATCATACACGGAGAAGCCCTGTGCCTGCATGATCTACAAAATTTGTTTGTTTTTTGCAATCTCAAGTATTTAGAGTATCATACAGCGTATTTCACGTTAATTATGAAATCCGCGGTATCATAGCATTTTATAAACAAGAAAGTCTTCATATTCTTAAAAGTCTTTATATCATTAGACTTCCGGATACCTAGTGGGAGCTTGTTATGTAATCTTGGCGGAGCATTTTTAAAAGCTCTATAACCTACAGTCGAGGTGCATCTTTGCTCCAATTACTTGAAACCATCCGTAGCTATTCGGGTATCGATACGATTTTTTGGCTGCACAATGCATATTAGTTCTCGTAAATATTTTCCAAGTCCGTTTTTGATAACTTGAGTCATTGCACATATCTTAAAAAATTATTCTAGCTTTAATAAGCCTCCAGCACATGTTAATCAGTGTGGGACACCTTTCATCACTCTTCCCCTTCAATGTATTATATTTTGTTACTAATTAAGTTGACACTATGCTAGGACTTAATATATAGTTACAGTAATCAATCATATTAATAAGACGTTTAGTCATTTTCTTAACTGAACATTCATTGAGATACTTTTATTTAAACATAAGCAATGTTCCTAATGTGATATCCAATGATACCTAAAGTATTTATTTTAGCACTTTAATTATTTTCCTTTCTTACCACCATAAATTTTTATTTTTCATTCAATTATATTTGTATATCTGTCACAGCTTCCTGAAACAGTTGGTTAAAGATCTTTTTGAGACGTTTGGAGGCACAACTCTTTAGAACGTTTGGGAGGCTATTCAAGCAACGTTTGGAGGCCCAAATCCATGTTAAGTTTGACAGATAAACTACGTAGAACGTTTGGAGGATTTACTATGTGAAACATTTGGATGTACTAAGTCACGGATCATTTGGGTGATCTACTACTTGGAACGTTTAAAGCTACTGGATGAAACGTTTAGCGACGAAACGTGCTATAAAAGTCGCCAGGAAACTTGTTCTGCTCCCGCGACACAGCCTTTATTTACTTAGTAAATATTTTGCAGCATTCAATTAACTTTCGACTCGAAGTGTTTAACATTAAAGTAACGTAAATTAAGGATTATTTACAAACCGACCAATTACTCTCCAAGATCGAATTACTACTACGAGGGTCTCATTACCATAACCTAGCTAAGATCAAGAATTTAAACTTAACTGGAAGTAGAAGTTTATTAGGCATAAAGCATCGAATTCTATTCGTTTTACGCCATAACTCTTACTACTTTGATGTAAAAATATAAGAATAAATTCTCGGTAAAACATGTATATAATTACAAGGTTAAAACAATCCTGTTTTTAAAATGTTGAGGCAGTGGACCTGGCAATCTAATGAATTTCCGTAATCTAAGTCCAAAAAATGAATAAAATGAGAGAGAGAGAGAGAGAGAGAGAGAGAGAGAGAGAGAGAGAGAGAGAGAGAGAGAGAGAGAGAGAGAGAGAGAGAGAGAGAGAGAGAGAGAGAGAGAGAGAGAGAGAACGCCTAGAAAAACTATGAAAAATTGTTAGTCACAAATCATGGAAGCACTCAGTTGAATAATAATTTATCGATACAAAATAAATCATTAAAAATAACACAAATATAATCCGAAAATGAATTATCCTGCAGAGAGCCGAATCAGAAGAACGTCAGGGTCACCCAATAAATAAGTTAGGTCCTACAAAGTTTTAAAAGTTCAATGACTCTGGAAACACAGGAAAGTAAAGGATGTCAAACCCAGGAATTCCGAAGAACGAATGACACCCAATCATGATACCTAGAAGACTTCCAAGCCTAGAATATAAAGTGTAAGAAATAAGTAAAAAAAAAAAAAAATAGGGAAAAATAAACTGAAAAGACTGTCAACCTTCTTAAATAAAATCAATAATCATTACTTTACTGTTCCCGTGTACTGCAAAATGAATACTAGAAAAACGGGGTATAGTGAAGAACAAACTGCAAGGGAAAACGACTTTGCCAAGATTTTAGTTTATTTTATTTCCTTTTCTTTTTGTTTCCGGGTTTTAACAAAGGGTGTTCCACAATGCAAGTTTCGTAATATAGCAAATGGATAATACTGAGAGTTACGTTAAAAATGCATGAAATCTTTCTTTTAGTGAATTTATTTAAAGTAATTCTTATACACGAGATTAAACGTGTTTTCACTGAATCTTTCGCCAGAGAGTGACCGGGGTGTTTCTTTATGTATTCATCATAATGTTCTAAGTTACACACAAAGAAGGGGGACGGTGGGGGGGGGGGGGGGGTATTACACTCGAAACTTTCAAGGACCAAAGCCTTCTCACGACTAGGCCTTAATTTCTGCTGCCCAGCAACTACCGCTCTTCTATCGCAGTAGGTTGCTTTTAACCACGTGGAGGAAGGGAAGGACGTATTCTCCCATGAGGACGTAAGACATAGCAAGTTGGTCCTTTGGCTTAGCGACAGGTAAAATGGAAGACACCAACGTCAGGTGTGAACATATGCTGCCCCTTCAGCTGTGTATGTATGTATGTATGTATGTATGTATGTATATATATTTATATATTTATATATTTATATATATAAATATATATACATATATATATAAATATAAATATATAAATATATATATATATATATATATATATATATATATATATACTGTATATATATAAATATATTATATATATATATATATATATATATATATATATATATATATATATATACACAGTATATATAAATACATATATATATATATAAATATAAATATATATAGAAATATATATATATATATATACATACATACATATATTTACTAATTTGCTAAAACAATGCGAATAAGAAATGCCAAAGTATCTTACAAACAAAATGGCATGGTAACTCAATTCATGAAAAATGTGTGACAACCACCATAAGGAAAAAAGTCTTAAGTATGAGGAAGATAGAGACAAGTCAGCTTGATATAAAGACACGTCAGTTTCAATAATAAACAGATAATTACGTACAAGGGAGAAACAGGAGAGTTGTATCAGAAAGAAACAGACAAGCATTCAATAGACAAAATATATTGATCATAAAACAAGGAAAAGATAAATATAAGCAATAATGGGACTTCTTAATATATAAAACAGCCACATAATCAGTGCTTTGAGGAAAATGACAAGACTGAAAAAAAAAAAACACACAAACAGATAAAGTATAAGTACCTAAGTACGTACCAGTGTAAGGCAGAAACAAACTAGAAAGTATTAAGAAAAACAAATCAGAGTTAGCAATAAACAGAAAAGCCTTTCCGTTGTATTGCATTTCCCCCCTCCCCCCCTTTTTACAGTATATTGCTTTCCCTACTTGAGATCTAACTATTTGCATGAATAATACGTCAGTGGTTTCGAAGGTGGTCTTTAATGAATAAGCCGATCTACTCGGAACTTCATTACTAAACACTATACTAAACACACTCTCTCTCTCTCTCTCTCTCTCTCTCTCTCTCTCTCTCTCTCTCTCTCTCTCTCTCTCTCTCTCTCTCTCTGTATATATAATAAATATATATATATATATATATATATATATATATATATATATATATATATATATATATACTGTATATATATAAATTATATATATATACTATATATATAAATAATATACTGTATA
>NC_090731.1:143319715-143329715 GCF_036898095.1 Palaemon carinicauda
ATATATATATATATAATATATATATATATATATATATATATAGAGAGAGAGAGAGAGAGAGAGAGAGAGAGAGAGAGAGAGAGAGAGAGAGAGAGAGAGCAGGTATATTTTTTCCAAGGAAGTTAGAAATTTGTGAGAGGGCAATGGATAATCCTGGCTAGTTTCTTTTTTTTTTTTTGGGGGGGGGGAGGCCCGAGAGTGAACATTAAGTTGTCCTGATTTATCATAAAATTGGAGTATGTATAGTTGTAATTTTGGTCATGAAAATTTATTCTTTTGGCTGTAAATCGCAAAAAAATATCCATATTGCGGGGCTCTGTCCCAGACCCAGCTGTAGTATTCTCCATAATGTATCATAATATCCATCTGGTCGCCAAGTGAAATTTCCTAAAAATATGCACAGAATTTAAGTAACTAGATCTTCCACTGGATGTATCCAAGAACAGAAGCATCTCGGGAGTGGAGAGTTGAGTGGAATTACCCTGCTGAAGCTTTCATTGTTTAGCCACCAGAAAATATACTCCTTTACAAAAGAGAGATCCCTGGCTGCTGATCAGTGGCACTTAGACCATAGTGAAGACATCCATGTGAAACTAGTTCCCTCTAAAAGGATGGCTGAAAAGACTGTCATAGCAGAGTCAAGAGTGGAGGGTTTTGCTACCTCTGTGAGGCTGCTGATGTGATCGTATGTAGGGAAGACTCTCGCTCCTGCCATGCCTATCAGCATGGCCACATTCATCATCCTCTACCTGAGAATAAGCCTTTTCTAAGTTTATCAATATCACCAGCTCGTGACAAAAAGAATAGTCTATCTTGATCCTGAAACAACTGTCTAATCAACAAGGTACCTCAAAAGACGAATCCTATGAGTGGTCCCAAGATGACAGCAAGGTGAGCACAATAATGAAGACTTGGGGAGAATTGAACAGACAAATACACAGGGTTTTAAACTCATGAGATTTCTCAAAAATGAAGAAGGAACTTTCTGGAGGATTGATGCATGGATATCTAAACATACTCTTCCTTCAGATCCACCAAATATATAGTATCCCTCCTTAATGGGAGAACTTATGTAACATGGCGCCTCCACGCTGAATTAAGTTTGGCAAACAAACCTGTTCAGTGGTTGGAGGCTGATAACCAGTATCCAGTTGACTCATCGACCAGGAAGATCAGACTGTCCAAAGAACCGTCTTGAATGACTTTTCAACACTCTTCTCCAATTTCCTAACCACTGTGGAAAAATTCAGAGCTTTCTGCGATTACTGAGGATACGATGACACCCATCGGAGTGCAAGATAAGCTGGCCGCATGTCAGGCATCCACTAATCATAGTACATGAAGGAGGGAACTGCCCACTTCAACATACCTTTCCTCCTCCCCTTGGCCCCTTTCCTGAACTGGCCAGGTTGGGGGCCTCAAAAAGGCGGAAAGAATACTGTCCGACCTTATTCCACTGTCTTCCAACACTAAAACTCGTCTACTTTCGTCTTTCATCAGATCAAGATTGATTGATTGATTGATTGAAAGTTTTCTGGCATCCTGACATCTAAGGTCATTGACGCCGATACCATTTACTGTATATGAAAATTAAAAGAGAATTCGATTAAAACCATAAAAATTAAGTCATTAAAATAGTTAAATAGTTTTCAGAAGACCTGCTTCTGAAATAAATCTAAAAATTCCGCTCGCATAGTAAGACACATCATGTCCAAGAATCTTGGCAAGGATAAACCTGCCATCCTCACCTCGAGCCTCAAACAGATATCTATTTCTTAAGTTAGTAAAATTAGGGCATTCGGTCAACAAATGCCTCACTGTTAAAGGTACTAAGCAGTCCTCGCAATACGGTTGGTGTTGGCCCTTCAGCAGAAACTCGTGTGTCAACCGTGTGTGACCAATACGGAGACGACAAAGAGTCGTCTCCCATTTTCGGGGAATCATGTTATACCTCCAAGGTGATATGATATTTGTTACTTCCCTCATTTTATTGCCGTCTTGACTGTCCCAGTGCTGTTGCCATTTATCACAAACCAATTTCTTGATGTAAGGTAGGAGATCGTTACATGGAATGGGATACCTCCTTGGTAGCAACTCGGATGCCGCATTCTTCGCCAGTAAATCTGCCTTCTCATTCCCAGACACACCTACATGTGCTGGAACCCAACAAAATCGAACAGTTATACCTTTCCGTCCAATAATAAAAAGCCATTCTTAAATCTTTAAAACTAGAGGGTTACTAGAATTAAAAACTTCTAAAGCTTGAAGAACACTCCTTGCATCACTAAAAATTGTAAAATTACCCTCCTTTTCCAAAGCTATTTTCTCAATAGCGGTTAATATGCCATACAGTTCGGCAGTAAATATGGAAGCTGTTAGAGGAAGTGCACCTCTACAATTAAAATCATTACTATGTACTCCAAATCCAACGCCAGCATCAGATTTGGAGCCATCAGTATATATAAAAGTCGATCCCCTATGTTCTTCGACATGTTCCATAAAAAGAGACCTGGATTCTAAGTCAGTCATATTCTTCTTAACTCCAATAAAGTATTTACAAAAAGATATGTCAGGTAATTTCCATGGAGGCGTTGATGATACCTTGAATGGAAGTACCTTATTTCTAATTATATCCAGACTATTTAAAAATCGTTTCACCCGAAAGCCATAAGGTTGAGGAGATTTTGGGTGCAACTCAAAGTATGATGCGTGTCTTACAAGGCTTGCAGTCTGAAAGGCTAGAGAGCTAGGGAGTCTTTGCAATCTAAACCAATACCGAAGAATGGAAGACATTCGGTAAAGGTCTAGAGGTAACTCTCCAGCATCAACAAGGAGACTTGGGATAGGCGAGGTTTTAAAAGCTCCAGTAGATAATCTAATACCTGCATGATGTATCGAGTCTAATATTTTTAACCGGCTTGGGGTGGCTGAAGAATATACCTCACAACCATAACTAATTTTGGAAAAAATCAAGGCCTTGTATAATTTTAAAATAGTATTGCGGTCTGCCCCCCATGATGTATGGGACAATACTTTTAAGATATTCAGAGCTTCAACACATTTAGCTTTTAGCGCTTTTAGGTGAGAAACCCATGTAAGTCTACAGTCAAATATCAAACCTAAAAATTTGGTTTCCGATACACATGGTATCCGTTGACCTTTAATGTATATATCCGGGTCTGGATGTACTCCCCGGATACGACAAAAATGGACAATGGTAGTTTTACTTGTCGAGAACTTAAATCCATTCATGTCAGCCCACTGGATAATTTTATCAATAGAGAGTTGGATTTTTCTCTCAACCATTGCCATTCTAGTGCCAGCAAATGATATTGAGAGATCATCCACAAATAGTGTTGAGAGAACATCCTGGGGAATGGCTGAGGATATCCCATTAATTGCTAGTGCAAAAAGGGTTACACTCAGCACACTACCCTGAGGAACTCCTTCTTCCTGGCACTTACTCTCTGATAGAGTTTCCCCCACTCTCACTTGAAAAACTCTACGTGAAAGAAATGCCTGAATAAATAGTGGCAGCTCTCCTCTCAATCCCAATTCATGAATGGTTTTAAGAATACCATATCTCCATGTGGTATCATATGCCTTTTCAAGGTCAAAAAATACTGTAACATGGTGCTGTTTGGAAGCAAAGGCTTCACAAATAGATGACTCAAGTCGTATCAACACATCAGTCGAGTGCATTTTTCGGAATCCACATTGAATCGGTGATAAAATACCTTTCTTTTCAAGGTACCACATCAGCCTTGCATTGACCATCTTCTCCATGATTTTACATAAACAAGATGTCAATGCAATAGGACGATAGTTTGCTGCTAAAAACTTGTCTTTACCGGGTTTTAAAAAGGCTAAAATAATGGCTAGTTCCCAAACACTTGGGTAGCTATGATCATGCCATAGTCTATTAATAATGCTTAAAATAAATAGCTTTGTATTAAAATGTACTTGTTTAATCATTGCATATGGAATTCCATCGGGTCCAGGGGCTGTATCGTTGCAATGAGCAAGTGCGGAATCAAATTCTCTTTCAGTGAAAGGAGAATTATACGACTCTTCCCTTCTTGTTGCAAAATTTAAAATTTTCTTTTCTTCAGTGCTCCTATACTGGTGACCAGGGGCTCCTTCACACTTGCTCGATACATTTGAAAAATGATTAGCCAGGGCATTGCTAACTTCATTTGCTTCAGTTACATACTGGCCATTCACCTTCAACACTGGTGGTGGGTTGGGGGTGAATTTGCCAGCTATCTTTTTTACTTTCCTCCACACAGAAGATGGTGGTGTTCTACTGTTAATAAAGGAAACAAAAGACATCCATGACTGGCGCCTTGCTTCTTTCATGGCACGACGGAACTGTGCTCTACATTTCTTGTACATTATTAAATTCTCATCAGTTCTGCGTCTACGCAATCGTGTTAGAGATCTTCTTGTGGCTCTGTGGAGTGCAGTTAGTTCTGAAGACCACCACGGGACTGGTCGTCGTTTGAATAACCCTGTTGTTTTGGGAATTGAATTGACTCCTGCTGTATGAAGAGTTCCATTCAGTAGGTCTATGGCATCATCAACACTTTCAAACTGTTCTGCTCTCCCTTCGATTTCACTTAGCTCACAAAATTTAACCCAGTCTGCCTTGTCTAGATTCCAACGTGGCGATCTTTGCAAAGGCGGACCCTTGTTGGTGTTTATAATGATTGGTGCATGATCACTAGTATGCCAATCATCTAATGTCCTCCAATCAAAATCAAGAAGGCAGTTAGAGCTTGCAATTGAAAGGTCAATGCATGACAAAGTACCTGTCTGAACATGGAAGTGTGTGGGCTCTCCTGTATTAAGGAGTCCCACATCCTCATTCTCCACAATTGATGAGATAATATTGCCCCTTGTGTTGGCCAAAACATCACCCCATAAAGGATGTCTACCATTCATATCTCCCAGTAAGAGAAAAGGTTGAGGGAGTTGTTGAATGACCTCTGCTAAATCATCATATAAAATATTATCATTTGGAGGTAAGTACAGAGAGCATATTGTATATTTTCTCCCTATATCAATTTGTACAACAACTGCCTGCAGGGTTGTACGTATAGACATGGGTATTTGGGGAACATCTCGACGAATGTACATGAGACTTCCGCCATGGCTCCCTGCTTGTTGATTATATGGTGTTCTATAGCTAACATACTCTCGAGGACTAGGAGTGTTAGAATCAAGCATAATTTCCTGTAGACATACAATTATGGGGGAATGCTCATGAATTAGGAGCTTAAGTTCTTCATATTTCGCCCTCAAACCCTGACAGTTCCATTGCAAATTGGAGGAGAAAACTATGGATTATTTCTGGAAGACATCTTGGATGAGGTCTTCCCATTAGCAGTTTTTAATGTAACATTATTACCAGTAGGTTTCTTCAGAGGTGGTCTTGTTATGTTGGGTTTAACGTTGGTGATTTTCTTTGTATTCTTTTTATCTATTTGTTGAGGTGGATGGTGGACCTCAACTTGAATTTCTGATTTATTCAGTCCATCTTCTGGTTCATTGGAAACATCAACAGACAAAACATCAAATTTATTTGATGTCATAACCTTAACGTTTCTAATGGAGGGTGGAGAGAGAGATGGAGGTCTCTCTCTTTTGCGATTAATAGATGGTGGGATTCGAGGTTTTTGCACCTTTCCCACAACAGGTGCATCAGGTAAGTTAGTCTTAAGTGGAACCTCCATCAGATCAGGCAAGGACATGGCCTGAGAGAGGTTTGTATTACTTTTTGTAATGGCGGCTGAAGGCTGTACAGCAATGGGCAATGACCTAGTGTTAATACACCGTGGTAAAGCCTCAGGAGGTGATAAGGTTACCTCGTTATTTGACATTTTGTCAGATAGTATACTTTTTTTTGAGCTATTGGCAGTGCTAGGTTGGTTTGATTTTAATGCCTTAGCATATGTATTTGATTTATTTAATAGTCTTTTGGCATGGGTCACACTTATGTGTTCTAAGTTTGATTTGTTGAGGGCAGCTTCCTCCAACTTATATAGCTCGCAAATCTTGTCTGTGGATTTGTGATTCGAGCTGCAATTTAAACACCTGGCTCCAAGTGCACACTCTCCATGGTAAGATTTGGAGCAAATACCACACATCTTCTCATTTTTGCAAACTTTGGACGGGTGCCCAAATTTAAAACAATTAAAGCATTGCAATGGCTTCTGCTTGAAGGGTCTTACTTTAATCCTTTCGTTTTCGATAATAATATGAAAAGGTACATCAGCATCCTGGAACGTAAGGATTATCATTGATGTACCTGGGACTTTATGAACTTTCCAAACATTTAATGGACACATGGCCAGTATCTCCTCCTCTGTAAAATCATATAGGTCTCTGTTAAAAACTACGCCCCTTCCGTAGCTAAAATTTAGGTGGGGTTTGACATCTAACTTAATGTCATCATTATTTATTTTCATATTGGACAATATTACCGACTGTGTACTGGATTTGGCATGGATAAGGAAACTATTTTTTCCGAAACGAGATATATCGCCTGGTGCAATAGTTCCTACTTTTTTCTGAATCAATTTGCATATTTTAAAATAATTCCCTGTAACCCCCTTTGATTCAGCTATAAGCCACATCGGTGGTTTTGGATTTCTCTGGGAGGGCATGACTAAATCTGCGCCTTTTTCCAACCAATCGGCAGGCCTGTACACATCTAAATCTTTTGGTACCTTATCGCAGAGAGCAGCCGCGACATTCAAGTTATTAATTTTAATATTATTCAAATTACTTATTGCACTAAATGCTTCGTCATAACTACTATAAGATATCCATGAATCCCAAGTTTCAGCTTCAAGTTTCATCCTTATTTCTTTTATGCATCCATAGCATTCAAATGCTTTACATAGATCATCATAATTTGTTTCTATTGAAATTTGTGTAACATGGAGGATTCGAAGTTTCCTCGTGTTACCCAAATTACTCGATTTAGAAATATCAGTAGAATGGTCCTTTCCCGTTCCGAGGTCATCAACAGAGCTATCCCTTATCACATTAGCAGAGGTCGTCAACAGTGCCGGGGGAGAGTCAGCGTATCCAGGGGATGGGGGTTCGTTCCTTAAAGAATCCATTATAGTAAAGAGAGGGAAAAGAGTTAGTTTGATGTACCTGCTCGAGAATGTTAGGCCATCACGCGTCGGAAAGGAAATTTGCACCCTCTACTATCGGCACAATGAGAGTATACTACCCAGATGGTCCACTCCATACCCTACCCGAAGGATAGCATCAAAACAGATATAGAGGCACAGGTGTAAGCTGAACCCGCCTGTTAGGACTGAGACCAAGAAATTATGGAATCATCCTCCCCATATCTATAATGACGGGCTTCCGGCCAAAAGCCGAGAGTCCTACCCCAAGCATTGGATCCCCCTGGATTCCGAAGACCCAACACTTGAGAATAGTTCCGCCAAAAAGGTCCAAACCATCTTCGGGATGGCTGAAATCATCCAATACTCTCATATATAGCTTTGAATGCAAACACCTCCCAACCGTGATACCTCCTCCCACTCATCAAAGCAGGCAGCAATAAAGGATGTATGAACATCCCCGCCGGGGCTACAATGGATGTGAAAACATCCAAGCCATAGGAGAAAAGAAAAAAAAAATAAATAAATAAATATATATGTACATAATATATACACACATATAATGAGGGAAATTTTTCTCAGAGAGTTTGGAAAGCAAGACTAAAGAAAGTTTGTGAAATTAGGATAAGGTCGAAGTAGTATTGAGAAAAAGAAAAAGGTAAAAGAGAAATTTAGATTCGAACTGGGGGAGCAATTTCCCCAAGTTCGAGAGCCCTCTTGCCCGTCACCAAGTTTCAGCACGGGAATTAAATGCCGTGCTGAAGCTTAATGACTTCATCAAGGCATTCTCTCATTAAGAGGGATCAGGTCAAGAAGGCCGCTACTTTTAACCTCATTTCCCATTTTCCCCAAAAACCTTGCACACTTTCATCCCATCTCTACACTTACACCGCATATTCCCATGACTTCATTAACGTCTCGTATTCTCTTAAACACGCTCAAAACTATCATATACCACCTAAGCAGCAACAATTACTCATTCACATCAAGCATTACATATTTTCAATGTTCATCACATAGTAATCCAATCAAGCAGAGTGCTGTTAATCTTTGTGATACTGTCATACTGCCACCTAAGCAGCAACAATTACTCATTCACATCAAGCATTACATATTTTCAATGTTCATCACATAGTAATCCAATCAAGCAGAGTGCTGTTAATCTTTGTGATACTGTCATACTGCCACCTAACCCTCTTAAGTGGGCAATAAACCAATAAACCTTGAAAAAATATTTTTAAAAAACTTTCTATTCTTTAAACATCTAGTAATAAAAAAAAATATATGGAAAATCTATTCGAGTGCATATAATAGCTTATGAAGGCGATTAAAGAGAGGTGAAACCCTTTAGAGACACACCAGGGAACTTTCGAACATATGTGCTGTAGTAATGGAGATTCAATTTGTTTATCTTATATTGGAGGGCAATGCTATTGACTTATATTTCTGGTAGTTTCTGGCAACAATCAGACCATTCCATCTCGCGAGGTTGAGGCCTTTTCTCTCCGAGTCTATGGTGCATCAGATCATGCTAGTTTACACGAGACTCATGTAATGAGCTTCAGAAGTGCCAAGGTGACACCAGAACACCAAAAAAAGTCTGTACAGAGTGATATGGAATGAGCTCCCCAAGACAAAGTTCTTTTCCTTAAGATATATACTTTATGGCATATACGGTGCCGTGGTGAAGTTCAACCATGGATTGCTGTAAGTTGACAGAGCTGAAAGTGAGCTCTGTGAGGAAGCAAGAAAATTCATGGAGAAACGAGACTAAAGAAGAATTGGTGATACTGTAAAAAGAGAAACCATTAAAGAGGCGGCAAAGGCAAGTGAATACATGATGACTCAAACCAAAGTTAAGTTGCAACCAAGAAGACCCATACCTATCCACCCAATAACCCCCTAGCGGTAGTATCTAATCTCCAATGTTCATAGATTTGCCCAAATGATGAGGAGCAGCTCTTTCCGGACAAAGAAATTATTTTATAATACTCTCACATCCTTTCCGAAGAGAACTGAAGGATGTGTGGCAAACACTTGTTGCGAAATTATTTTTAGCTCTGAAAGTAGGCAAATGACATATCCTCTTATGTTTCTCAAATCCTACCTAGATAACATCGTGTGTAGTTCAATAACGCAATTAGCTCGAGCCCGCACAAACAGGAGCGTTTTACCAGGGATCTTTTATCAAAAGATTTTCCAAATGTTAAAAAGTTGGACCTTTTAAATACTATAAAACTACATCGAAAAATAAAAAATAAACAGGACTATTGGAGGTCTTTCAATACTAAAAAGCTCTTAACACATCACTATAATACCTGAGGAGGATAAATGTAATCTCAAATACTAAAGTACAGAATTAAGCAGGGATCGATATTACTGATACTAGTGCTTCCAGTTAAGGGTAATCAGATCCCTCTTAGATTAAGGTTTCGGTAAAGAAATATACGAGATCCAGGGTATTCCGATGCTCTTTCAGATGTTTTCTTTTTCTATCATAAAAATTACTTTGCACAGTTCAGTAGTCCATCCAATCCATATGGCAATAAGCATGACATAACTTCACTATCGGAGTAAAAATACTTTTTAAAAACACGCAAAATGTATTCTATTAGACAAGATGAAACCCAAAAATACAACAGAATCAGACATGTTACTGAAATTTGTCAATTTGCATAGAATTTTTTCTTCAAATAAGAATCTAATTTTTGTGTTATCTGAATGTATGCATTTAATGCTTTTGTCCTCCTGTTTGTTATTTATTTCATTTAATCTAATCAACTGTTCTCTTAACTACCGATTATTTTTTTCCATTCTATTAAGTACCCAGTTAACATATATTAGTATTTTCCGAC
>NC_090731.1:143334715-143339715 GCF_036898095.1 Palaemon carinicauda
TATACATAAATATACACATATATACATACATATATATACACATATATACATACATATATACATACATATATATACACATATATACATACATACATACATATATATACACATATAT
This sequence comes from Palaemon carinicauda, assembly GCF_036898095.1. Classification (NCBI taxonomy): domain Eukaryota; kingdom Metazoa; phylum Arthropoda; class Malacostraca; order Decapoda; family Palaemonidae; genus Palaemon; species Palaemon carinicauda. The sequence goes on from NC_090731.1 coordinate 143,334,831, forward strand.
ACATACATACATACATATATATACATACATACATACATATATATACATACATATACATATACATATATATACATATATATAATATGTATATATACATATAGATACATACACATATATATACTCATATACAGTGATACCTCTACATACGATCTTAATTCGTTCCAGAAACTGCTTCGTATGTTAAAACGATCGTATGTTGGAGCAAATATTCCCATAAGAATACATGGTAATTTATCTAATTCATTCCTCAGCCTAAAAACCCATAATCCTTAATAAATGGCTACACATAATTACACAATACATTAATACAATACCTGTATAATAAATACATATTACAAACCAAAAAAAAAAAAAAAAAAAAAGAATAATGAAATAGCTAAAAAAGGGGTTGTAATGTAACACTTTACCTTAGCGACAGGACAGCGCAGGTGTAGGGACGGTGACTTTGTATGATAACGTGTACGATAACTTACACTAACTTACACTACTACGTGAACTTTAACTTAGCTTATTTTTTTTTTATTTTTATAATTTTATATTTAATTTTACATTTTTTCTTTTCTTTTTAATTTTCATAACCTTCACTCGATTCGGTCTTCCTCCTCTTTGCTTCACTTTCTTTCTTTTCATCATGATCACTAGACCGTTTTAAAGATTTTTTAAAGAAACTATCGAGTGAAAGTTGCTTACTACAGCTTTTGAGGACTTTTCTAAAATGCGTTAAGCAAACATCATCGAACTGCGCAACAACACGGCAAACCTGAAGTTTCTATGGGTGATGCTTGTCGATGAAATCAACAAAGTGTTGATGATATGCCAAAATCTGTTTTATTTCCGCCGTACCTAAGATTTCGCCTACCTCCTCTATCTCCTCTGACTCACTCAACTGCGCTTGGAACTCATCATGCTGCATGGCTTGCAGCTTCTTGAGTTCCTCGGTGGTGAGCTCTTCGTGATGCTCATCGACGAGTTTGGTGATGTCATCTTCATCCACCTCCAGACCCATGGACTTGCCAAGGGATACAATCTCTTCGACGTCTTCCTCGGCGGCAAGCATAGGTTCATTCTCGGGGCCAAAACCTTCAAAATCTCTGGGAGCAACAGCATCAGGCCAAAGCTTCTTCAAAGCGGAATTCTGGGTCCGACGAGTTACTCCCTCCCAAGCCTGATCAATGATCTTTAAGCAGTGCACTATATTAAAGTGGCTTCTCCAAAATTCACGCAAAGTTAAGTTGGTGCTTTGCGTGACAAAGTACTGCTTAAATAAGTGCTTGGTGTAGAGCTTTTTGAAATTAGAGATGACTTGCTGGTCCATGGACTGGAGGATAGGGGTGGTATTCGGTGGAAGATACAACACCTTGATGAATTTGTATTCGTCGATGATATCTTCGAGTTCGGGGGGGGGGGGGGGGGGGGTTAGCGGGTGCATTGTCTAAAAAAGGCAAGCACTTCAAAGCAAATTCCTTTCCTGAAGATACTTCTTGACAGCAAGGCCGAAAACTACGTTTACCCATTCAACAAAGATATGCCTAGTAACCCAAGCCTTAGAATTAGAACGCCATAGAACATGTAGCAGGTCTTTACTAATTCTATGTATTTTAAATGCCCTAGCGTTTTCGGAATGGTAAACCAATAACGGCTTTATTTTGCAGTCCCCTCTGGCGTTGGCACAAAGCGCAAGAGTCAACCGATCCTTCATTGGCGTATGTCCAGGCATCATCTTCTCTTCGGCGGTAATGTACGTTCGACTAGGCATCTTTTTCCAAAACAGACCGGTTTCATCACAGTTGAACACCTGCTCCCCTACGTAACCTTCCTCCGCCACCATGCTTTCGAACTTTTTAACAAAGTCTTTAGCAGCCTTGGTGTCCGAACTCAGAGCTTCTCCATGACGAACAACTGAATGAATCACGGTCCGTTTCCTAAATTTCTCTAACCAACCTCGAGACGCCTTGAATTCCTCCGTCGTAGGATCGGCTGAACTCTCCCCCGCATCACAACGAGAGCGTGCCGCCTTCAAGTCACTGTAGATAGCGCTGGCCTTCTCCCAAATGATCGTTTCCGTAATCGTATCGCCAACAATCTCCTTGTCTTTGATCCATATTAACAAAAGGCATTCCATCTCTTCAAGGGTAGGGCTACGACGTTTGGAAATAATCGTGATCCCCTTCGAAGGTTTCACTGATTTAATGGCTGACTTCTGTTTTATGATCGTCGAGATCGTACACATATTCCGGCCATATTGTTTAGCCATATTGGTAACACGTACACCTCGCTCATGCTTTTCTATTATTTCCTGCTTTAATTCTAATGAAAGCATAGACTTCCTCTTTTTCTTACCACTGCTGATACTTCCTGAACCGAAACTAAGCTTTTTAGGACCCATGATTACGGAACACAGAAAACAACACGTGAAAAGGCAAGATAAAAAACTGTTAAAACTGAGCAAATAGAGGACAACCACACGATGCGCACGCGATGAGAGGACTGATCCAGGTGACGCTCGATTGGCGTCCCTCCGATGTGCTGCCATCTAGCGGCGTCAACAACAACCGACGCTGGATGCTTTCGAGAAAATTCCACGGGTAAGCGTATTGTTTACTTCGTATGTTGGAGCAACACTTCGTATGTTGAGACAGAAATTTGGTCAAATTTTACTTCGTATGTTGGAAAATTCGTATGTTTGGACAATCGTATGTAGAGGTTCCACTATATACATATATGTATACATATATACACATACACTATATATATACATATATATACACATACACTATATATATACATATATATACACATACACTATATATATACATATATATACACATACACTATATATATACATATATATATACACACATACACTATATATATACATATATATATACACACATACACTATATATATACATATATATATACACACATACACTATATATATACATATATATATACACACATACACTATATATATACATATATATATACACACATACACTATATATATACATATATATATACACACATACACTATATATATACATATATATATACACACATACACTATATATATACATATATATATACACACATACACTATATATATACATATATATATACACACATACTTATATATAAATATGTATATATATCTATACATATATATACACATACATACATTATATATATATATATATATATATATATATATATATATATATATATATATATATATATACATATTAATACACATATATATCATATATATAAATATACATATATATTTACATATACATATACACATACATAATATATATATATATATATATATATATATATATATATATATATATATATATATATATATATATATATTCAAATAAGCCATATATATTTTTGATACATTAATGTCTGGATTCTCTTAACGACCTCGGGATCAGAGCCCCAGGTGAAATCACACAAAGTACAAAATACCTGAATTCGACAGGTATAAGTACAGAAGAATTGTCATTGACTTTTATCTTTCTTCGTGGCCAAGTGGCTTAGTCACTGTCTATACAAGCTTACCGACCAGGGTTCGATTCCCGGCCGGACCCAAGCTCTTGTCTTTGTGTGATTTCGCCTGGGGCTCTGATCCCGAGGTCGTTAAGAGAATCCCGACATTAATGTATCAAAAATATATATGGCTTATTTGAATATGAAAAACACGTCTAAATGTGCAAAATTTATCATTAATTGAATGCCAAGTAACAAACTACCAATTAGCTACGATGGTGAAGATGGGTTGATTTCAATTCTAAGTACAAAATACCTGAATTCGACAGGTATAAGTACAGAAGAATTGTCATTGACTTTTATCTTTCTTCGTGGCCAAGTGGCTTAGTCACTGTCTATACAAGCTTGCCGACCAGGGTTCGATTCCCGGCCGGACCCAAGCTCTTGTCTTTGTGTGATTTCGCCTGGGGCTCTGATCCCGAGGTCGTTAAGAGAATCCAGACATTAATGTATCAAAAATATATATGGCTTATTTGAATATGAAAAACACGTCTAAATGTGCAAAATTTATCATTAATTGAATGCCAAGTAACAAACTACAGATTAGCTACGATGGTGAAGATGGGTTGATTTCAATTCTAAGTACAAAATACCTGAATTCGACAGGTATAAGTACAGAAGAATTGTCATTGACTTTTATCTTTCTTCGTGGCCAAGTGGCTTAGTCACTGTCTATACAAGCTTGCTGACCAGGGTTCGATTCCCGGCCGGACCCAAGCTCTTGTCTTTGTGTGATTTCGCCTGGGGCTCTGATCCCGAGGTCGTTAAGAGAATCCAGACATTAATGTATCAAAAATATATATGGCTTATTTGAATATGAAAAACACGTCTAAATGTGCAAAAATTATCATTAATTGAATGCCAAGTAACAAACTGCCAATTAGCTACGATGGTGAAGATGGGTTGATTTCAATTCTAAGTACAAAATACCTGAATTCGACAGGTATAAGTACAGAAGAATTATCATTGACTTTTATCTTTCTTCGTGGCCAAGTGGCTTAGTCACTGTCTATACAAGCTTGCCGACCAGGGTTCGATTCCCAGCCGGACCCAAGCTCTTGTCTTTGTGTGATTTCGCCTGGGGCTCTGATCCCGAGGTCGTTAAGAGAATCCAGACATTAATGTATCAAAAATATATATGGCTTATTTGAATATGAAAAACACGTCTAAATGTGCAAAATTTATCATTAATTGAATGCCAAGTAACAAACTACCAATTAGCTACGATGGTGAAGATGGGTTGATTTCAATTCTAAGTACAAAATACCTGAATTCGACAGGTATAAGTACAGAAGAATTGTCATTGACTTTTATCTTTCTTCGTGGCCAAG
>NC_090731.1:143344715-143424715 GCF_036898095.1 Palaemon carinicauda
CCTTTTTAGATTACATTTTACCAAAATTTAATGACTTCAACTTACTCTTTCAAAGAAATTCCCCCACATTCCATTTGATTTTTGACAGAATAACAAAATTATATAGATCAATATTGGGTACTTTTTGTCAGCCACACATTCTTCAGAAACAATCATTAATGACAATTGATTCATGCAATGAAAGCAACCATGTTCCACTTAAACTTTATCTGGGAGCAGAACTTCATACTTTGTTTCAGAAAGAATCCTGAAATGTTACTGGATGTTCAAAACAAATGCAGAAAATTTTGTGTTTCAGTTTGTATTGCAATTAGGAAAAGGTTTGATCTGGACAACCCTTTGTGGAAGATGGTTTCGTTTCTGTCAATAAATAAATCATTAGATTATCAATCAAGAATAGCTATGCCATCTCTACAGGATTTAAGTCAAATTAGTCCCAAGAATAGGTGTAGATGTAGAAAAGAACAAGAAGTTAGATGATGAATGGCGGAGTTTAAATTTCATACAAATACCAAAAGATTTAAAGCACGAGACAAATATAGAAACATTTTATAAAGGGTTTGGCAATTTAAAAGACGAAGAGGGTAATCTAATATCAGCATTGTCAAGATTTTCTCTACATATTTCATCTTTACTAACATCAAATGCTGATGCAGAGAGTGTTCAGTAAAGTCAATCTCATAAAGACAAAGATTAGGAATTCTTTACAATTACCATCAACAATTGCTCTTATAGCTATGCCCGGTTCAAAATTAATGATGAAATGTTTAACGCAGTCAGAAATATGCATAAAGAAAAATAATGTTGGGAGGGGGGGGGGAATTGTCAGATGAAATTCCTCTTGTAAGTTTTTTAAAAGTTATATTTTTGTGTATAGACCTTTATACATTACCAATACTCTAGAAAAATCTATTCTCATGCTTATAATGTTTAGGCTATATTTCTTATAAAGATAAACCGACTTTGTATGTATTCACCAATTCAAACTAAATTAAATCATAAACCTGTGGGCAAATCCTAATATTAATAAGGGAAATATCTATCATTTATCAACTTATTGTTACTAGTCCTTCATAATAAATATTTTTTATACTTATGTTATCCTTACTGCGCATTTACATTTGTTATGTTTATTCTTCGGCATAATCTTTATATGTTTTATTTATTTCAATTTTCCTTATCAAATAGACTACTGTTGTTTATACGTTTTTTCCTTATACCTTTTCTCTAAAGTCAACTCAAGTATCAAGACAATATCAATCGAAATATATCAGACAATTTGAAATGACAAAATTTAATCCCGTGTGCATGGCAGAATTTTCTTACACATTCGTACAGGGAATATATATATATATATATATATATATATATATATATATACACATATATATATATATATATATATATATATATATATATATATATATATATATATATATATATATATATATATATATATGCAATGTTAATATGGACCTGAATATAATGTACATTATTCAGAGACAATACTGCAAGTTCATAATGTGGGAATAATTCGGAATTATAACCATCTTAATTCTGAATCAAACAAGAAGTCCTTCTCGTTATCCCTGTGTGTATTAGTTATATTGTAAAATTGTGCGTATTATAACACAAAGACAAATCATTTAGTATGATAGCACATTCCTCCTCAGTTCAATATAGTGTAACTGACAAACTTATCAAGTGAGACTTAGAGAGGTGAAACTGGGACTAATCAGCGACACCACTGAGCGTGGAGTTGCCTAGTGTGGAGGATCTGGCAGCCCTGGCCATCAGTATAAATATGTCTATTCCCAGTGTTCTTCAACATGTTCCAAAGAGAGCAACCAGCCTTGTTAGTCAAGTCATATTCTTTTTTTATACCAATAAAATATTTACAAAAAGATATATCCGGTAATTTCCATGGAAGGGTTGATGATATCCTGCATGGAAGCACTTTAGTTCTACCTATATCTAGACTGACCAATCATTTTTTTACATGGAAACCATAAGGTTGAGATTTTAGGTGCAAATGGAAATATATTACGCCTTACAAGGTTTGCAGTCTGACAAGCTAAAGAATTAGGGATTATTTGCAACCTAAATCAATAACAAACAATGGAAGAAATCCGATAGTGGTCTAAAGGTAACTCTCAAGGCATCAATAAGGAGGCTTGGGATAGGCTAAGTTCTAAAGACTCCTGTGGAGAATCTGATACCAGCATGGTGCAGAAAGTCTAAAACTTTTAATAGGCTTGGGGTGGCTGAGGAGTATATTTCAAAGCCTTAAATCATTTTTGAAAAAATCAAGGCCTTGTATAATTTTAATATAGTTTTGCAGTCTGTCCCCACAATGTATGGTTCAACTGATTGACTAATAGATTGGGGTAGCTGAGGAGTATAATTCACACCCATAACTATTTTTTGAAAAAATCAAGGCCTTGTCTACTTTAAGAGAGTTTTGCAATCTGCCCCCACAATGTATGGGACAGTTGATTGAATGATTATCAGTTATCTGGCATCCAGACACCTAAGGTCACTGACACCAATGTTATTAGTTATAAATGATAAAATAAATGGTAAATCAGTTTAAAATGATAAAATCAGGACATCCTTATGAGTTAAATAGTTTCCAAAAGACCTGCGTCTGGAATAAATTTAAAAATACCACTATTATGGTACGACACATGATGTCCAAGAATCTTGGCAAAGACGAACCTACCATCCTCACCTTCAACCTCAGAGTCTATTTCTGATGTCAAGGGTACCAAACAGTCGTCGCAATATGGTTGGTGTTGGCCATTTAGAAGAAATAGTCAAACGAGTGTGACCATACGGAGATGACAAAGAGACATCTCCCATATTTGGGCCATCATGTTATATCACCAAGGAAATATGACTATTTGTTATTTCTCACATTTTATTGCCATCTAGACTATCCCAGTGCAGTTGCTAATTATTATAAAACGATTTCTGGATGGTAGGAGAGAAATCATTACACGGAATACGATACCTTCTTGGTTGCAGCTCGGATTCAACATTTTTTGCCTTCCCCTTCTCAGACACACCTACGTGTGCTGGAACCCAACAAAATCGAACCGATATACCACTCAGTCCAATAATAAAAAGCCATTCTAAAATCTTTAAAACTATAGGGTTACCAGAATTAAAAACTTCTAAAGCTTTTAAGACACTCCTTGCATCACTAAAAATAGTATGAAATACAGTTTGGCAGTAAATATGGAAGCTGTTAGAGGAAGTCCACCTCTACAATTAAAACCATTACTATGTACTCCAAATCCAACGCCAGCATCAGATTTTGGAGCCATCAGTATATGTAAAAGTTGATTCCCTATGTTCTGCAACATGTTCCATAAAAAAGAGACCTAACTTCTAATTCAGACATATTCTTTTTAACACCAATAAAATAATTACAAAAAGTTATCTCAAGTAATTTCCACAGAGGGTTGATATCTTAAATGGAAACACGTTACTTTTAATTATATCAATACTGTTCAATAATTGTTTCACCCAAAAACCATAAGGTTGAAGAGATTTTGGGTGCATCTCAATGGCTTACAAGGCTTGCAGTCTGGAATGCTTGGAATGCTAAAGAATTAGGGAGTCTTTGCAGCCTAAACCAATACCGAACAATAGAAGACTTTCAGTAAAGGTCTTAAGTTAACTCTCCAGCATCAACAAGGAGGCTTGGGATAGATGAAGTTCTAAAGGCTCCTGTGGCCAATCTGATACCAGTATGATCTATAGAATCTAAAATCTTTGGTCAACTTGGGGTAGCTGAGGAGTATATTTCACATCCATAACTAATTTTTGAAAACTAAGGCCTTGTATAATTCTAAGAGAGTTTTGCGGTCTGCTCCTAAAGATGTATGGGACAAAACTTTAAAAGATTCAAAGCTTCAAGACAAAAAACTTTTAAAGCTTAAGTGAGGACCCCATGTAAGCCTTCAATCAAATATCAAGCATAAAAATCTAGCTTCGCTTACACATGGGATCTGTTGACCTTTGATGTATATATCAGGGTCTGGATGTACACCCCGAATATGACAAATGGACAACAGTAGTTTTGCTTGTTGAAATCTTAAATCCATTTATATCAGACCACTGAATAACTTTCTCAATTGAGATTTAAAGTTTTGTCTTAATCATCGACATTCTAGATCCAGCAAATGATATGGAGAGATCATCTACAAATAGTGCTGATAGAATATCTGGAAGAATGGCTGAGGATAGCGCATTATTTGCTAAAGCAAAAAAAGTTACACTTAGCACACTTATGGAACTACTCCTTCCTGAAATTTTCTCTCCGATAGAATTTCCACCAATCTCACTGGAAAAACATCTATGTGAAATGAGTGATTGAATGAACGATGGTAGCTCTCTTCGCAATCCCAATTTATGAACGATTTTAAAAATAACATATCTCCATGCAATATCATATGCCTTTTCAAGGGAGAAAAAAAAACTGTTACATGGTGCTGTTTGGAAACAAAGGCTTCACAAATAGAGTACACTATTAACACATCTGTAGTTGTATGCATTTACCTAAATCCACACTGGCTAGCTGATAAAATACTCTTCTTCTCCAGGTACCACACCAGTCTAGAATTGACCATCATATCCATGACCTTCCATAAACACTAGATAGCTTTTAATTCAAATTATCCCCAATGAGTCAACATGGATGAAAAGTATTACAATATCACACTGAAATTAAAATAACTTCTACCTCATACTGGGATTGAACACTAGACTTTTTCATATGAAAGGCGAGGTCACTCCCAATCATGCCACTAGAAGGTCTAAGTCAAAACTTAAGTGCTAAATGCATTCAGGATTTACCTGGCAAAACATCAGTCTCATACCAGCTGGTTTTCCCCAACTTCATGACTCACCTGGTGACAATTGATAGCTTTCAATTTGAATTACCCCTAATGGGTCAATAGATGAAAATTAATGCAATAATACACTAAAATAAAAATAACTTCTACCTCATACTGCGATAGAACCCTAGACTTTCCATATGAAAGGAAAGGTCGCTACCAATCATGCCACTAGAATGTCTGTCAGAACCCCTAATGAGGCAATAGAGATAAAAACTAACAAAATATCACACAAAAATAGAAATAAGTTCTACCTCGTACAGGGATTGAACCCTAAACTTTACATATGAAAGTCTAAGTCGCTACCAATCATGCCACTAAAAGGTCAAAAAAAAAAAAAGTCAGAACCTAAATGCATTCAAGATTTACCAGTTGAGACATCAGTCTCATACCAGCTAGTTTTCCCTGACTTCTTGACCCATCTAGCGACAAACTTGATAGCATTTAAATAAAATTACCACTTATGAGGCAATATGGATGAAAACTAACACAATGTCGCGCGAGAATAAAAATAAGTTCTACCTCATACGGGGATTGAACCCTAGACATTAGGTATAAAAGTCTAGGTCGCTAACAATCATGCCAGTAGAAGGTCTAAGTCAGAACCCAAGTGCTAAATGCATTCAAGATTTACCTATTGAGACATCAGTCTCATACCAGCGAATTTTCCCCGACTTCTTGACCAAATTGATGACAATTGATACCTTTCAATTCGAATTATCCCTGAGAAGTACATATGGATGAAAATTAACACAAAATCGTGCTATAATAGAAATAAAATCTACATCATACTGGGATTGAACCCTAAACTTTACATTTGAAAGATAAGGTCGCAACCAAACATACTGCCATTGAACCCTAGACTATTCATATGAAAGGAAAGGTCACTACCAATCATGCCAGTAAAAGGTCTAAGTCACAACCCAAGTGCTAAATGCATTCAGGATTTACCTGGTGAGACATCAGTCTCATACCAGCTAGAATTCCCTACCAGCTAGAATTCCCCGACTTCCTAACCCCCCTGGTGACACAATTGGAAGCTTTTAATTCGAATTGCCCCTAATGAGTCAATATGAATGAAAATTAATTCAATATCGCGGTAAAATAAAAACAACTTCTACCTCATACTGTCATTGAACCCTAGACTATTCATATGAAAGGAAAGGTCGCTACCAATCATGCCAGTAGAAGGTCTAAGTCAGACCCCAAGTGCTAAATGCATTCAGGATTTACCTGGTGAGACATCAGTCTCATACCAGCTAGTTTTCCCCGACTTCCTGACCCCCCCCCCCGGTGACACAATTGGAAGCTTTTAATTCGAATTACCCCTAATGAGTCAATAAGAATGAAAATTAATTCAATATCGCGGTAAAATAAAAATAACTTCTACCTCATACTGTCATTGAACCCTAGACTATTCATATGAAAGGAAAGGTCGCTACCAATCATGCCAGTAGAAGGTCTAAGTCAGAACCCAAGTGCTAAATGCATTCAGGATTTACCTGGTGAGACATCAGTCTCATACCAGCTAGTTTTCCCCGACTTCCTGACCCCCCTGGTGACAATTGATAGCTTTTAATTCGAATTACCCCTAATGAGTCAATATGAATGAAAATTCATTCAATATCGCGCTAAAATAAAAATAACTTCTACCTCATACTGTCATTGAACCCTAGACTATTCATATGAAAGGAAAGGTCGCTACCAATCATGCCAGTAGAACGTCTAAGTCAGAACCCAAGTGCTAAATGCATTCAGGATTTACCTGGTGAGACATCAGTCTCATACCAGCTAGTTTTCCCCGACTTCCTGACCCCCCTGGTGACAATTGATAGCTTTTAATTCGAATTACCCCTAATGAGTCAATATGAATGAAAATTAATTCAATATCGCGGTAAAATAAAAACAACTTCTACCTCATACTGTCATTGAACCCTAGACTATTCATATGAAGGGAAAGGACGCTACCAATCATGCCAGTAGAAGGTCTAAGTCAGAACACAAGTGCTAAATGCATTCAGGATTTACCTGGCGAGACATCAGTCTCATACCAGCTAGTTTTCCCCGACTTCCTGACCCCCCTGCTGACACAATTGGAAGCTTTTAATTCGAATTACCCCTAATGAGTCAATATGAATGAAAATTGATTCAATATCGCTGTAAAATAAAAATAACTTCTACCTCATACTGTCATTGAACCCTAGACTATTCATATGAAAGGAAAGGTCGCTACCAATCATGCCAGTAGAAGGTCTAAGTCAGAACCCAAGTGCTGAATGCATTCAAGATTTACATGGTGAGACATCAGTCTCATACCAGCTAGTTTTCCCCGACTTCCTGACCCCCCTGGTGACACAATTGATAGCTTTTAATTCGAATTACCCCTAATGAGTCAATATGAATAAATGTCAATTCAATATCGTGGTAAAATAAAAATAACTTCTACCTCATACTGTCATTGAACCCTAGACTATTCATAAGAAAGGAAAGGTCACTACCAATCATGCCAGTAGAAGGTCTAAGTCAGAACCCAAGTGCTGAATGCATTCAGGATTTACATGGTGAGACATCAGTCTCATACCAGCTAGTTTTCCCCGACTTCCTGACCCCCCTGGTGACACAATTGATAGCTTTTAATTCGAATTACCCCTAAGGAGTCAATATGAATAAATGTCAATTCAATATCGTGGTAAAATAAAAATAACTTCTACCTCATACTGTCATTGAACCCTAGACTATTCATATGAAAGGAAAGGTCGCTACCAATAATGCCAGTAGGTTTAATTCAGAACCCAAGTGCTAAATGCATTCAGGATTTACCTGGTGAGACATCAGTCTCATACCAGCTAGTTTTCCCCGACTCCCTGACCCCCCTGGTGACACAATTGATAGCTTTTAATTCGAATTACCCCTAATGAGTCAATATGAATGAAAATTTATTCAATATCGCGCTAAAATAAAAATAACTTCTACCTCATACTGTCATTGAACCCTAGACTATTCATATGAAAGGAAAGGTCACTACCAATCATGCCAGTAGAAGGTCTAAGTCAGAACCCAAGTGCTAAATGCATTCAGGATTTACCTGGTGAGACATCAGTCTCATACCAGCTAGTTTTCCCCGACTTCCTGACCCCCCTGGTGACAATTGATAGCTTTTAATTCGAATTACCCCTTATGAGTCAATATGAATAAATATTAATTAAATATCGCGGGAAAATAAAAATAACTTCTACCTCATACTGTCAGTGAACCCTAGACTATTCATAAGAAAGGAAAGGTCACTACCAATCATACCAGTAGAAGGTCTAAGTCAGAACCCAAGTGCTAAATGCATTCAGGATTTAACTGGTGAGACACGAGTCTCATACCAGCTAATTTTCCCCGACTTCCTGACCCCCCTGGTGACACAATTGATAGCTTTTAATTCGAATTACCCCTAATGAGTCAATATGAATGAAAATTAATTCAATATCGCGGTAAAATAAAAATAACTTCTACCTCATACTGTCATTGAACCCTAGACTATTCATATAAAAGGAAAGGTCGCTACCAATCATGCCAGTAGAAGGTCTAAGTCAGAACCCAAGTGATAAATGCATTAAGGATTTACCTGGTGCGATATCAGTCTCATACCAGCTAGTTTTCCCCGACTTCCTGACCCCCCTGGTGACACAATTGATAGCTTTTAATTCGAATTACCCGTAATGAGTCAATATGAATGAAAATTCATTTAATATCGCGGCAAAATAAAAAATAACTTCTACCTCATACTGTCATTGAACCCTAGACTATTCATATGAAAGGAGAAGGTCACTACCAATCATGCCAGTAGAAGGTCTAAGTCAGAACCCAAGGGCTAAATGCATTCAGGATATACCTGGTGAGACATCAGTCTCATACGAGGTAGTTTTCCCCGACTTCCTGACCCCCCTGGTGACACAATTGATAGCTTTTAATTCGAATTATCCCTAATGAGTCAATATGAATGAAAATTCAATATCGCGGTAAAATAAAAATAACTTCTACCTCATACTGTCATTGAACCCTAGATTATTCATATGAAAGGAAAGGTAGCTACCAATCATGCCAGTAGAAGGTCTTAGTCAGAACCCAAGTGCTAAATGCATTCAGGATTTACCTGGTGAGACATCAGTCTCATACCAGCTAGTTTTCCCCGACTTCCTGACCGCCCTGGTGACACAATTGATAGCTTTTAATTCGAATTACCCCTAATAAGTCAATATGAATAAATATTTCAATATCGCGGTAAAATAAAAATAACTTCTACCTCATACTGTCATTGAACCCTAGACTATTCATAAGAAAGGAAAGGTCACTACCAATCATGCCAGTAGAAGGTCTAAGTCAGAACCCAAGTGATAAATGCATTAAGGATTCACCTGGTGCAATATCAGTCTCATACCAGCTAGTTTTCCCCGAATTCCTGACCCCCCTAGTGACACAATTGATAGCTTTTAATTCGAATTACCCCTAATCAGTCAATATGAATGAAAATTCATTTAATATCGCAGCAAAATAAAAAATAACTTCTACCTCAGACTGTCATTGAACCCTAGACTATTCATATGAAAGGAAAGGTCACTACCAATCATGCCAGTAGAAGGTCTAAGTCAGAACCCAAGAGCTAAATGCATTCAGGATTTACCTGGTGAGACATCAGTCTCATACCAGCTAGTTTTCCGCAACTTCCTGGCCCCCCTGATGACAATTGATAGCTTTTAATTCGAATGACCCCTAATGAGTCAATATGAATAAAAATTAATTCAATATCGCTGTAAAATAGAAATAACTTTTACCTCATACTGTCATTGAACCCTAGACTATTCATATGAAAGAAAAGGTCACCACCAATCATGCCAGTAGAAGGTCTAAGTCAGAACCCAAGTGCTAAATGCATTCAGGATTTACCTGGTGAAACATCAGTCTCATACCAACTAATTTTCCCCGACTTCCTGACCCCCCTGGTGACACAATTGATAGCTTTTAATTCGAATTACCCCTAATGAGTCAATATGAATGAAAATTAATTCAATATCGCGGTATAATAAAAATAACTTCTACCTCATACTGTTATTGAACCCTAGACTATTCATATGAAAGGAAAGGTCACTACCAATCATGCCAGTAGAAGGTCTAGGTCAGAACCCAAGTGCTAAATGCATTCAGGATTTACCTGTGAGACATCAGTCTCATACCAGCTAGTTTTCCCCGACTTCCTGACCCCCCTGGTGACACAATTGATAGCTTTTAATTCGAATTATCCCTAATGAGTCAATATGAATGAAAATTCAATATCGCGGTAAAATAAAAATAACTTCTACCTCATACTGTCATTGAACCCTATATTATTCATATGAAAGGTAAAGGTCGCTACCAATCATGCCAGTAGAAGGTCTAAGTCAGAACCCAAGTGCTAAATGCATTCAGGATTTACCTGGTGAGACATCAGTCTCATACCAGCTAATTTTCCCCGACTTCCTGACCCCCTTGGTGACACAATTGATAGATTTTAATTCGAATTACCCCTAATGAGTCAATATGAATGAAAATCAATTCAATATCGCAGTAAAATAAAAATAACTTCTACCTCATACTATCATTGAACCCTAGACTATTCATTTGCAAGGAAAGGTCGCTACCAATCATGCCAGTAGAAGGTCTAAGTCAAAAAACAAGTGCTAAACGCATTCAGGATTTACCTGGTGCGACATCAGTCTCATACCAGCTAGTTTTCCACGACTTCCTGACCCCCCTGGTGACACAATTGATAGCTTTTAATTCCAATTACCCCTAATGAGTCAATATGAATGAAAATTAATTCAATATCGCGATAAAATAAAAATAACTTCTACCTCATACTGTCATTGAACCCTAGACTATTCATATGAAAGGAAAGGTCACTACCAATCATGCCAGTAGAAGGTCTAAGTCAGAACCCAAGTGCTAAATGCATTCAGGATTTACCTGGTGAGACATCAGTCTCATACCAGCTAGTTTTCCCCGACTTCCTGACCCCCCTGGTGACACAATTGATAGCTTTTAATTCGAATTACCCCTAATGAGTCAATATGAATAAATATTAATTCAATATCGCGGCAAAATAAAAATAACTTCTACCTCATACTGTCATTGAACCCTAGACTATTCATATGAAAGGAAAGGTCGCTACCAATCATGCCAGTAGAAGGTCTAAGTCAGAACCCAAATGCTAAATGCATTCAGGATTTACCTGGTGAGACATCAGTCTCATACCAGCTAGTTTTCCCCGACTTCCTGACCCCCCTGGTGACACAATTGATAGCTTTTAATTCGAATTACCCCTAATGAGTCAATATGAATAAATATTAATTCAATATCGCGGCAAAATAAAAATAACTTCTACCTCATACTGTCATTGAACCCTAGACTATTCATATGAAAGGAAAGGTCGCTACCAATCATGCCAGTAGAAGGTCTAAGTCAGAACCCAAGTGCTAAATGCATATAGGATTTACCTGGTGAGACATCAGTCTCTTACCAGCTAGTTTTCCCCGACTTCCTGACCCCCCCGGTGACACAATTGGAAGCTTTTAATTCGAATTACCCCTAATGAGTCAATATGAATAAATATTAATTCAATATCGCGGCAAAATAAAAATAACTTCTACCTCATACTGTCATTGAACCCTAGACTATTCATATGAAAGGAAAGGTCGCTACCAATCATGCCAGTAGAAGGTCTAAGTCAGAACACAAGTGCTAAATGCATTCAGGATTTACCTGGTGAGACATCAGTCTCATACCAGCTAGTTTTCCCCGACTTCCTGACCCCCCTGGTGACACAATTGATAGCTTTTAATTCGAATTACCCCTAATGAGTCAATATGAATAAATATAAATTCAATATCGCGATAAAATAAAAATAACTTCTACCTCATACTGTCATTGAACCCTAGACTATTCATAAGAAAGGAAAGGTCACTACCAATCATGCCAGTAGAAGGTCTAAGTTAGAACCCAAGGGCTAAATGCATTCAGGATTTACCTGGTGAGACATCAGTCTCATACCAGCTAGTTTTCCCCGACTTCCTGACCCCCCTGGTGACACAATTGATAGCTTTTAATTCGAATTACCCCTAATGAGTCAATATGAATAAAAATTAATTCAACATCGCTGTAAAATAGAAGTAACTTCTACCTCATACTGTCATTGAACCCTAGACTATTCATATGAAAGAAAAGGTCACTACCAATCATGCCAGTAGAAGGTCTAAGTCAGAACCTAAGTGCTAAATGCATTCAGGATTTACCTGGTGAGACATCAGTCTCATACCAGCTAGTTTTCCCCGACTTCCTGACCCCCCTGGTGACAAAATTGATAGCTTTTAATTCGAATTATCCCTATTGAGTCAATATGAATGGAAATTCATTCAATATGGCGGTAAAATAAAAATAACTTCTACCTCATACTGTCATTGAACCCTAGACAATTCATATGAAAGGAAAGGTCACTACCAATCATGCCAGTAAAAGGTCTAAGTCAGAACCCAAGTGCTAAATGCATTCAGGAGTTACCTTGTGAGACATAAGTCTCATACCAGCTAATTTTCCCCGACTTCCTGACCCCCCTGGTGACACAATTGATAGCTTTTAATTCGAATTACCCCTAATGAGTCAATATGAATAAAAATTAATTCAATATCGCGGCAAAATAAAAATAACTTCTACCTCATACTGTCATTGAACCCTAGACTATTCATATGAAAGGAAAGGTCGCTACCAATCATGCCAGTAGAAGGTCTAAGTCAGAACCCAAGTGCTAAATGCATACAGGATTTACCTGGTGAGACATCAGTCTCATACCAGCTAGTTTTCCCCGACTTCCTGACCCCCCTGGTGACACAATTGATAGCTTTTAATTCGAATTACCCCTAATGAGTCAATATGAATAAAAATTAATTCAATATCGCTGTAAAATAGAAATAACTTTTACCTCGTACTGTCATTGAACCCTAGACTATTCATATGAAAGAAAAGGTCACTACCAATCATGCCAGTAGAAGGTCTAAGTGAGAACCCAAGTACTAAATGCATTCAGGATTTACCTGGTGCGACATCAGTCTCATACCAGCTAGTTTTCCACGACTTCCTGACCCCCCTAGTGACACAATCGATAGCTTTTAATTCGAATTACCCCTAATGAGTCAATATGAATAAAAATTAATTCAAATTCGCGATAAAATAAAAATAACTTCTACCTCATACTGTCATTGAACCCTACACTATTCATATGAAAGAAAAGGTCACTACCAATCATGCCAGTAGAAGGTCTTCTAAGTCAGAACCCAAGGGCTAAATGCATTCAGGATATACCTGGTGAAACATCAGTCTCATACCAGCTAGTTTTCCCCGACTTCCTGACCCCCCTGGTGACACAATTGATAGCTTTTAATTAAAATTATCCCTAATGAGTCAATATGAATGAAAATTAATTCAATATGGCGGTAAAATAAAAATAACTTCTACCTCATACTGTCATTGAACCCTAGACAATTCATATGAAAGGAAAGGTCGGTACCAATCATGCCAGTAGAAGGTCTAAGTCAGAACCCAAGTGCTAAATGCATTCAGGATTTACATGGTGAGACATAAGTCTCATACCAGCTAATTTTCCCCGACTTCCTGACCCCCCTGCTGACAATTGATAGCTTTTAATTAGAATTACCCCTAATGAGTCAATATGAATAAATATTAATTCAATATCGCGGTAAAATAAAAATAACTTCTACCTCATACTGTATTGAACCCTAGACTATTCATATGAAAGGAAAGGTCACTACCAATCATGCCAGTAGAAGGTCTAATTCAGAACCCAAGTGCTAAATGCATTCAGGATATACCTGGTGAGACATCAGTCTCATACCAGCTAGTTTTCCCCGACTTCCTGACCCCCCTGGTGACACAATTGATAGCTTTTAATTCGAATTACCCCTAATGAGTCAATATGAATGAAAATTAATTCAATATCGCGGTATAATAAAAATAACTTCTACCTCATACTGTCATTGAACCCTAGACTATTCATAAGAAAGGAAAGGTCACTACCAATCATGCCAGTAGGTGGTCTAAGTTAGAACCCAAGGGTTAAATGCATTCAGGATTTACCTGGCGAGACATCAAGTCTCATACCAGCTAGTTTTCCCCAACTTCCTGACCCCCCTGGTGACACAATTGATAGCTTTTAATTCGAATTACCCCTAATGAGTTAATATGAATAAAAATTAATTCAATATCGCGGTAAAATAAAAATAACTTCTACCTCATACTGTCATTGAACCCTAGACTATTCATATGAAAGGAAAGGTCACTACCAGTCATGCCAGTAGAACATCTAGGTCAGAACCCAAGTGCTAAATGCATTCAGGATTTACCTGGTGCGACATCAGTCTCATACCAGCTAGTTTTCCCCGACTTCCTGACCCCCCTGGTGACACAATTGATAGCTTTTAATTCGAATTATCCCTAATGAGTCAATATGAATGAAAATTCAATATCGCGGTAAAATAAAAATAACTTCTACCTCATACTGTCATTGAACCCTAGATTATTCATATGAAAGGAAAGGTAGCTGCCAATCATGCCAGTAGAAGGTCTTAGTCAGAACCCAAGTGCTAAATGCATTCAGGATTTACCTGGTGAGACATCAGTCTCATACCAGCTAGTTTTCCCCGACTTCCTGACCCCCCTGGTGACACAATTGATAGCTTTTAATTCGAATTACCCCTAATGAGTCAATATGAATAAATATTATTTCAATATCGCGGTAAAATAAAAATAACTTCTACCTCATACTGTCATTGAACCCTAGACTATTCATAAGAAAGGAAAGGTCACTACCAATCATGCCAGTAGAAGGTCTAAGTCAGAACCCAAGTGATAAATGCATTAAGGATTCACCTGGTGCAATATCAGTCTCATACCAGCTAGTTTTCCCCGAATTCCTGACCCCCCTGGTGACACAATTGATAGCTTTTAATTCGAATTACCCCTAATGAGTCAATATGAATGAAAATTCATTTAATATCGCAGCAAAATAAAAAATAACTTCTACCTCAGACTGTCATTGAACCCTAGACTATTCATATGAAAGGAAAGGTCACTACCAATCATGCCAGTAGAAGGTCTAAGTCAGAACCCAAGAGCTAAATGCATTCAGGATTTACCTGGTGAGACATCAGTCTCATACCAGCTAGTTTTCCACAACTTCCTGGCCCCCCTGATGACAATTGATAGCTTTTAATTCGAATGACCCCTAATGAGTCAATATGAATAAAAATTAATTCAATATCGCTGTAAAATAGAAATAACTTTTACCTCATACTGTCATTGAACCCTAGACTATTCATATGAAAGAAAAGGTCACTACCAATCATGCCAGTAGAAGGTCTAAGTCAGAACCCAAGTGCTAAATGCATTCAGGATTTACCTGGTGAAACATCAGTCTCATACCAGCTAGTTTTCCCCGACTTCCTGACCCCCCTGGTGACACAATTGATAGCTTTTAATTAGAATTATCCTTAATGAGTCAATATGAATGAAAATTAATTCAATATGGCGGTAAAATAAAAATAACTTCTACCTCATACAGTCATTGAACCCTAGACAATTCATATGAAAGGAAAGGTCGCTACCAATCATGCCAGTAGAAGGTCTAAGTCAGAACCCAAGTGCTAAATGCATTCAGGATTTACCTGGTGAGACATAAGTCTCATACCAGCTAATTTTCCCCGACTTCCTGACCCCCCTGGTGACACAATTGATAGCTTTTAATTCGAATTACCCCTAATGAGTCAATATGAATGAAAATTAATTCAATATCGCGGTATAATAAAAATAACTTCTACCTCATACTGTTATTGAACCCTAGACTATTCATATGAAAGGAAAGGTCACTACCAATCATGCCAGTAGAAGGTCTAGGTCAGAACCCAAGTGCTAAATGCATTCAGGATTTACCTGTGAGACATCAGTCTCATACCAGCTAGTTTTCCCCGACTTCCTGACCCCCCTGGTGACACAATTGATAGCTTTTAATTCGAATTATCCCTAATGAGTCAATATGAATGAAAATTCAATATCGCGGTAAAATAAAAATAACTTCTACCTCATACTGTCATTGAACCCTATATTATTCATATGAAAGGTAAAGGTCGCTACCAATCATGCCAGTAGAAGGTCTAAGTCAGAACCCAAGTGCTAAATGCATTCAGGATTTACCTGGTGAGACATCAGTCTCATACCAGATAATATTCCCCGACTTCCTGACCCCCCTGGTGACACAATTGATAGCTTTTAATTCGAATTACCCCTAATGAGTCATTATGAATGAAAATTAATTCAATATTGCGGTAAAATAAAAATAACTTCTACCTCATACTGTCATTGAACCCTAGACTATTCATATGCAAGGAAAGGTCACTACCAATCATGCCAGTAGAAGGTCTAAGTCAGAACCCAAGTGCTAAATGCATTAAGGATTTACCTGGTGCGACATCAGTTTCATACCAGCTAGTTTTCCCCGACTTCCTGACCCCCCTGGTGACACAATTGATAGCTTTTAATTCGAATTACCCCTAATGAGTCAATATGAATAAATATTAATTCAATATCGCGGTAAAATAAAAATAACTTCTACCTCATACTGTCATTGAACCCTAGACTATTCATAAGAAGGGAAAGGTCACTACCAATCATGCCAGTAGGTGGTCTAAGTTAGAACCCAAGGGCTAAATGCATTCAGGATTTACCTGGCGAGACATCAGTCTCATACCAGCTAGTTTTCCCCAACTTCCTGACCCTACTGGTGACACAATTGATAGCTTTTAATTCGAATTACCCCTAACGAGTCAATATGAATAAAAATTAATTCAATATCGCTGTAAAATAGAAATAACTTCTACCTCATACTGTCATTGAACCCTAGACTATTCATATGAAAGGAAAGGTCGCTACCAATCATGCCAGTAGAAGGTCTAAGTCAGAACCCAAGTGCTAAATGCATTCAGGATTTACCTGGTGAGACATCAGTCTCATACCAGCTAATTTTCCCCGACTTCCTGACCCCCCTGGTGACACAATTGATAGCTTTTCATTCGAATTACCCCTAATGAGTCAATATGAATTGAAATTAATTCAATATCGCAGTAAAATAAAAATAACTTCTACCTCATACTGTCATTGAACCCTAGACTATTCATATGAAAGGAAAGGTCACAACCAATCATGCCAGTAGAAGGTCTAAGTCAGAACCCAAGTGCTAAATGCATTCAGGATATACCTGGTGAGACATCAGTCTCATACCAGCTAGTTTTCCCCGACTTCCTGACCCCCCTGGTGACACAATTGATAGCTTTTAATTCGAATTACCCCTAATGAGTCAATATGAATGAAAATTAATTCAATATCGCGGTATAATAAAAATAACTTCTACCTCATACTGTTATTGAACCCTTGACTATTCATATGAAAGGAAAGGTCACTACCAATCATGCCAGTAGAAGGTCTAGGTCAGAACCCAAGTGCTAAATGCATTCAGGATTTACCTGTGAGACATCAGTCTCATACCAGCTAGTTTTCCCCGACTTCCTGACCCCCCTGGTGACACAATTGATAGCTTTTAATTCGAATTACCCCTAATGAGTCAATATGAATGAAAATTAATTCAATATCGCGGTAAAATAAAAATAACTTCTACCTCATATTGTCATTGAACCCTAGACTAGTCATATGAAAGGAAAGGTCGCTACCAATCATGCCAGTAGAAGGTCTAAGTCAGAACCCAAGTGCTAAATGCATTCAGGATTTACCTGGTGAGACATAAGTCTCATACCAGCTAATTTTCCCCGACTTCCTGACCCCCCTGGTGACACAATTGATAGCTTTTTATTCGAATTACCCCTAATGAGTCAATATGAATTGAAATTAATTCAATATCGCAGTAAAATAAAAATAACTTCTACCTCATACTGTCATTGAACCCTAGACTATTCATATGAAAGGAAAGGTCACTACCAATCATGCCAGTAGAAGGTCTAAGTCAGAACCCAAGTGCTAAATGCATTCAGGATATACCTGGTGAGACATCAGTCTCATACCAGCTAGTTTTCCCCGACTTCCTGACCCCC
Source organism: Palaemon carinicauda (assembly GCF_036898095.1). NCBI lineage: Eukaryota > Metazoa > Arthropoda > Malacostraca > Decapoda > Palaemonidae > Palaemon > Palaemon carinicauda. The sequence goes on from NC_090731.1 coordinate 143,362,807, forward strand.
CTGGTGACACAATTGATAGCTTTTAATTCGAATTACCCCTAATGAGTCAATATGAATGAAAATTAATTCAATATCGCAGTATAAGAAAAATAACTTCTACCTCATACTGTTATTGAACCCTTGACTATTCATATGAAAGGAAAGGTCACTACCAATCATGCCAGTAGAAGGTCTAGGTCAGAACCCAAGTGCTAAATGCATTCAGGATTTACCTGTGAGACATCAGTCTCATACCAGCTAGTTTTCCCCGACTTCCTGACCCCCCTGGTGACACAATTGATAGCTTTTAATTCGAATTATCCCTAACGAGTCAATATGAATGAAAATTCAATATCGCGGTAAAATAAAAATAACTTCTACCTCATACTGTCATTGAACCCTATATTATTCATATGAAAGGAAAGGTCACTACCAATCATGCCAGTAGAAGGTCTAAGTCAGAACCCAAGTGCTAAATGCATTCAGGATTTACCTGGTGAGACATCAGTCTCATACCAGCTAATTTTCCCCGACTTCCTGACCCCCCTGGTGACACAATTGATAGCTTTTAATTCGAATTACCCCTAATGAGTCATTATGAATGAAAATTAATTCAATATCGCGGTAAAATAGAAATAACTTCTACCTCATACTTTCATTGAACCCTAGACTATTCATATGCAAGGAAAGGTCACTACCAATCATGCCAGTAGAAGGTCTAAGTCAGAACCCAAGTGCTAAATGCATTAAGGATTTACCTGGTGCGACATCAGTTTCATACCAGCTAGTTTTCCCCGACTTCCTGACCCCCCTGGGGACACAATTGATAGCTTTTAATTCGAATTACCCCTAATGAGTCAATGAATAAATATTAATTCAATATGGCTGTAAAATAAAAATAACTTCTACCTCATACTGTCATTGAACCCTAGACTATTCATAAGAAGGGAAAGGTCACTACCAATCATGCCAGTAGAAGGTCTAAGTTAGAACCCAAGGGCTAAATGCATTCAGGATTTACCTGGCGAGACATCAGTCTCATACCAGCTAGTTTTCCCCAACTTCCTGACCCTACTGGTGACACAATTGATAGCTTTTAATTCGAATTACCCCTAATGAGTCAATATGAATAAAAATTAATTCAATATCGCTGTAAAATAGGAATAACTTCTACCTCATACTGTCATTGAACCCTAGACTATTCATATGAAAGAAAATGTCACTACCACTCATGCCAGTAGAAGGTCTAAGTCAGAACCCAAGTGCTAAATGCATTCAGGATTTACCTGGTGAGATATCAGTCTCATACCAGTTAGTTTTCCGCGACTTCCTGACCCCCCTGGTGACACAAGTGATAGCTTTTAATTCGAATTACCCCTAATGAGTCAATATGAATGAAAATTAATTCAATATCGCGGTAAAATAAAAATAACTTCTACCTCATACTGTCATTGAACCCTAGACTATTCATATGAAAGGAAAGGTCGCTACCAATCATGCCAGTAGAAGGTCTAAGTCAGAACCCAAGTGCTAAATGCATTCAGGATTTACCTGGTGAGACATCAGTCTCATACCAGCTAGTTTTCCATGACTTCCTGACCCCCCTGGTGACACAATTGATAGCTTTTAATTCGAATTACCCCTAATGAGTCAATATGAATAAAAATTAATTCAATATCGCGGTAAAATAAAAATAACTTCTACCTCATACTGTCATTGAACCCTAGACTATTCATGTGAAAGGAAAGGTCACTACCAGTCATGCCAGTATAAGATCTAGGTCAGAACCCAAGTGCTAAATGCATTCAGGATTTACCTGCTGCGACATCAGTCTCATACCAGCTAGTTTTCCCCGACTTCCTGACCCCCCTGGTGACACAATTGATAGCTTTTAATTCGAATTATCCCTAATGAGTCTATATGAATGAAAATTCAATATCGCGGTAAAATAAAAATAACTTCTACCTCATACTGTCATTGAACCCTAGATTATTCATATGAAAGGAAAGGTCGCTACCAATCATGCCAGTAGAAGGTCTAAGTCAGAACCCAAGTGCTAAATGCATTCAGGATTTACCTGGTGCGACATCAGTCTCATGCCAGCTAGTTTTCCCCGACTTCCTGACACCCCTGGTGACACAATTGATAGCTTTTAATTCGAATTACCCTAATGAGTCAATATGAATAAATATTAATTCAATATCGCGGTAAAATAAAAATAACTTCTACCTCATACTGTCATTGAACCCTAGACTATTCATATGAAAGGAAAGATCGCTACCAATCATGCCAGTAGAAGGTCTAAGTCAGAACCCAAGTGCTAAATGCATTCAGGATTTACCTGGTGAGACATCAGTCTCATACCAGCTAGTTTTCCCCGACTTCCTGACCCCCCTGGTGACACAATTGATAGCTTTTAATTCGAATTACCCTAATGAGTCAATATGAATAAATATTAATTCAATATCGCGGTAAAATAAAAATAACTTCTACCTCATACTGTCATTGAACCCTAGACTATTCATAAGAAAGGAAAGGTCACTACCAATCATGCCAGTAGAAGGTCTAAGTCAGAACCCAAGTGATAAATGCATTAAGGATTCACCTGGTGCAATATCAGTCTCATACCAGCTAGTTTTCCCCGAATTCCTGACCCCCCTGGTGACACAATTGATAGCTTTTAATTCGAATTACCCCTAATAAGTCAATATGAATGAAAATTCATTTAATATCGCAGCAAAATAAAAAAATAACTTCTACCTCATACTGTCATTGAACCCTAGACTATTCATATGAAAGGAAAGGTCACTACCAATCATGCCAGTAGAAGGTCTAAGTTAGAACCCAAGGGCAAAATGCATTCAGGATTTACCTGGTGAGACATCAGTCTCATACCAGCTAGTTTTCCCGACTTCCTGACCCCCCTGGTGACACAATTGATAGCTTTTAATTCGAATTACCCCTAATGAGTCAATATGAACAAAAATTAATTCAATATCGCTGTGAAATGGAAATAACTTCTACCTCATACTGTCATTGAACCCTAGACTATTCATATGAAAGAAAAGTCACTACCAATCATGCCAGAAGGTGGTCTAAGTCAGAACCCAAGTGCTAAATGCATTCAGGATTTACCTGGTGACGCATCAGTCTCATACCAAGGAGTTCCCAGACTTCTAAACTCAATTGGTGACAAATTGATAGCTTTTAAGTCGAATTATCCCCAAGAAGTCAATATGGATGAAAAATAAAACAAAACCGTGCGTAAATAGAAATAAGTTCTACCTCATACTGGGATGGAACCCTAGACTTTTTATATGAAAGGCAAGGCCACTACCAATCATGCTACTATAGGGTTTAAAAAAAATTCAGAAACTAAGTTCTAAATGCATTCAGGATTTACCTGGTGAGATATCAGTCTCATACCAACGAGTTTTCCCTGACTTCCTGACCCACCTGGTGACAATTGATAGTTTTCAATTCGAATTACCCTAGTTGATATCGATGAAAAATAATACAACATCGCGCTAAAATAAAAACAACTTATACCTAATACTGGGATTGAACCCTACACTTTTCATATGAAAGGCAAGGTCGCTACCAGTCATGCTACTAGAAGGACTAAGTCAGTTTTTCAAGTGCTAAATGTATTCAGGATTTACCTGGTGAAACATCAGTCTCATACCAACGAGTTTTCCCTGACTTCCTGACCCACCTGGTGACACAATTGATATCTTTTAATTCGAATCACAAGTAATGAGTCAATGGATGAAAATTAATACAATATCGCCCTAAAATAAAAAATAACATCTACCTCACTCTAGGATTGAACACTAGAGTTTTCTTATGAAAGGCAAGGTCGCTACCAATCATGCCACTAGAAGGTCTAATTCAGAACCTAAGTGCTAATTGCATTCAGGATTTACCTGGCGATACATCAGTCTCATACCAGCGAGTTTTCCCCCGATTTCCTGACACACTTGGTGACAATTGATATCTTCTAATTTGAATTACCCCTAAGGTGTTAATATAGATGAAAATTAATACAATGTCACACTAAAATATAAATAACTTCCACCTAATAAAGGGATTGAACCCTAGACTTTCCATATTAAAAGTAAAGTCGCTAACAATCATGCCACCAGAAAGTCTAAATCAGAACCCAAGTGCTAAAGGCAATCAGGATTTACTGGGCGAGACATCAGGATTTACCGGGCGAGACATCAGTCCCATACCAGCGAGTTTTCCCAGACTTCTTGACCCACCTGGTGACACAATTAATAGCTTTTAATTCGAATTACCCCTAATGAGTCAATATAGATGAAAATTAATACAATATCGCGCTAAAATAAAAATATCTAATCTCATACTGGCAATGAACCCTAGACTTTACATATGAAAAGCAAGGTCAATACCATTAAGGGGACTAGGTCCAAAAAAAGTCAGAACCTAAGTGCTAAATGCATTCAGGATTTACCTGGCGAGACATCAGTCTCATACCAGAGACTTTTACCAGACTTTCTGACCCACCTAGCGACACAATTGAGAGCTTTTAATTCAAAATTACCCCTAACGAGTCAATATGGGTAAAAACTAACGCAAAATCGTGTTAGAAGAGAAATAAATTCTACTTCGTATGGGGATTAAACCCTACGGTTTTCACATGAAAGGAAACGTTGATACCAATCTAGTCACTATAGTATCTGAAAAAAACTCAGAACATAAGTGCTAAATGCATTCAGGATTTACCTGGTGAGATATCAGTCTCATACCAGCGAGTTTTCCCTAACTTCCTGACCCACCTGGTGACAATTCATAGCTTTTAATTCAAATTATCTCTGATTAGTCAATATAGATGAAAATTAATACAATGTCGTGCTAAAATATAAATAACTTCCACCTCATACAGGGATTGAACACTACACTTCGTATGAAAGGCAAGGTCGATACCAAACATGCCACACGAAGGTCCAAGTCAAAACCTAAGTGGCAATTTCATTCAGGATTCATTCGGTCTCATACCAGCGAGTTTTCCCCAACTTTCTGACCCACCTGGTGAAACAATTGATAGCTTTCGATTCAAATTACCCCTAATGAGTCAACATATATAAAAATTAATACAATGTCGCACTAAAATATAAATATCTTCTACCTCATACTGGGATTGAATCCTAGACATTTCATATAAAAAGCAAGGTCGCTACCAATCATGCCACTAGAAAGTCTAAATCAGAACCCAAGAGCTAAATGCTTTCAGGATTTACATGGCGAGACATCAGTCTCATACCAGCTAGTTTTCCCCGACTTCCTGACCCCCCTGGTGACACAATTGATAGCTTTTAATTCGGATTATCCCTATGAGTCAATATGAATGAAAATTCAATATCGCGGTAAAATAAAAATAACTTCTACCTCATACTGTCATTGAACCCTAGACTATTCATAAGAAAGGAAAGGTCACTACCAATCATGCCAGTAGAAGGTCTAAGTCAGAACACAAGTGCTAAATGCATTCAGGATTTACCTGGCGAGACATCAGTCTCATACCAGCTAGTTTTCCCCGACTTCCTGACCCCCCTGCTGACACAATTGGAAGCTTTTAATTCGAATTACCCCTAATGAGTCAATATGAATGAAAATTGATTCAATATCGCTGTAAAATAAAAATAACTTCTACCTCATACTGTCATTGAACCCTAGACTATTCATATGAAAGGAAAGGTCGCTACCAATCATGCCAGTAGAAGGTCTAAGTCAGAACCCAAGTGCTGAATGCATTCAAGATTTACATGGTGAGACATCAGTCTCATACCAGCTAGTTTTCCCCGACTTCCTGACCCCCCTGGTGACACAATTGATAGCTTTTAATTCGAATTACCCCTAATGAGTCAATATGAATAAATGTCAATTCAATATCGTGGTAAAATAAAAATAACTTCTACCTCATACTGTCATTGAACCCTAGACTATTCATAAGAAAGGAAAGGTCACTACCAATCATGCCAGTAGAAGGTCTAAGTCAGAACCCAAGTGCTGAATGCATTCAGGATTTACATGGTGAGACATCAGTCTCATACCAGCTAGTTTTCCCCGACTTCCTGACCCCCCTGGTGACACAATTGATAGCTTTTAATTCGAATTACCCCTAATGAGTCAATATGAATAAATGTCAATTCAATATCGTGGTAAAATAAAAATAACTTCTACCTCATACTGTCATTGAACCCTAGACTATTCATAAGAAAGGAAAGGTCACTACCAATCATGCCAGTAGAAGGTCTAAGTCAGAACCCAAGTGCTGAATGCATTCAGGATTTACATGGTGAGACATCAGTCTCATACCAGCTAGTTTTCCCCGACTCCCTGACCCCCCTGGTGACACAATTGATAGCTTTTAATTCGAATTACCCCTAATGAGTCAATATGAATGAAAATTTATTCAATATCGCGCTAAAATAAAAATAACTCCTACCTCATACTGTCATTGAACCCTAGACTATTCATATGAAAGGAAAGGTCACTACCAATCATGCCAGTAGAAGGTCTAAGTCAGAACCCAAGTGCTAAATGCATTCAGGATTTACCTGGTGAGACATCAGTCTCATACCAGCTAGTTTTCCCCGACTTCCTGACCCCCCTGGTGACAATTGATAGCTTTTAATTCGAATTACCCCTTATGAGTCAATATGAATAAATATTAATTAAATATCGCGGGAAAATAAAAATAACTTCTACCTCATACTGTCAGTGAACCCTAGACTATTCATAAGAAAGGAAAGGTCACTACCAATCATACCAGTAGAAGGTCTAAGTCAGAACCCAAGTGCTAAATGCATTCAGGATTTAACTGGTGAGACACGAGTCTCATACCAGCTAATTTTCCCCGACTTCCTGACCCCCCTGGTGACACAATTGATAGCTTTTAATTCGAATTACCCCTAATGAGTCAATATGAATGAAAATTAATTCAATATCGCGGTAAAATAAAAATAACTTCTACCTCATACTGTCATTGAACCCTAGACTATTCATATAAAAGGAAAGGTCGCTACCAATCATGCCAGTAGAAGGTCTAAGTCAGAACCCAAGTGATAAATGCATTAAGGATTTACCTGGTGCGATATCAGTCTCATACCAGCTAGTTTTCCCCGACTTCCTGACCCCCCTGGTGACACAATTGATAGCTTTTAATTCGAATTACCCGTAATGAGTCAATATGAATGAAAATTCATTTAATATCGCGGCAAAATAAAAAATAACTTCTACCTCATACTGTCATTGAACCCTAGACTATTCATATGAAAGGAGAAGGTCACTACCAATCATGCCAGTAGAATTGAATTGAATTGAATATGGGATTTAGGCATTAAGCCAAGCACTGGGGCATCAAAGGCCATTCAGCGCTATATAACTAAAATCATTCAATCATATCTGTACACTCACAACATTTAGTATCATTTTAACCTTTAATACAAATCGTAACACTTTCATACAATAAAATCTAGATGTGAAATAAATAGGGATTAAAAGGGTAAAATAAATAAATAAATTAATAAAATCAATTATAGCTCGTAATATAACCCAATACTTTGTATAAATTTTCTCAAGTTCAGGGTATTACAGTTTTCCCCCAGTATATCTCTTAACGGTTTGTCCTGGAGTAAATGTGTCCTCCTCTGGAGATTAAAAACAGGACAATCGACTAAAATATGTTTAACATCCATTGTCACTTGACAGGTATTACAAAGAGGGGCCTGTCTCCCTTCCCCACTCTTCATTAAATAATTGTGCGTTGCATGTGTATGGCCAATACGCAGCCTAGTTAAAATAATGGTATCCCTTCTACTTGTAGAATTACAAGATGACCATTTATCCACCAATGGGTGGATTTGTTTCAATTTTGTATTGGTGGTCCGTTCAGACCATCGAGCTTGCCACTTATTTTTACAGTAAAGATGAATCTCACTTCTAAGATCTTTGTAAGGAATACTCAAGGGGGATGGATTACTTAGCCCTGAAGCTTCCTTTGCTGCCTTATCTACTTGTTCATTCCCATCCACCCCAACATGGGCAGGGACCCAACAGAAGTGAACACTGATACTCTTCCTAGACTGCAGAAGTACTAACCAGTCCTGCACCTCTTGTACTAGATGATGGCCTGGCATAATTTGTTTTAATGAGAGTAAAACACTATTGGAATCCGTAAAAATTGTATAAAAACTATTTTGGTTGCCATTTTTAAAAATATGTTGGACTGCGAGAATTATTGCGTACAGCTCAGCAGTAAAAATTGAACAAGAGGATGGGAGTTTCCTTCTAATAACAATATCCCCCACCACAGCTGCACTTCCAACTCCTGCAGCCGATTTGGACCCATCTGTAAAAACATGTTTCCCATGATGTTGAGCAGCATGATTTAAAAACTCACTTTTCATTACCCTACTAGGTAAGGTATTTTTCCCTCCTGCCGTAAAACATACTTTAACAGGTGGATTACACCAAGGAGGAGACTTGGGATATCCTACCTCTGCTATCTGTGCTGTTAACAAGCCTACTTCTCTAGCATCATTTTTCAGCTGTACTTCCAAAGGCTTAGGCACTCTAGATCTGTTAGGAGCCCGATCTAAAGGCGCCCTAACATATTTACAGTTAGGATTGTTTCTCACAGCAAGGGACCTAGCTAAAAACCTCAAACTCAACTCCTCTCTGCGAATGGAAAGGGGAGGTATGCCAGAATCAACATAGAGACTGTCAATGGGAGATGTTCTGTAAGCACCTGTGCAGATGCGAAGCCCAGCATTGTGAACAATATCAAGTTTTCCAAGTAAAGTCTTTGTAGCTGACCCATATATTTGGCATGCATAGTCTAACTTGCTCAGACACAAAGATGTATAAATTCTAAGCAAAGTTGTTCTATCAGCACCCCAATCAAAATGCGATATCACTTTCAGAATGTTCAGTGACTTCTTAACCCTGATAGATAGGTCATTTATATGGGGACCAAATGTCATTTTCTTGTCGAAAATGACTCCAAGAAACTTGACACTATCCTCATATGGCAAAATACAATCATTTAAGAAAAGGGTGGGGATCTCTTCCCTTTTACGAGTACGAGTAAAGCGAATGGCTTTGGTCTTCTGAGGAGAAAACATGAATCCGCGAGAATTTGCCCATGCGGAAGCAGCATTTATTGCAATTTGAAGATTTTGGCATGCTTGTAGTGCAGATGATCCACTACAATAAATTGCAAAGTCATCGACAAATAGTGATCCTTGTATGCCAGGAGGTATGTGACTAATGAGACTATTAATTGCAACAGCAAACAAGGTCACACTCAATACGCTGCCTTGGGGGACACCTTCTTCTTGCATGTAGGATGAAGATAGTTCTGACCCTACTCTCACTTTAATGGAGCGGTTTGATAAAAATTCTTCAATAAAAGAGAACATATGTCCTCCTATACCCCACGAGGCCAATTGCTTTAAAATACCACCCCTCCAGGTGGTGTCATATGCCTTTTCGAGGTCAAAAAAGACACCCACCACCTGGTTTTGGTTAGAAAAAGCATTTGAAATTTCCCTTGATAACATCAGCAAAGGGTCCAGAGTACTTCGGTTCTTCCTAAAACCAAACTGTCTGTTAGATAAAAGATTTTTTGATTCTAGATACCACACAAGTCTGTTGTTGATCATTCTCTCAAATAGTTTGCATATGCAACTGGTCAAGGATATGGGCCTATAACTAGATGGCAGTTCTGGGTCTTTACCAGACTTGTGGCCTGGAATTACAATTGAAGTATGCCAGGAATCAGGAGATGTATGGGAAGCCCATAGACCATTAAAGGTTTCTAATAAAAATTCCTTGGTATCCACTGGAAGATGTGATATCATTTCATACCGGATGACATCCTCACCTGGGGCAGTTAAAGAAGAGCTGGAGATAGCATTTTGCATCTCCTCCATACTAAAAGGCAGGTTAAAAGCTTCAGTATTTGAAGAAGCAGGAGGAACAACAGATGTTGATGCTCTAATTTGTTGAAATGCTGGGGAATAGTTGTCAGCACTTGATACATGAGCAAAGTGCTTAGCAAGAACCTCTGCTACATCTTTGGGGTCAGATATATATCTATTATTTTCCCTTAATATTGGTAGAGGCTTAGGGACGAATTTACCTTGAAGTTTTCTAATCTTGTCCCATATTTCCTTTGAAGGAGTTTTGGTATTAATATTAGATATATATTTCTTCCAAGATGCTCTCTTTGCTTTTTTAAAAATTCTTTTTTGTTTGGCACAGGCTCTGAGATATGCTATTCTATCTGCTAAATAGTTTGTCCTCAAGTATCTTCTGAAGCAAGTTCGGGTCACTTTTCTTGCGTTGGCACATTCTTTACTCCACCAAGGAACTACAGAGCGATGAGGTAAACCGCATGTTTTAGGTATAAACTTGCTAGCATTATCATCAATAATATTTTCAAGATGTTGATAGGCATGCACTGGAGATGTAAATTCATCATATTCTTTATCAGTGTGTGAACAGTTTTCATAAGCTGCCCAGTCTGCCTCATCTATCTTCCATTTTGGTGGACACTGAGAAGGAAGATTATGGACATAATTTAACATTATTGGCCAATGGTCACTGCCATGTAGGTGTTCATTTACTGACCAAAGGTAGTCCAATCGAATGGATGAGGAACAGATTGACAAATCAATGGCTGATGTAGAGTTGTGGAATACATCATACCTAGTTGGAGAACCATCATTCATTAGTATTACATCATTGTTGTCGATTAATTCTTCAACAAGATTACCCCATCTATCGCACACATTTCCACCCCATAAAGTATGCTTTGCATTAAAATCACCCATTAAAATAAAAGGGGCAGGAAGCTGATTGATCAAGTCTTGGAGGTCAGAAAGTCTAAGCCTTCTTGGATTACCAGCATGATCTAAGAGGAAAAGTTCTAAGGATGGTTCAATATATAGCGAGCATAAAGTAATTTTTTTCCCGATATGAGTTCTAACTGCACATGCCTGTAGTGGTGTATTGAGTGGGATTGTTTCAAATTCTACAGATTTGTGAATAATAAAACCTGTACCACCTTGAGCTCTTGCAGCTTGCAAAGGAGGGGATCTACAAAAATGATAATTGAGTCCAGGATTAAATGGTTTGTCACTGATCTTGGTTTCCTGTAGGCAAATTACCTTCGTGTCTGAGTCCCTGGTTAAAGTTTTTATTTGCTCAATGCTAGTACTTAGACCTCTGCAATTCCACTGGATGATAGACATTATCTTTTGTTATTATTTTTCTTTGTCTCATTTGTCTTTTGGGACTTTTCAGATGAAGCCATGTAAGGCCTGGAGATGGAAGGCTTTACTAGGCCACCACTCTTCTTTTCTTTCTTTCTAGGATCTTTATAAGAGTCAACCTTAGGATCATGAGCAGTAGGGCACTTACCTGACTTAGATGAAGGTGAGGATGATGGGGACCTTTTCCTCTTTGGAAGATCTTGTTTTCCAATCTCCATCAAATCAGGTAGAGATTCTGCCTGAGACAATACATTTAAGGTGGTGGAAGCCACATTGGCTTCCTTGGAGGATTGTGCTAGAACTTCAACAGTTCGAGCACTTAACCCAGAAGGCTGGGCTACTACCTCTAGGGGAGATGCTCCTATCGGTGACAATACTTTTGGTGTGTTGGACACCATATTGACCTCTTTGGAGGTTTGTGCTCTGGCTTTTATAGCCTGAGCACTTGACCCAGATGGCTGGGCTACTACCACTAAGGGAGATGCACCTGACGGGCCAGGTGCTGCCACTGGTCCCCCTGTGGTAGTAAGGGGTAGTGGATTATAATCTTTTGTTGGCATCTTAACCGCGCGAGCAAAATTAAGTTGCCGATTGAGTAAATGCTTTGCATAACCTACACTTATATGTTCAGCATTTGCTTTCAAGATTGCAGCTTCTTCATTCTTGTATTCTCTACATCTTTTATCATTTGGTTTATGATTATCTTTACAGTTTGCACAGGTTGTATCTCTGTTGCATTGGCCATGTTCTAACAAAGAACAGTTAATACAGATCTTCGTATTATTGCAGTACCGGGAAGGGTGACCGTACTTGAAACAATTAAAGCATTGTAAAGGCCTAGGTTTATATTCTCGAACACGTACTCTTTCATTCTCAATAATTATATGATCTGGTATAACAGGGGTTTCAAATGTTAAAACTACCATGCTTGTTTGAGGAATCTTACTTACTTTCCAAACATTAGCAGGGCACATGTCCAGAATTTCTGGTTCTGAGAATTCATATAGATCTTTATCAAAAACTACTCCTTTACCATAGCTGAAGCTCATATGTGGTTTAATATCCTTAATAGGATCAATTTCTGCAATCTTCATGCCACAAAGCATGTGAGCTTGAGTATCTGATTTTGCATTAATCAAAACAGATTGCTTACCGTATCTACTAATATCCTTACTTTTAATTAAACCAACTTTTTTTTGTATAAATTTACTCATCTTATAATAGTTATAATTATCTATCTTTCCAGATGCAATTATCCATGTTGGGGGCTTGGGGGTTCTTACTTCTGGAAGTCTATGCTCTATTTCTTTTTCCATCCATTCTTCTGGTTTATATACCTCTAGGTGTCTTGGTGCTTTATCACATAAAGCCCCAGAAATCAAACAATTGTCAATTTTTATGCTCTCTAAATTTTTATTTGCTTCTAAAGCAATCTCAAAACTTGAAAATGATACCCAAGCTTCCCAAAAGCCTTTACTACCATTAAGCTCCATTAAAATTTCTTTGATTGCTCCAAATCTACAGAAGGCTTCATGAATTATGTCATAGCTACAACCAATTGGTATGTTTTTTAAGTGGAGAATTTTCAGATTTTTTGTTGGATCTGGTAATGAGCCAGAACCAGAGAGTAAAGTATTACGGTTATTACAAGCATCATTTTCCACCAGTGCCGATAAATTGTCTTTAACAACACTGGTCAAAAAAGTATTGTTGGAGGAATCCTTTTTATTGCCGAGGTTGTCAACAGAGCTTTCCCTATTTAAACAAGCAGAAGTCGTCAACGGTGTCTGGGGTTCGCCATTTGATCCAGGGGTACGGGGAATATTAAGTTTACTCATTAATTATTTTTCAGGGGGAGGGAAGGGGTCATAATAACAATGAAAAAAAAACAATGGAAAAAAATATAGTTTAAGGGAGAGAAAAAATTAAGACTGTCTGAAATTCCAAAGAAGACACCGTTAGCCTTTCCTGGAATTAATTTCTCCACCAATGACACCTGTGAAAGCTGCTTACCAAATGTCCACTCCCTACCCTACCACAAAGGGATGGTACCACTATGATTAGAGTGGCTCAAGTGTATGCCAAACCCGCTTGATGGGACTGAGAGCATTTCATGAATACAATCATCCCCACTCTAATCATAGTGGCAGGCAAACCGGACAGAATGCCGAGAGTCCTATCTCTATAAAATCGCCAACCCCTGGAATCCGAAGGCCAAATTTCCTAAGAGATAGTTCCGCGTGCCAGTATGGGAATACTGACACTCCTAGGTGTCCAAACATTTTCGGGCAGTTGGCAAGACCACCACAGCTCCCACAATTGATTTTGAAATAAAAACCGATCATGGATACAATGTCCCCTCTAAAAAACCTGGACAGTGAAATGGGTAAAAGAGTTTTGACAGCAAGGTTGGAGACAGCTGATAATTATGAAGGAGGAATAAGCAATAAGAGGTAATAGAAAAAGAATGAGAGAAATTTAGAGTCAAACTGAGGAAAAGAAATTCCCCAGTTCGAGAGCCCTCTTGCCCGTCACAAGCCTTCAGCACGGGAATGATATGCCGTGCTGAAGCCCAATGACTTCATCAAGGCATTCTCTCGTTAAGAGGGTCATGCCAGTAGAAGGTCTAAGTCAGAACCCAAGGGCTAAATGCATTCAGGATATACCTGGTGAGACATCAGTCTCATACGAGGTAGTTTTCCCCGACTTCCTGACCCCCCTGGTGACACAATTGATAGCTTTTAATTCGAATTACCCCTAATCAGTCAATATGAATGAAAATTCATTTAATATCGCAGCAAAATAAAAAATAACTTCTACCTCAGACTGTCATTGAACCCTAGACTATTCATATGAAAGGAAAGGTCACTACCAATCATGCCAGTAGAAGGTCTAAGTCAGAACCCAAGAGCTAAATGCATTCAGGATTTACCTGGTGAGACATCAGTCTCATACCAGCTAGTTTTCCGCAACTTCCTGGCCCCCCTGATGACAATTGATAGCTTTTAATTCGAATGACCCCTAATGAGTCAATATGAATAAAAATTAATTCAATATCGCTGTAAAATAGAAATAACTTTTACCTCATACTGTCATTGAACCCTAGACTATTCATATGAAAGAAAAGGTCACCACCAATCATGCCAGTAGAAGGTCTAAGTCAGAACCCAAGTGCTAAATGCATTCAGGATTTACCTGGTGAAACATCAGTCTCATACCAACTAATTTTCCCCGACTTCCTGACCCCCCTGGTGAAACAATTGATAGCTTTTAATTCGAATTACCCCTAATGAGTCAATATGAATGAAAATTAATTCAATATCGCGGTATAATAAAAATAACTTCTACCTCATACTGTTATTGAACCCTAGACTATTCATATGAAAGGAAAGGTCACTACCAATCATGCCAGTAGAAGGTCTAGGTCAGAACCCAAGTGCTAAATGCATTCAGGATTTACCTGTGAGACATCAGTCTCATACCAGCTAGTTTTCCCCGACTTCCTGACCCCCCTGGTGACACAATTGATAGCTTTTAATTCGAATTATCCCTAATGAGTCAATATGAATGAAAATTCAATATCGCGGTAAAATAAAAATAACTTCTACCTCATACTGTCATTGAACCCTATATTATTCATATGAAAGGTAAAGGTCGCTACCAATCATGCCAGTAGAAGGTCTAAGTCAGAACCCAAGTGCTAAATGCATTCAGGATTTACCTGGTGAGACATCAGTCTCATACCAGCTAATTTTCCCCGACTTCCTGACCCCCTTGGTGACACAATTGATAGATTTTAATTCGAATTACCCCTAATGAGTCAATATGAATGAAAATCAATTCAATATCGCAGTAAAATAAAAATAACTTCTACCTCATACTATCATTGAACCCTAGACTATTCATTTGCAAGGAAAGGTCGCTACCAATCATGCCAGTAGAAGGTCTAAGTCAAAAAACAAGTGCTAAACGCATTCAGGATTTACCTGGTGCGACATCAGTTTCATACCAGCTAGTTTTCCACGACTTCCTGACCCCCCTGGTGACACAATTGATAGCTTTTAATTCAAATTACCCCTAATGAGTCAATATGAATGAAAATTAATTCAATATCGCGATAAAATAAAAATAACTTCTACCTCATACTGTCATTGAACCCTAGACTATTCATATGAAAGGAAAGGTCACTACCAATCATGCCAGTAGAAGGTCTAAGTCAGAACCCAAGTGCTAAATGCATTCAGGATTTACCTGGTGAGACATCAGTCTCATACCAGCTAGTTTTCCCCGACTTCCTGACCCCCCTGGTGACACAATTGATAGCTTTTAATTCGAATTACCCCTAATGAGTCAATATGAATAAATATTAATTCAATATCGCGGCAAAATAAAAATAACTTCTACCTCATACTGTCATTGAACCCTAGACTATTCATATGAAAGGAAAGGTCGCTACCAATCATGCCAGTAGAAGGTCTAAGTCAGAACCCAAATGCTAAATGCATTCAGGATTTACCTGGTGAGACATCAGTCTCATACCAGCTAGTTTTCCCCGACTTCCTGACCCCCCTGGTGACACAATTGATAGCTTTTAATTCGAATTACCCCTAATGAGTCAATATGAATAAATATTAATTCAATATCGCGGCAAAATAAAAATAACTTCTACCTCATACTGTCATTGAACCCTAGACTATTCATATGAAAGGAAAGGTCGCTACCAATCATGCCAGTAGAAGGTCTAAGTCAGAACACAAGTGCTAAATGCATTCAGGATTTACCTGGTGAGACATCAGTCTCTTACCAGCTAGTTTTCCCCGACTTCCTGACCCCCCCGGTGACACAATTGGAAGCTTTTAATTCGAATTACCCCTAATGAGTCAATATGAATAAATATTAATTCAATATCGCGGCAAAATAAAAATAACTTCTACCTCATACTGTCATTGAACCCTAGACTATTCATATGAAAGGAAAGGTCGCTACCAATCATGCCAGTAGAAGGTCTAAGTCAGAACACAAGTGCTAAATGCATTCAGGATTTACCTGGTGAGACATCAGTCTCATACCAGCTAGTTTTCCCCGACTTCCTGACCCCCCTGGTGACACAATTGATA
Source organism: Palaemon carinicauda (assembly GCF_036898095.1). Lineage (NCBI taxonomy): Eukaryota > Metazoa > Arthropoda > Malacostraca > Decapoda > Palaemonidae > Palaemon > Palaemon carinicauda. The sequence goes on from NC_090731.1 coordinate 143,379,209, forward strand.
GCTTTTAATTCGAATTACCCCTAATGAGTCAATATGAATAAATATAAATTCAATATCGCGATAAAATAAAAATAACTTCTACCTCATACTGTCATTGAACCCTAGACTATTCATAAGAAAGGAAAGGTCACTACCAATCATGCCAGTAGAAGGTCTAAGTTAGAACCCAAGGGCTAAATGCATTCAGGATTTACCTGGTGAGACATCAGTCTCATACCAGCTAGTTTTCCCCGACTTCCTGACCCCCCTGGTGACACAATTGATAGCTTTTAATTCGAATTATCCCTATTGAGTCAATATGAATGGAAATTCATTCAATATGGCGGTAAAATAAAAATAACTTCTACCTCATACTGTCATTGAACCCTAGACAATTCATATGAAAGGAAAGGTCACTACCAATCATGCCAGTAAAAGGTCTAAGTCAGAACCCAAGTGCTAAATGCATTCAGGAGTTACCTTGTGAGACATAAGTCTCATACCAGCTAATTTTCCCCGACTTCCTGACCCCCCTGGTGACACAATTGATAGCTTTTAATTCGAATTACCCCTAATGAGTCAATATGAATAAAAATTAATTCAATATCGCGGCAAAATAAAAATAACTTCTACCTCATACTGTCATTGAACCCTAGACTATTCATATGAAAGGAAAGGTCGCTACCAATCATGCCAGTAGAAGGTCTAAGTCAGAACCCAAGTGCTAAATGCATACAGGATTTACCTGGTGAGACATCAGTCTCATACCAGCTAGTTTTCCCCGACTTCCTGACCCCCCTGGTGACACAATTGATAGCTTTTAATTCGAATTACCCCTAATGAGTCAATATGAATAAAAATTAATTCAATATCGCTGTAAAATAGAAATAACTTTTACCTCGTACTGTCATTGAACCCTAGACTATTCATATGAAAGAAAAGGTCACTACCAATCATGCCAGTAGAAGGTCTAAGTGAGAACCCAAGTACTAAATGCATTCAGGATTTACCTGGTGCGACATCAGTCTCATACCAGCTAGTTTTCCCCGACTTCCTGACACCCCTGGTGACACAATTGATAGCTTTTAATTCGAATTACCCTAATGAGTCAATATGAATAAATATTAATTCAATATCGCGGTAAAATAAAAATAACTTCTACCTCATACTGTCATTGAACCCTACACTATTCATATGAAAGAAAAGGTCACTACCAATCATGCCAGTAGAAGGTCTTCTAAGTCAGAACCCAAGGGCTAAATGCATTCAGGATATACCTGGTGAAACATCAGTCTCATACCAGCTAGTTTTCCCCGACTTCCTGACCCCCCTGGTGACACAATTGATAGCTTTTAATTAAAATTATCCCTAATGAGTCAATATGAATGAAAATTAATTCAATATGGCGGTAAAATAAAAATAACTTCTACCTCATACTGTCATTGAACCCTAGACAATTCATATGAAAGGAAAGGTCGCTACCAATCATGCCAGTAGAAGGTCTAAGTCAGAACCCAAGTGCTAAATGCATTCAGGATTTACATGGTGAGACATAAGTCTCATACCAGCTAATTTTCCCCGACTTCCTGACCCCCCTGGTGACAATTGATAGCTTTTAATTCGAATTACCCCTAATGAGTCAATATGAATTAAAATTAATTCAATATCGCGGTAAAATAAAAATAACTTCTACCTCATACTGTATTGAACCCTAGACTATTCATATGAAAGGAAAGGTCACTACCAATCATGCCAGTAGAAGGTCTAATTCAGAACCCAAGTGCTAAATGCATTCAGGATATACCTGGTGAGACATCAGTCTCATACCAGCTAGTTTTCCCCGACTTCCTGACCCCCCTGGTGACACAATTGATAGCTTTTAATTCGAATTACCCCTAATGAGTCAATATGAATGAAAATTAATTCAATATCGCGGTATAATAAAAATAACTTCTACCTAATACTTGCATTGAACCCTAGACTATTCATAAGAAAGGAAAGGTCACTACCAATCATGCCAGTAGGTGGTCTAAGTTAGAACCCAAGGGTTAAATGCATTCAGGATTTACCTGGCGAGACATCAAGTCTCATACCAGCTAGTTTTCCCCAACTTCCTGACCCCCCTGGTGACACAATTGATAGCTTTTAATTCGAATTACCCCTAATGAGTTAATATGAATAAAAATTAATTCAATATCGCGGTAAAATAAAAATAACTTCTACCTCATACTGTCATTGAACCCTAGACTATTCATATGAAAGGAAAGGTCACTACCAGTCATGCCAGTAGAACATCTAGGTCAGAACCCAAGTGCTAAATGCATTCAGGATTTACCTGGTGCGACATCAGTCTCATACCAGCTAGTTTTCCCCGACTTCCTGACCCCCCTGGTGACACAATTGATAAATTTTAATTCGAATTATCCCTAATGAGTCAATATGAATGAAAATTCAATATCGCGGTAAAATAAAAATAACTTCTACCTCATACTGTCATTGAACCCTAGATTATTCATATGAAAGGAAAGGTAGCTGCCAATCAAGCCAGTAGAAGGTCTTAGTCAGAACCCAAGTGCTAAATGCATTCAGGATTTACCTGGTGAGACATCAGTCTCATACCAGCTAGTTTTCCCCGACTTCCTGACCCCCCTGGTGACACAATTGATAGCTTTTAATTCGAATTACCCCTAATGAGTCAATATGAATAAATATTATTTCAATATCGCGGTAAAATAAAAATAACTTCTACCTCATACTGTCATTGAACCCTAGACTATTCATAAGAAAGGAAAGGTCACTACCAATCATGCCAGTAGAAGGTCTAAGTCAGAACCCAAGTGATAAATGCATTAAGGATTCACCTGGTGCAATATCAGTCTCATACCAGCTAGTTTTCCCCGAATTCCTGACCCCCCTGGTGACACAATTGATAGCTTTTAATTCGAATTACCCCTAATGAGTCAATATGAATGAAAATTCATTTAATATCGCAGCAAAATAAAAAATAACTTCTACCTCAGACTGTCATTGAACCCTAGACTATTCATATGAAAGGAAAGGTCACTACCAATCATGCCAGTAGAAGGTCTAAGTCAGAACCCAAGAGCTAAATGCATTCAGGATTTACCTGGTGAGACATCAGTCTCATACCAGCTAGTTTTCCACAACTTCCTGGCCCCCCTGATGACAATTGATAGCTTTTAATTCGAATGACCCCTAATGAGTCAATATGAATAAAAATTAATTCAATACCGCTGTAAAATAGAAATAACTTTTACCTCATACTGTCATTGAACCCTAGACTATTCATATGAAAGAAAAGGTCACTACCAATCATGCCAGTAGAAGGTCTAAGTCAGAACCCAAGTGCTAAATGCATTCAGGATTTACCTGGTGAAACATCAGTCTCATACCAGCTAGTTTTCCCCGACTTCCTGACCCCCCTGGTGACACAATTGATAGCTTTTAATTAGAATTATCCTTAATGAGTCAATATGAATGAAAATTAATTCAATATGGCGGTAAAATAAAAATAACTTCTACCTCATACAGTCATTGAACCCTAGACAATTCATATGAAAGGAAAGGTCGCTACCAATCATGCCAGTAGAAGGTCTAAGTCAGAACCCAAGTGCTAAATGCATTCAGGATTTACCTGGTGAGACATAAGTCTCATACCAGCTAATTTTCCCCGACTTCCTGACCCCCCTGGTGACACAATTGATAGCTTTTCATTCGAATTAGCCCTAATGAGTCAATATGAATTAAAATTAATTCAATATCGCGGTAAAATAAAAATAACTTCTACCTCATACTGTATTGAACCCTAGACTATTCATATGAAAGGAAAGGTCACTACCAATCATGCCAGTAGAAGGTCTAAGTCAGAACCCAAGTGCTAAATGCATTCAGGATATACCTGGTGAGACATCAGTCTCATACCAGCTAGTTTTCCCCGACTTCCTGACCCCCCTGGTGACACAATTGATAGCTTTTAATTCGAATTACCCCTAATGAGTCAATATGAATGAAAATTAATTCAATATCGCGGTATAATAAAAATAACTTCTACCTCATACTGTTATTGAACCCTAGACTATTCATATGAAAGGAAAGGTCACTACCAATCATGCCAGTAGAAGGTCTAGGTCAGAACCCAAGTGCTAAATGCATTCAGGATTTACCTGTGAGACATCAGTCTCATACCAGCTAGTTTTCCCCGACTTCCTGACCCCCCTGGTGACACAATTGATAGCTTTTAATTCGAATTATCCCTAATGAGTCAATATGAATGAAAATTCAATATCGCGGTAAAATAAAAATAACTTCTACCTCATACTGTCATTGAACCCTATATTATTCATATGAAAGGTAAAGGTCGCTACCAATCATGCCAGTAGAAGGTCTAAGTCAGAACCCAAGTGCTAAATGCATTCAGGATTTACCTGGTGAGACATCAGTCTCATACCATATAATATTCCCCGACTTCCTGACCCCCCTGGTGACACAATTGATAGCTTTTAATTCGAATTACCCCTAATGAGTCATTATGAATGAAAATTAATTCAATATTGCGGTAAAATAAAAATAACTTCTACCTCATACTGTCATTGAACCCTAGACTATTCATATGCAAGGAAAGGTCACTACCAATCATGCCAGTAGAAGGTCTAAGTCAGAACCCAAGTGCTAAATGCATTAAGGATTTACCTGGTGCGACATCAGTTTCATACCAGCTAGTTTTCCCCGACTTCCTGACCCCCCTGGTGACACAATTGATAGCTTTTAATTCGAATTACCCCTAATGAGTCAATATGAATAAATATTAATTCAATATCGCGGTAAAATAAAAATAACTTCTACCTCATACTGTCATTGAACCCTACACTATTCATAAGAAGGGAAAGGTCACTACCAATCATGCCAGTAGGTGGTCTAAGTTAGAACCCAAGGGCTAAATGCATTCAGGATTTACCTGGCGAGACATCAGTCTCATACCAGCTAGTTTTCCCCAACTTCCTGACCCTACTGGTGACACAATTGATAGCTTTTAATTCGAATTACCCCTAATGAGTCAATATGAATAAAAATTAATTCAATATCTCTGTAAAATAGAAATAACTTCTACCTCATACTGTCATTGAACCCTAGACTATTCATATGAAAGGAAAGGTCGCTACCAATCATGCCAGTAGAAGGTCTAAGTCAGAACCCAAGTGCTAAATGCATTCAGGATTTACCTAGTGAGACATCAGTCTCATACCAGCTAATTTTCCCCGACTTCCTGACCCCCCTGGTGACACAATTGATAGCTTTTCATTCGAATTACCCCTAATGAGTCAATATGAATTGAAATTAATTCAATATCGCAGTAAAATAAAAATAACTTCTACCTCATACTGTCATTGAACCCTAGACTATTCATATGAAAGGAAAGGTCACTACCAATCATGCCAGTAGAAGGTCTAAGTCAGAACCCAAGTGCTAAATGCATTCAGGATATACCTGGTGAGACATCAGTCTCATACCAGCTAGTTTTCCCCGACTTCCTGACCCCCCTGGAGACACAATTGATAGCTTTTAATTCGAATTACCCCTAATGAGTCAATATGAATGAAAATTAATTCAATATCGCGGTATAATAAAAATAACTTCTACCTCATACTGTTATTGAACCCTTGACTATTCATATGAAAGGAAAGGTCACTACCAATCATGCCAGTAGAAGGTCTAGGTCAGAACCCAAGTGCTAAATGCATTCAGGATTTACCTGTGAGACATCAGTCTCATACCAGCTAGTTTTCCCCGACTTCCTGACCCCCCTGGTGACACAATTGATAGCTTTTAATTCGAATTACCCCTAATGAGTCAATATGAATGAAAATTAATTCAATATCGCGGTAAAATAAAAATAACTTCTACCTCATATTGTCATTGAACCCTAGACTAGTCATATGAAAGGAAAGGTCGCTACCAATCATGCCAGTAGAAGGTCTAAGTCAGAACCCAAGTGCTAAATGCATTCAGGATTTACCTGGTGAGACATAAGTCTCATACCAGCTAATTTTCCCCGACTTCCTGACCCCCCTGGTGACACAATTGATAGCTTTTTATTCGAATTACCCCTAATGAGTCAATATGAATTGAAATTAATTCAATATCGCAGTAAAATAAAAATAACTTCTACCTCATACTGTCATTGAACCCTAGACTATTCATATGAAAGGAAAGGTCACTACCAATCATGCCAGTAGAAGGTCTAAGTCAGAACCCAAGTGCTAAATGCATTCAGGATATACCTGGTGAGACATCAGTCTCATACCAGCTAGTTTTCCCCGACTTCCTGACCCCCCTGGTGACACAATTGATAGCTTTTAATTCGAATTACCCCTAATGAGTCAATATGAATGAAAATTAATTCAATATCGCAGTATAAGAAAAATAACTTCTACCTCATACTGTTATTGAACCCTTGACTATTCATATGAAAGGAAAGGTCACTACCAATCATGCCAGTAGAAGGTCTAGGTCAGAACCCAAGTGCTAAATGCATTCAGGATTTACCTGAGACATCAGTCTCATACCAGCTAGTTTTCCCCGACTTCCTGACCCCCCTGGTGACACAATTGATAGCTTTTAATTCGAATTATCCCTAACGAGTCAATATGAATGAAAATTCAATATCGCGGTAAAATAAAAATAACTTCTACCTCATACTGTCATTGAACCCTATATTATTCATATGAAAGGAAAGGTCACTACCAATCATGCCAGTAGAAGGTCTAAGTCAGAACCCAAGTGCTAAATGCATTCAGGATTTACCTGGTGAGACATCAGTCTCATACCAGCTAATTTTCCCCGACTTCCTGACCCCCCTGGTGACACAATTGATAGCTTTTAATTCGAATTACCCCTAATGAGTCATTATGAATGAAAATTAATTCAATATCGCGGTAAAATAGAAATAACTTCTACCTCATACTTTCATTGAACCCTAGACTATTCATATGCAAGGAAAGGTCACTACCAATCATGCCAGTAGAAGGTCTAAGTCAGAACCCAAGTGCTAAATGCATTAAGGATTTACCTGGTGCGACATCAGTTTCATACCAGCTAGTTTTCCCCGACTTCCTGACCCCCCTGGGGACACAATTGATAGCTTTTAATTCGAATTACCCCTAATGAGTCAATGAATAAATATTAATTCAATATGGCTGTAAAATAAAAATAACTTCTACCTCATACTGTCATTGAACCCTAGACTATTCATAAGAAGGGAAAGGTCACTACCAATCATGCCAGTAGAAGGTCTAAGTTAGAACCCAAGGGCTAAATGCATTCAGGATTTACCTGGCGAGACATCAGTCTCATACCAGCTAGTTTTCCCCAACTTCCTGACCCTACTGGTGACACAATTGATAGCTTTTAATTCGAATTACCCCTAATGAGTCAATATGAATAAAAATTAATTCAATATCGCTGTAAAATAGGAATAACTTCTACCTCATACTGTCATTGAACCCTAGACTATTCATATGAAAGAAAATGTCACTACCACTCATGCCAGTAGAAGGTCTAAGTCAGAACCCAAGTGCTAAATGCATTCAGGATTTACCTGGTGAGATATCAGTCTCATACCAGTTAGTTTTCCGCGACTTCCTGACCCCCCTGGTGACACAAGTGATAGCTTTTAATTCGAATTACCCCTAATGAGTCAATATGAATGAAAATTAATTCAATATCGCGGTAAAATAAAAATAACTTCTACCTCATACTGTCATTGAACCCTAGACTATTCATATGAAAGGAAAGGTCGCTACCAATCATGCCAGTAGAAGGTCTAAGTCAGAACCCAAGTGCTAAATGCATTCAGGATTTACCTGGTGAGACATCAGTCTCATACCAGCTAGTTTTCCATGACTTCCTGACCCCCCTGGTGACACAATTGATAGCTTTTAATTCGAATTACCCCTAATGAGTCAATATGAATAAAAATTAATTCAATATCGCGGTAAAATAAAAATAACTTCTACCTCATACTGTCATTGAACCCTAGACTATTCATGTGAAAGGAAAGGTCACTACCAGTCATGCCAGTATAAGATCTAGGTCAGAACCCAAGTGCTAAATGCATTCAGGATTTACCTGCTGCGACATCAGTCTCATACCAGCTAGTTTTCCCCGACTTCCTGACCCCCCTGGTGACACAATTGATAGCTTTTAATTCGAATTATCCCTAATGAGTCTATATGAATGAAAATTCAATATCGCGGTAAAATAAAAATAACTTCTACCTCATACTGTCATTGAACCCTAGATTATTCATATGAAAGGAAAGGTCGCTACCAATCATGCCAGTAGAAGGTCTAAGTCAGAACCCAAGTGCTAAATGCATTCAGGATTTACCTGGTGCGACATCAGTCTCATGCCAGCTAGTTTTCCCCGACTTCCTGACACCCCTGGTGACACAATTGATAGCTTTTAATTCGAATTACCCTAATGAGTCAATATGAATAAATATTAATTCAATATCGCGGTAAAATAAAAATAACTTCTACCTCATACTGTCATTGAACCCTAGACTATTCATATGAAAGGAAAGATCGCTACCAATCATGCCAGTAGAAGGTCTAAGTCAGAACCCAAGTGCTAAATGCATTCAGGATTTACCTGGTGAGACATCAGTCTCATACCAGCTAGTTTTCCCCGACTTCCTGACCCCCCTGGTGACACAATTGATAGCTTTTAATTCGAATTACCCTAATGAGTCAATATGAATAAATATTAATTCAATATCGCGGTAAAATAAAAATAACTTCTACCTCATACTGTCATTGAACCCTAGACTATTCATAAGAAAGGAAAGGTCACTACCAATCATGCCAGTAGAAGGTCTAAGTCAGAACCCAAGTGATAAATGCATTAAGGATTCACCTGGTGCAATATCAGTCTCATACCAGCTAGTTTTCCCCGAATTCCTGACCCCCCTGGTGACACAATTGATAGCTTTTAATTCGAATTACCCCTAATAAGTCAATATGAATGAAAATTCATTTAATATCGCAGCAAAATAAAAAAATAACTTCTACCTCATACTGTCATTGAACCCTAGACTATTCATATGAAAGGAAAGGTCACTACCAATCATGCCAGTAGAAGGTCTAAGTTAGAACCCAAGGGCAAAATGCATTCAGGATTTACCTGGTGAGACATCAGTCTCATACCAGCTAGTTTTCCCGACTTCCTGACCCCCCTGGTGACACAATTGATAGCTTTTAATTCGAATTACCCCTAATGAGTCAATATGAACAAAAATTAATTCAATATCGCTGTGAAATGGAAATAACTTCTACCTCATACTGTCATTGAACCCTAGACTATTCATATGAAAGAAAAGTCACTACCAATCATGCCAGAAGGTGGTCTAAGTCAGAACCCAAGTGCTAAATGCATTCAGGATTTACCTGGTGACGCATCAGTCTCATACCAAGGAGTTCCCAGACTTCTAAACTCAATTGGTGACAAATTGATAGCTTTTAAGTCGAATTATCCCCAAGAAGTCAATATGGATGAAAAATAAAACAAAACCGTGCGTAAATAGAAATAAGTTCTACCTCATACTGGGATGGAACCCTAGACTTTTTATATGAAAGGCAAGGCCACTACCAATCATGCTACTATAGGGTTTAAAAAAAATTCAGAAACTAAGTTCTAAATGCATTCAGGATTTACCTGGTGAGATATCAGTCTCATACCAACGAGTTTTCCCTGACTTCCTGACCCACCTGGTGACAATTGATAGTTTTCAATTCGAATTACCCTAGTTGATATCGATGAAAAATAATACAACATCGCGCTAAAATAAAAACAACTTATACCTAATACTGGGATTGAACCCTACACTTTTCATATGAAAGGCAAGGTCGCTACCAGTCATGCTACTAGAAGGACTAAGTCAGTTTTTCAAGTGCTAAATGTATTCAGGATTTACCTGGTGAAACATCAGTCTCATACCAACGAGTTTTCCCTGACTTCCTGACCCACCTGGTGACACAATTGATATCTTTTAATTCGAATCACAAGTAATGAGTCAATGGATGAAAATTAATACAATATCGCCCTAAAATAAAAAATAACATCTACCTCACTCTAGGATTGAACACTAGAGTTTTCTTATGAAAGGCAAGGTCGCTACCAATCATGCCACTAGAAGGTCTAATTCAGAACCTAAGTGCTAATTGCATTCAGGATTTACCTGGCGATACATCAGTCTCATACCAGCGAGTTTTCCCCCGATTTCCTGACACACTTGGTGACAATTGATATCTTCTAATTTGAATTACCCCTAAGGTGTTAATATAGATGAAAATTAATACAATGTCACACTAAAATATAAATAACTTCCACCTAATAAAGGGATTGAACCCTAGACTTTCCATATTAAAAGTAAAGTCGCTAACAATCATGCCACCAGAAAGTCTAAATCAGAACCCAAGTGCTAAAGGCAATCAGGATTTACTGGGCGAGACATCAGGATTTACCGGGCGAGACATCAGTCCCATACCAGCGAGTTTTCCCAGACTTCTTGACCCACCTGGTGACACAATTAATAGCTTTTAATTCGAATTACCCCTAATGAGTCAATATAGATGAAAATTAATACAATATCGCGCTAAAATAAAAATATCTAATCTCATACTGGCAATGAACCCTAGACTTTACATATGAAAAGCAAGGTCAATACCATTAAGGGGACTAGGTCCAAAAAAAGTCAGAACCTAAGTGCTAAATGCATTCAGGATTTACCTGGCGAGACATCAGTCTCATACCAGAGACTTTTACCAGACTTTCTGACCCACCTAGCGACACAATTGAGAGCTTTTAATTCAAAATTACCCCTAACGAGTCAATATGGGTAAAAACTAACGCAAAATCGTGTTAGAAGAGAAATAAATTCTACTTCGTATGGGGATTAAACCCTACGGTTTTCACATGAAAGGAAACGTTGATACCAATCTAGTCACTATAGTATCTGAAAAAAACTCAGAACATAAGTGCTAAATGCATTCAGGATTTACCTGGTGAGATATCAGTCTCATACCAGCGAGTTTTCCCTAACTTCCTGACCCACCTGGTGACAATTCATAGCTTTTAATTCAAATTATCTCTGATTAGTCAATATAGATGAAAATTAATACAATGTCGTGCTAAAATATAAATAACTTCCACCTCATACAGGGATTGAACACTACACTTCGAATGAAAGGCAAGGTCGATACCAAACATGCCACACGAAGGTCCAAGTCAAAACCTAAGTGGCAATTTCATTCAGGATTCATTCGGTCTCATACCAGCGAGTTTTCCCCAACTTTCTGACCCACCTGGTGAAACAATTGATAGCTTTCGATTCAAATTACCCCTAATGAGTCAACATATATAAAAATTAATACAATGTCGCACTAAAATATAAATATCTTCTACCTCATACTGGGATTGAATCCTAGACATTTCATATAAAAAGCAAGGTCGCTACCAATCATGCCACTAGAAAGTCTAAATCAGAACCCAAGAGCTAAATGCTTTCAGGATTTACATGGCGAGACATCAGTCTCATACCAGCTAGTTTTCCCCGACTTCCTGACCCCCCTGGTGACACAATTGATAGCTTTTAATTCGGATTATCCCTAATGAGTCAATATGAATGAAAATTCAATATCGCGGTAAAATAAAAATAACTTCTACCTCATACTGTCATTGAACCCTAGACTATTCATAAGAAAGGAAAGGTCACTACCAATCATGCCAGTAGAAGGTCTAAGTCAAAACACAAGTGCTAAATGCATTCAGGATTTACCTGGCGAGACATCAGTTTCATACCAGCGAGTTTTCCCTGACCCACCTAGCGACACAATTAAGAGCTTTTGATTCGAATTACCCGTAATGAGTCCATATGGATAAAAACTAACGCAATATCATGTTAGAAGAGAAATAAATTCTACTTCATATTGGGATTAAACCCTACACTTTTTATATGGAAGGAAATATTGCTACCAATCAAGCCACTAGAGTATCTGAAAAAAATTCAGAACCTGAGTGCTAAATGAATTCATGATTTACCTGGTAAGACATCAGTCTCATACCAACGATTTTCCCCGACTTCTTAATCCAATTGGTGACATATTGATAGCTTTTAATTGGAATTATCCCCAAGTCGTCAATATGGATGAAAATTAAAACAAAACCGTGCTTGAATAGAAATAAATTCTACCTCATACTGGGATTGAACCCTAGACTTTATATATGAAAGACAAGGCCAATACCAATCATGCCACTATAAGGTCTAAAAAAATCAGAACCTAAGTTCTAAATGCATTCAGGATTTACCTAGCGAGACTTCAGTCTCATACTAGCGAGTTTTCCCCGACTTCACGACCCACTTGGTGAAACAATTGATAGCTTTTAATTCGAATCACCAGTAATAAGTCAGTGAATGAAAATTAATACAATATCGCCCTAAAATAAAAAAATAACTTCAACCTCACAGAGGGATTGAACAGAAGAGTTTTCATATGAAAGGCAAGATCGCTACAAATCATGCCACTAGAAGGTCTACGTCAGCTAAATGCATTCAGGATTTCACCTGGTGAGACTTCAATCTCATACCAGCGAGTTTTCCCTGACTTCCTGACCCACCTGGTGAAACAATTGATAGCTTTTAATTTGAATTACCCCTAATGAGTCAGTATAGAAGAAAATTAATACAATGTCGCGCTAAAAGTAAAATAACTTTTACCTCAGAGGGAATGAACCTTACACTTTTCATATTAAAAGCTAGGTCACTACGAATCATGCCACTAGAAGGTCCAAGTCAGCACCTAAGTGCTAAAATCATTCAGGATTTACCTGCCGAGACATCAGTCTCATACCAGCGAGTAGTCCCTGACTTCCTGACCCACCTGGTGAAACCATTGATAGCTTTTAATTCGAATTACTCCTAATGAGTCAATATATATGAAAATTATTACAAAATCGCACTAATATCAAAATATCTCCTACCTCATATTGGGATTGAACCCTAGACATTTCATCCTTACTGTCCTCCCTTCAGTTGAAGTGGCTATCCTGGACGGTATTTAGACTTACATGGTGTATCGGCTCCTCCATGTTGACCAGTTTTTCCGACTTTTTACTATAGTCTATGGGTATCATCAATCACTTTATTTATAATTCTGTACATATTGTTTTTGTTGTAATTCTTGTTAATCTAGTCTTTAAGTATGATGTCTTTTTTATTTCTATCAATTCTTATGCTGTCTGGAGACATTGAGCGAAATTCGGAACCTGTACGTCCTAGATTTTGTCAATGTCGTCTTCTGTATAGCAATATTCGTGGTCTTCATGCAAATATACAAGACCTTACAGTTTCTTCAAACAGTATGATATTCTTTTGTGCTCCGAAAATTTGCTTTCTAATAAGAGGCACTCATCTGAGCTCCTTATAACTGGTTTTACGAAGCCAATAATGTTGAAACGTGATCCCATCCCTAGGGCCCGGGGAATGGCAGTGTATAAAGACCGAGTACCCTGCTTCTCATAAGTCCTGCTATCAATGTGGATGTCATGAGAATATGGTTATAAAAGTGTGGCAGGCATAACTTTTATTTGTGTTCGATCTACCGGAATCCAGACATGGATGATTCTATCTTCGATTGTCTTCTTACCATTATGGCTAAGATACAAGATGCTGATAGAAAGTCTTCTTTTGTCTTTGTTGGTGATTTTAATGCTCACCATAGGGAGTGATTAAGTTCTATCTCTCCTACCGATCGCCATGGCTTAAGAGCTTTAGACTTTGCCTCTGAATCAGGGTGTGAGCAAATCATAAATGAAGCTACTCACAGGTCTGGTAATTGCTTGGACCTCCTATACACCGACTTCCCTGGCGTTATAACTAGAAAGGTTGGTTCTCCAGTCGGGACATCTGATCATGCCTTGATTTCATTAGTAGTGAAGACTGAGCAGCCTGTCCCTGATATATCATACTCTTGTAAAATTTATATGAAATCCCAAGCAGACTGGAATGGGATTTTGCATGATCTTTTGTGCTTGAATTGGTCACAATTATATAGTAGTGTAGATCCTGTTGTCCCTTTGAATGAGAATCTAGTCAACAGAGTGCTAAGGTACCGAGTGAAGGACAAACCGTGGTTCAATGATGATTGTAGACGTGCTTATTTGGAGAAGCAGGAGGCCTATCACCTTTGGAAGGGTAACAGATCAGATTTGACCTGGAAAAACTAAACTCAGCTTCGAGCTTTTGCTCAAGTGTGTTTATGCCTCAACTGAAAAGGAGTACAATTTAACCATAAAAGAAACCCTTTCTGGTACAACTCAGTAACATAAATGGTGTTCTACCCTTAAATCTGCACTCTTTGGTGTAGATGGAACAGTTCCTCCTTTACTTAAACCAGATGGCTCAGTCACTCACTGTCCAAAGGAAAAAATAACCCTTTTGGCTGATGTTTTTGACAGTAAACAAAGTAATGAAAAACTTGCACTTCCTCATCCCTGTTTTCCTGAGGCTACACTAACTAGTTTAGCTTTTCGATCTCGTGAGATTAAAGCTCTGTTGATGGACCTTGATGCTTATGGAGGTGTAGACCCAAATGGTATTTTTCCTTTGTTTTTTTATAAAGACAGCAGATTTCTTACCCCAAAGTTATCTGTTATTTTGCACAAGTTAGCAAGAAGAGGAGCTTTTAGCACTTATTGGAGAATTGGTAATGTTACTCCTCTATGTAAATGTGTTTGTGGTAGCTCAAGTCCCACTGATTACCGCCCAATTTCCATAACTCCCATATTATCTAAAGTTTTTGAACATTCTCTGGCAAAATGTCTTAAAAGGTTTGCTGAAGGTAATCATCTATTCCCTAGTTTGCAATTTGGTTTTCATAAAGGCCTTGGAGCATGTGATGCCCTTCTTACAATCTCCAATGCTGTACAGATATTTCTTGATTGTGGTCAGGAAGTTTGTATGATTGGCCTTGATTTTAGTGCTGCCTTTGACCGTGTTGATCATTAGGCCCTTGTTCTCAAACTCAAACAATTGGGAGTGGGTGGGCCGTTTCTTAGCATTATTATTGATTTTTTAAAAGCTAGATTTCAAAGAGGAGTTGTTGATGGGCACCATAGTGAGTATAGGAATGTGATATCTGGTGTTCCACAGGGTACTGTTCTTGGCCCATTACTTTTCATACTATACACACATGAAAAGTGGTTTGGCCTAGAAAACAAGCTTGTTGCATATGCAGATGATGCTACTCTCTCTGCATCAATTCCATCCCCTGAATGTGGACTGGGGTTGGTGAATCCCTTGATAGATATTTAGCTAAAATTAGTGCATGGTGCAAATTGTGGGGTATGAAGTTGAATCCTACCAAAACTAAAAGTATGATTGTAAGTAGGTCAAGGACGGTGGCTCCTCAACATCCGGATCTCAGTATTGATAATTTTTCTTTAAATTTGTATGACTTAATATTTTAGGTGTGATTCTCGACAGCAAATTTACTTCAATTGCACAAAAAATTGGCTTATTGAGAAAGTCTTACAAGATTTTCGGTGATCAATCTATTCTGAAGAAGTGTTTTAATTCTTTCATCCTACCTTGTTTTGAGTATTGTTCTCCTGTCTGGTCTTCAGCTGCTGATTCTCATCTTAATTTGATGGACAGAAACTTACGGTCTATTAAATTTCTTATTCCTGATCTAAATATTAATCTTTGGCACCGTCGTTCAATTAGTTCATTATGCATGTTGCATAAGATTTTTCATAACTCTGACCATCCTTTACATTCAGATCTCCCTGGACAATTCTATCCTGTTCGTAATACTAGGCGGGCAGTTAAATCTAATAGCCAGGCCTTCTCCATCATGAGGCTCAATACTACACAGTATTCAAGAAGTTTTATTCCAGCTGTTACCAAGTTGTGGAAAGATCTTCCTAATCGGGTAGTTGAAACAGTGGAACTTCAAAAGTTCAAAGTAGGAGCAAATGTTTTTATGTTGACCAGGCTGACATGAGTTTATTGTTTATATATGACATCTGTTTTTGTCATTGTTAATAGTTTATATAGGACATATGTTTTGATGCTGTTACTGTTTTTAGAATGATATATTAATTAATTCTCATCATTTATTTATTTCCTTACTTCCTTTCCTCACTGGGCTATTTTTCCTTGTTGGAGCCTTGGGCTTATAGCATCTTGCTTTTCTAACTAGGGTTGTAGCTTGGCTAGTAATAATAATAATAATAATGAAAGCACGGTCGCTACCAATCATGCCACTAAAAAGTCTAAATCAGAACCCATGTGCTAAATGCAATCAGGATTTACCTGGCGAGACATCAGTCTCATACCAGCGTGTTTTCCCTGACTTCCAGACCCACCTGGTGACACAAATGATAGCTTTCAATTCGAATCACCACTAATGATTCAAAAAATGAAAATTAATACAATATTGCCCTAAAATAAAAAATAACTTCTACCTCACACAGGAATTGAACACAAGAGTTTTCATGTGAGGGGCAAGGTCACTACCAATCATGCCAGTAGAAGGTCTAAGTCAGAACCTAAGTGGTAAATGCATTTAGGATTTACCTGGTGAGATATCAGTCTCATACCAGCGAGTTTTCCCTGACTTCCTGACCCACTTGGTGACAATTGATAGCTTTTAATTTGAATTACCCCTAATGAGTCAGTATAAAAGAAAATTAATACGATGTCGGGCTAAAATATAAACAACTTCCACCTCATACAGAGATTGAACCATACACTTTTAAAAATCAAGGTCACTAACAATCATGCCACTAGAAAGTCTAAATCAGAACCCAAGAGCTAAATGCAATCAGGATTTACCTGGCAAGACATCAGTCTCATACCAGCGAGTTTTCCCCGACTTCCTGACCCACCTAGTGACACAATTGATAGCATTTAATTCGAATTACCCCTAATGAGTCAATATAGATGAAAATAAATACAATATCGCGCTAAAATAAAAATAACTTCCACCTCATACTGGCATTGAACCCTACACTTTACATATGAAAAGCAAAGTCAATACCATTCAGGTCTCTAGGTCTAAAAAAAGTCAGAACCTAAAGCCCCTATTACACGTATCCGGTTCCCTATGGCCAACTTGGCCTACGGCGCAGTAGGAAAATTCTGGCTTACGGCTAGAGCTATTACATGTATTTGAATGGCCGGAGGCAAGTGGGTCGGTGTGGCACCGTTTTTGGTGGAGGAGTGACATGTCTTATCTCGACGACATTCTCGTTCCTATTGCTCTAGCGTGCTACTTGAAGGTGAAAACAAGAAAAAGGAAGATTTGGTTCAAACAATGGATGCATAAACGACAAAAATACTCATGTTAACATAATGAAGGAACTACCACTACAAAAAGAAGACTGGTTTAACTACATGCGAATGGATCATGACACATATTTGGAACTCTTTTAAGTCAGGTATCACCTTTAATAGAAAAAACGGACAATTGCATGAGAAAAGCAAATAGTCAACATGAGCGTCCTTCAGCCACTCAGACTGATGTCATACCATATGGTTAGAAATTGCACGCTACGTCAGCCGTCCGGCCAACTTTAGTACTGGCGAAAGTTCATCCGGTCGGCTATGGGTGAGCTTTCATACGGCCGATTTGCTATCACACGCTCCGGTTTGAACATATGCAAGCATCGCGACCGACGGCGCCGTAGGAAACCGGATAAGTGTAATAGGGGCTTAAGAGCTAAATTCATTGAGTCTCATACCAGCGAGTTTTCCCTGACTTCCTGACCGACCTAGCGACACAAGAGGTTTTGATTTGAATTACCCCTGATGAGTCAATAATGATAAAAACGAACGCAATATCGTGTTATTAGAAATATAAATTCTACTTCCTATTGGGATTGAACCCTACACATTTCATATAAAAGGAAACGTTGCTACAAATCAAGCCATCAGAGTATCTGAAAAAAAAAGTCAGAACCTAAGTGCTAAATGCATTCAGGATTTACCTGGTGAGACATCAGTCTCATACCAAGGAGTTTTCCTTGACTTCTTAACCCAATTGGTGACATATTGATAGCTTTTAATTCGAATTATCCCCAAGAAGTCAATATGGATGAAAATTAAAACAAAACCGTGCTTGAATAGAAATAAATTCTACCTCATACTGTGATTGAACCCTAGACTTTTATATGAAAGGTAAGGCCACTACCAATCTGAAAAAAAGTCAGAACCTAAGTTCTAAATGCATTCAGGATTTACCTGGTGAAACATCAGTCTCATATACCAGCGATTTTTCCCTGACTTACTAACTCAAGTGACAAAATTGATAGCTTTTAGTTTGAATTACCCCTAATGAGTCAAAATGGAATTAAATTCACACATCTTACTAGAATGAAAATAACTTTTACCCTATTTAGGGATTAAACCCTGGACTTTTCATAAGAAGGCCGAGTCACTACAAATCTTACCACTAGAATGTCAAAAATAATTCAGAACCTAAGTGCTTTCAGAAAATACCTGGCGAAACATCATTCTCATACCAGAGAGTTTTCCCATACTTCCTCACCCACCTAGTAACACAATTGATAGCTTTTAATTCGAATTACCCCTTAGAAGTTAATATGGAAGAAAACTAATACAATAACGCGCTAAAATAAAAATAACTTGCGCCTCAGACTGGGATTGAACCCTAGACTTTTCATATGAAAGTCAAGGTCGCTACCAATCATGCCACTAGAAGGTCTAAATCAGAACCTAAGTGCTAAATGCATTCAGGATTTACCTGGTGAGACATCATTCTCATACCAGCGAGTTTTCCCAGACTTCCTAAAACATCTGGTGGCACAATTGACAGCTTTATTTCGAATCACCCCTAATGAGTCAAAATATATGAAAATAATACAAAATTGCGTTAAAATCAAATTAACTTCTACCTCATACTGGGATTGAACCCTAACCTTTTCATATTAAAAGAAAGGTCGCTACCAATCATGCCACTAGAAAGTCTAAATCAGAACCCAAGAGCTAAATGCTTTCAGGATTTACCTGCTGACACATTAGTCACATACCAGCGAGTTTTCCCTGACTTCCAGACCCACCTGGTGGCACAATTGATAGCTTTTAATTCTAATTACCCCTAATAAGTCAATATAGATGAAAATTAATACAAAATCACGCTAAAATCAAAATAACTTCTACCTCATACCGGGATTGAACCCTAAACTTTTCATATTAAAAGCAATATCGCTACCAATAATGCCACTAGAAAGTCTAAATCAGAACCCAAGTGCTAAATTTATTCAGTATTTACCTGATGAGACATGTCTCATCTCAGAGTTTTCCCTGACATCCTGACCCACCTTGTGACAATTGATAGCTTTTAATTCGAATTACCCCTAAGGAGTCAATATGGATGAAAATTATAGCAATATCGTGCTAAAATAAAAATAAATTCTACTCTATACAGAGATTGAACTATAGACTTTTCACATGAAAGGAAACGTTGCTACCAATCATGCCACTAGACAGACTAAGTCAGAACCCAAGTGCTAAATGCATTCAGGATTTACCTGGTTAGACATCAGTTTCATACCATCGAGTTTTCCCTCATCCACCTAGTGACCATTGATAACTTTAAATTCGAATTACCCCTGCTTTGTTAATATAAATGAAAATTAATACAATATCGCACTAAAATAAAAACAACTACCACATACTGGAACTGAACGCTACACTTCATATGAAAGGCAATATCGTTACCAATCATGCCACTAGAAGGAGTAGGAATCTAAGTGCTAAATGCATTCAGGATTCACCTGGGGAGACATCAGTCTCATACCAGCGAGTTTTCCCCGACTTCCTAACCCCCCTGGTGACAATTGATAGCTTTCAATTCGAATTACCCCTAATGAGTCAATATAGATGAAAATCAATACAAAATCGTGCTAAAATCAAAATAACTTCTACCCCATACTGGCATTGAACCCTTGACTTTTCATATTCAAAGCTACCAATCATGCCCCTAGAAGGTCCAAGTCAGAACCTAAGTGCTAAATGCATTCAGGAAATACCTGGCGAGACATCAATCTCATACCAGCGAGTTTTCCCCATACTTTCTCACCCAGCTGGTAACATAATTGATAGCTTTTGATTCGAATCACAACTAAAGAGTCAATGGATGAAAATTAATAGAATATCGCCCTACAATAAAAAATAACCTCTACCTCACTTTGGGATTGAACACTAGTTTTCATATGAAAGGCAAGGTCGCTACCAATCATGCCACTAGAAGGTCCAAGTCAGAATCTAAGTGCTAAATTCATTAGGGATTTACCTGGTGAGACATCAGTCTTATACCAGCGGTTTTCCCGGACTTCCTGACCCACCTGCAGAAACAATTGATAGCTTTTGATTCGAATTACCCCCGACTCAAAATATATGAAAATTAATACAAAATCATCATCATCATTCTGCTCCTGGACTTCAGCCTGAATGGACCTCTCCCAGCTCTCTCCTAGCAGCCATCACAGCAGCTAAGAACAAGCTTGGATCCAACATTGACTCCAGCAGCACTCAAGGGATAGCTCCCTTGCCACTCAACCTAACCCCTCATCCTTATCCTCCCCCACCTACCCCCTTACTCTCGAGTACCACTTGAATCTCTCTCTCCTCCTTGAACTTCAACTCTAACTACTAACCATCAGTAGCCCTTTTCCCCCCCGGAGTTGCCGTTGTGGTCTTAAAACTCTCTGGGGGCACTGGGTATTGCTGCACCGTTTAGGCTTCTACTCCTTCAGTAGTGCCTACATAGGATAGGGCTTAGCCATAAGTCACTGTCTCTTATAAAGTGATATCTATCATCTTTATCTTTAAACATATCAGTTTTTTGGTTCTAGCTCCCTTCATACTTAAAATTCTTGAAATTTTTTTGCAGATCCCTGAAGACGTTGATATTGCTCCATCCAACCCCAGTCTCAAAAATTTGTGCCACGGGGCTGCAACACCATTTTCTCAAAAAAGTCAAAATTTTGATTTGTCCAAAAAGTAAGTGTTAATCCCCCCTCCATTGTGAAATCTCATTTAAGCAGTGCAATTTCCGTAGACTTTTCCCCCTAAATAGACGTAATTATTCAATTATTATTTAAATGAAAATATTAATCTCTCGCAGTAAAATGGGTAAAGTCAAAATAAAACACACTAGTCAGGGATCTGACAATGAAGCCCATAGGCAGGTTGTATGGAGTATCCTACAGGATAAATCCTGCTGTATCCATAAATTAACTAAAGTTAATAACATTTATTTGGCTATAGCTGATGAAGCCACAATTGAAAAAATCATCCTTCCCAAAACTAAGGAAGCTTTCCTTAGTAAGAATTTGAAGTTCTAGATCCTCCTCATCTAAATGCCTTACGCACCTTGGTCATTACACAGGCTGACAGTATAGTTTATGACCTCTCTGAAGCTGATTTGGAAGTTGAAATTGAACAAAGGAATAAAGTTAAAGTAACAAAGGTCATCAAATTGCCAACCACCAAATCTACTTTAAAAAGTTCAACTAGAAACCATACAAGTGGTGAGACAGCCTTACCAAAGGTCTGCTCATTTCCAGTCAATCATTCCCCCCCACCCCAAATACCTGGCCCAGGACGTGTTTTTTCTCTATCTCAATGCATGAGATGTTATAAATACGATCACACAAAAAAGGACTGCACTCAACCATCTACATATAAAATATGTTCACTATGTGCCTCATTAGAGCACTTTTGGACCGAATGCAACAACCAGCAAAACCATAAGTGCATCACATGCAATGGAGACTATCAAACCATGGCAGCTAGATGCCCTACCCAGAAAGCCATGGTTAAGGACCAAGCAAAGGTGCTTAGAAACCATCAATCCAATATCACTCAAAATAAGTCCTCTGCTCAAGCCTCAGCCCCTTCCAATCCAAACGCCTCCTCTCAGCCTATATTTAACAGCATTACCATACAACAACAAACGGTAATGAACACTACATTGATCATGGCTAACCTTAGCGAAGCAGTAGAGCCAGGGACTTTTCAGTCAATGGTTGATGCTTTCTATAAAGCCAATGGACTCTCACTGGTCAAAATACCTACAGAGGCTATCAAATTAGCCAATAAAGTATCAGCTATGTTGAAATCTGACAACACAAATAACAATAACCCTCAACAATCTGTGACAGTAAATGATGCAATGGATACAGATGAGATCAACAGGAAAAGGGTACTGAGTGACTCAGATTCTGATATCTCAGAGCCTGCAAATCCTGCTAAAAAACAGCCACAGCCCTCCACCTCAACATCTGAACCTGCAGACATTGAACTGCAAGGAGCCACTGCTCTCCCTCCCCTTCCCCCAATGAAACAATCAAAACCTAAAATTGGTCTAAAACTCTATACCTCTATCAATTCAGCAAACCCCCCTAAATCCGCATCTCATGAATCCATCAAGAAAATGATTTTTGAAAGCAATAACATTAAATATCTATTCACAGAAAAATACGATAACACAGTTGTCCAATACATTAATGATGGCTCAATAGAACTGGACAAATACAGTTCTAATATTGCCAGGAACAGTGCAGATAAATACAGGAGGTTAAAGTCAGGATTTTATGACTTGACCAAAGGACAATTACCATAATGGATACCCTCACAGTAATTCAACATAATGTACTAAAGTGGACGTTCCTCAGATGTAAGGAACTTATTAATATCTACTCCTCCCTCTCCTCACCTCATATTTCTCAATTCAACTGGAATACCTGATTCTACCCATATCAAGATCTGGAACTATAATGTGTTCCAGTGTAACACCTCTGGTGAACAAAATGCTGGTACAGCAATAGCAGTTAGACGGGATGTTACTGTCAAATTAATAGATGGTTTCAATCATGATCTGATTGGTGTCGAAATACAGACAGTACGGGGACCAATTATAGTCGCAACGACCTATTTACCCCCAAGAAACCCAGTATTTCATCAGCAGGATATATTATCATTGATGAGACGTAACATCCCAGTATATCTGCTGGCTGATCTTAATGTAGCTCATCCCGCCCTTGGTTATAACAGAACCAACCCTATTGGCACATAAATCAACGGCCTGATGAATAGGAACCTTATAAGGTTCTTAGGCCCATATTTTGATGTTTTTGCCAGAAGAACCTCTAGTATGCCAGATATACTTCTTTCCAATAGATTTTACATGTTTAATTATTCAATTACTCAAGGCCCCTTAACCACCTCAGATCTTCTTCCCATTATTTTAAAGATTACTGTGAGACCCATTATGGTGGTCACTAATCCAACAATAGATATGAACAATGCGAACTGGGAACGTTTCAAGGACACACTCGATGACACAAACACTACTTTTGACGAACCCAATAACATCTTAAAAGGTTAAATCTTACATAGACGATAAGATAGCTTTTTGGTGCAGGAGGATCAAGGGAGCATCAGAGCTCCATATCCCATTCAAAACTTACAGGATCCTACCATATACCAAAGAAACTGATTCTCGTAAACTACTTCAGATCCGATACAAACAAGCCCTGGAAATAATTAATAACCGATGTCCCACACATCAACTTGTAGAGTACATTCATAATATACAAGAATGTATCAAAATAGAATCAATTGAACTCTTTAATACAACTTGGGAGGCTCTTTAAGATAAATGTGAAGATCATTATAAAGACCCTGCAAAATTTTGGAATATGATCAGGAAACTGTTAGGCTCATCTTCTCAACCTATGGCATACATCACCCATAATTACGAAAAAAAACTATTCATCCCCAGATCAGGTGGTAATCTTCAGAGACTTCTGGTCCAATATCTTTAAAATAAACCCAATAGAAAATCTAAGGTTTTACCAAAAACACGAGCAGCATGTCACCGAGACAATCCGTGAACATGCCGATCGTATAATACCTTATGATTTAGTAGATCTTGGGAGACTTGACGAAGATGACCCTTTTCTCCAACCTATCCAACTTCAAGATATAACCAAAATAATTAAGTTTCAAAAACATAGCTCCAGGCCACTCTAAAGTAAATACTTATCCTTAAAAACTTGCCAAATTCTATGCTCTCTTTTCTTTGCAACATCTTTAATGAAACTGAGTATGGGTTATTGGCCAGATTATTTCAAAAAAGCAATACTTCCCTTTGTAGGGAATAAGGGCAAAGATCTCACCTCAGTCTCTAACTATAGACCAATATCCTTATTAGAGACTCCTGGTAAGATTCTTGAAAAAATTATTAAAGAAAGATTTGAGGATTTCCTTGAGGAAAATTTACTTACAAGTAACAACCAATACAGATTTACAAGGGGCAAAGGGACCCAACTTGCATTAGCCCGTCTTTATGAATTCATTGCTGTCAAGTCAAGTCTTAGAGGTAGTTGTAACTTAATTTCTAGAGATGTCAGCCGAGCTTTCGATAAGGTATGGCACGAGGGTCTTAAATACAAGTTGATAGAAGCACTACTACCAAATTTAGCCACCAGATTATTATGTAACTTTCTTGACAATCGAGTGGCCATGATCGAGATAAAAGAATTTATAGGACCAGAGTTTCCACTTCTATCTGTTGTTTCTCAGGGTAGTGTTCTCCCCCCTTCACTTTATAACTTTTATATCAAAGATACCCCTCCTCCTGTTCCAGTTCTCTCCCCTTCACTTTATAACTTTTATATCAAAGATACCGCTCATCCTGTTCCAGGTTGTCTGCAAATCATGTTTGCAGATGACCACACCCAAGTAATAACTATCCATAAGAACAAACGTATGCTACAAATAAAAAGTCAGGGAAATACAAAAAATAAATAATAACGAAAAGAAATGGAAAATAACAAATTTGAACACATTTCAGCTCCTCCCAATTTCAGTTCGCAATCCTGCAGAAATCATTGTAGACAAGGTAAGAATTCCATTCAAACAAAAGGCAATCTGGTATTCTTCCACACGTCAAGGCGAGAATAACTGCTTCTAAAGTAACTCTTCATAAATTAAAAAGTTTTAAAAATTTATCAACTAAAACTAAACTTCGTTTATTTAAATCATTAGTAAGACCTCAGTTAGAATACCCCACTTCAATATTCGGAGCACTTAGCAAATCTTCACTTAATAAAATGCAGGCAATACAAAATAGGGCTTTGAGGAGAGCCTACAAATAGAGCCCTCCCTATTACAATAAAATTAGGGAATAACATCAATATTCCAAATTGGAGCCTCTCAATGTCCAGTTTCACAGGCTCGGACAGAAAACCTGGGACAAACTTGCTTTAGACGATGACGACCTTTGCACCCTACCTAGAAATCTCTCTATTGAACATGCTCGTGATCATAATTGGTGGAGGAGACTGGAGCCTAAGATCAATTGTGATTCTCCCAGGCCCAGATATATATCATCTGATTAAATATATTAAATATCTTTTCAACAGTTAAGTTGATATTTCATTTAAACATCGAATCATCATAATTTTTTAACAATCTTACATTTTCTAATCAACAAATTGGTGTTGGACGAACGGACTCCTATAGCAAGAGCTTGGCATGAACCCAAAAACCTTTCCTTTTCCTGCCTGTCTTTTCTTTTCTCAGACTGATTCTACTACTATCTAATATCGCATGAGGGTCTGCCCCTCTCTTTTATTCTTCTCCTGTACTTCTCTTTCTCTCTTTTTCCTTATTCTTCCCCATACCGAGTACCTGCCTACAGGCTATAAACTAGATTGTATCCAGAGCTACTTATCCTTTCCCCATATTCCCCACTTCCCTATCCTTATCCTTATCCATTATCTTAATACAAAATCGCGCTAAAATCAAAATAACTAACTAACTCATACTGAAATTGAACCCTAGACATATCATATTAAAACCAAGGTCGCTACCAATCATGCAACTAGAAAGTCTAAATCAGAAGCCAAGTGCTAAATGCAATCAGGATTTTAATGGCGAGAGACAAGTCTCATACCAGCGAGTTTTCCCAGACTTCTTAACCCACCTGGTGACACAATTGATAGCTTTTAATTCGAATTACCCTTAATAAGTCAATATACATGAAAATTAATACAATATCGCGCTAAATAAAAATAACAAATACCTCATAGTGAAATTGAACCCTAGACTTTACATATGAAAAACAAGGACAATACCATTCAGGGCACTAGGTCTGAAATAAGTTGGACCTAAGTGCTAAATACATTCAGGATTTACCTGGCGAGACATGTCTCATACCAGCGAGTTTTCCCTGACTTCCTGACCAACCTAGCGACACAATTAAGAACTTTTAATTACCCCTAGTGAGTCAATATGGATAAAAACTAACGCAATATCGTGTTAGAAGAGAAATAAATTCGACTTCATATTGGGATTAAACCCTACACTTTTCATATAAAAGGAAATGTTGCTACCAATCAAGCCATTACAGTATCTGAAAAAAAGTCAGAACCTTAGTGCTAAATGCATTCAGGATTTACCTGGTCAGACATCAGTCTCATACCAACGAGTTTTCCCTGACTTCTTAACTCAATTGGTGACATATTGATAGCTTTTAATTCGAATTATCCCCAAGAAGTCAATATGGATGAAAATTAAAACAAAACCGTGCTCTAATAGAAATAAATTCTACCTCATACTGGGATTAAAACCTAGACTTTATATATGAAAGGCAAGGCCATTACCAATCATGCCACTATAGGGTCTAAAAAAGTCAGAACCTAAGTTCTAAATGCATTCAGGATTTACCTGGTGAGATATCAGTCTCATACCAGCGAGATTTCCCCGACTTCCTGACCCACCTGGTGAAACAATTGATAGCTTTTAATTTGAATTACCCCCTAAGGAGTCAATATATGAAAGTTAATACAAAATCGCGCTAAAATAAAAAAAAAAAACTTCTACCTCATAATAGGATTGAACAATAGACTTTTCATATTAAAAGCAAGATCGCTACCAATCATGCCAATAGAAAGTCTAAATCAGAACCCAAGTGCTAAATGCAATCAGGATTTACCTGGCGAGACATCAGTCTCATACCAACGAGTTTCCCCCGACTTCCCGACCCACCTGGTGACACAATTGATAGCTTTTAATTTGAAACACCACTAATGAGTCAATATAGATGAAAATCAATACAATATCGCCCTAATATAAAAAATAACTTCTACCTCTCACAGGGATTCAACACTTTTGTTTCCATATGAAAGGCAAGGTCGCTACCAATCATGCCACTAGAAGGTCTAAGTCAGAACCTAAGTGCAAAATGCATCCAGGATTTACCTGGCAAGACATCAGTCTCATACCTACGAGTTTTCACTGGCTTCCTGACCCACTTGGTGACAATTGATACCTATTAATTCGAATTACCCCCAATGAGTTAATATAGATAAAAATTAATACAATATCACACTAAAATATAAATAACTTAAACCTAATACAGGGATTGAACCCTAAACTTTTCATATTAAAAGGTAGGACGCTACCAATAATGCCACAAGAAGGTCCACGTCAGAACCTTAGTGCTAAATTCATTCAGGATTTACCTGGCGAGACATCAGTCTTATATCAGAGAGTTTTCCCTGACTTCCTGACCCACCTGGTGAAACAATTGATAACTTTTAATTAGAATTACCCCTAATGAGTCGATATAGATGAAAATTAATACAATTTTCGCGCTAAAAATAAAATAACTTCTACCTCATACTGGCATTGAACCCCAGACTTTACAGATAAAAAGAAAGGTTACTACCATTAAGGGCACCAGGTCTAAAAAAAAGTCAGACCCTAAGTGCTAAATGCATTCAGGATTTACCTGAAGAGTCATCAGTCTCATACCAGCGAGATTTCCTTGACTTCCTGACCCACCTAGCGACAAAATTAAGAGCTTTTAATCCGAATTACTGTACCCCTAATGAGTCAATATGGATAAAAACTAACGCAATATCGTGTAAGAAAAAAAAAATATACTCTACTTCATATTAGGATTAAACCCTACACTTTTCATATGAAAGGAAACGTTGCTACCAATCAAGCCACAAGAGTATCTGAAAAAAAGACAGACCCTAAAATGCTAAATGCATTCAGGATTTACCTGATGAGACGTCAGTCTCATACCAACGAATTTTCCCTGACTTACTAAGCTACATAGTGACAAAATTGATACCTTTTAGTTCGAATTACCCCTAATGAGTCAATATAGAATTAAATTAAAACATCTTACTGGAATAAAAATGTCTTTTACCCTATTTTGGGATTAAACCCTGGACTTTTCAAAAGAAGGCAAGGTCATTACAAATTTTGCCACTAGAAGGTCAAACAAAATTCAGAACCTAAGTGCTAAATGCTTTCAGGATATACCTGGCGAGACATCAGTCTCATACCAGCGAGTTTTCCCACACTTCCTCACCCAACTAACAACAAAATTCACAGCTTTTAATTCGAATTACCCGTTACGAGTTAAAATGGCTGAAAATTAATACAATATTGCACTAAAATAAAAATAACTTGCGCCTTAGACTGGGATTGAACGCTAGACTTTCCAAATAAAAGGAGAGGTCGCTACCCCTTATGCCACTAGAAGGTCTAATTCAGAACCTGAGGGCTAAATGCATTCAGGATTTACCTGAAGAAACATCAGTCTCATACCAGCGAGTTTTCCCTGACTTCCTGACCCATCCGGTGACACAATTGAAAGCTTTTAATTCGAATCACACCTGTGTCAATGGATGAAAATTAATAAAATATCGCCTTAAAATAAAAAAAGCTTCTACCTCACACTGGGATTGAATACTAGACTTTTCATATCAAAAGGCAAGGTCGCTACCAATCATGACACAAGAAGGTTCAAGTCTGAACCCAAGTGCTACATTCATTCAGGTTACCTGGCGAGACATTGGTCTCACACCAGCAAGTTTCCACAGACTTCCTGACTCACCTGGTGAAACAATTGATAGGTTTTGATTCAAATTACCCCGAGTCAATATATAACAAAATTAATACAAAATTGCGCTAAAATCAAATTAACTTCTACCTCATACTGGGATTGAACCCTAAATCAGGACAAGAGCTAAATGCTTTCAAGATTTACCTGCTGACAGTCTAATACCAGCAAGTTTTCTCTCACTTCCGGACCCATATGGTGACAAAATTGATAGCTTTTAATTCGAATTACCCCTAATAAGTCAATATAGATGAAAATTAATACAAAATCACGCTAAAATCAAAATAACTTCTACCTCATACTGGGATTGAACCCTAGACTTTTCATATTAAAAGCAAGGTCGCTACCAATCATACCACTAGACAGACTAAGTCAGAACCTCAGTGCTAAATGCATTCAGGATTTACCTAGTGAGACATCAGTCTCATACCAGCAAGTTTTCCCTCACCCACCTGGTGACACAATTGATAACTTTGAATTCGAATTACCCCTAATGAGTTAATATAAATAAAAATTAATAAAATGTCGCGGTAAAATAAAAATAACTTATACCCCATACTGGGACTGAACGCTAGACACTTCCTATGAAAGGCAATATCGTTACCAATCATGCCACTAGAAGGAGTAAGAAAGTGCTAAATGCATTCAAGATTCACCTGGGGAGACATCAGTCTCATACCAACGAGTTTTCCCCGACTTCCTAACCCACCTGGTGACACAATTGATAGCTTTCAATTGGAATTACACCTAATGAGTCAATATAGATGAAAATCAATACAAAACCGTGCTAAAGTCAAAGTAACTTTTACCTCATACTGGGATTCAACCCAGTACTTTTCATATTCAATGCAAGGTCGCTACCAATCATGCCACTAGAAGGTCCAAGTCAACACCTAAGTGCTAAATGCATTGAGGATTTACCTGGCGACACGACAGTCTGATAACAGGGAGTTTTCCCCATACTTCATCACCCACCTAGTAACACAATTGATAACTTTTAATTCGAATTACCCCAAATGAGTAAATAAAAATGAAAATTTATGCAATATCACGCTAAAATCAAAATAACTTGCACCTCAGACTGGGATTGAACCTTTGACTTTTCATATGAAAGTCAAGGTCACTACCAATCATGACACTAAAAGTATTCAGGATTTACCTGGTGAGACATCAGTCTCATACCAAAGAGTTTTCTATGAAATCGTGACCCACCTAACAACAATTGATAGCTTTCAGTTCGAATTACCACTAATGATTCAATATGGATGGAAATCATTGCAATATCATGCTAGAATAGAAATAAATTCTACTTTATACTGGGATTGAACCATAGACTTTTCATATGAAAGGAAACTATGATACCAATCCAGCCACTATAATATCTGAAAAAAGTCAGAAAATAAGAGCTAAATGCATTCAGGATTTACCTGGCGAGACATCAGTCTCATACCAAGGAGGTTCCCAACTTCTAAACCCATTTGGTGACATATTGATAGCTTTTAATTCGAATTATCCCCAAGAAGTCAATATGGATGAAAAATAAAACAAAACCGTGCGTGAATAGAAATAAAATCTACCTCATACTTGGATTGAGCCCTAGACTTTTTATATGAAAGGCAAGGCCACTACCAATCATGCCACTATAGGGTCTAAAAAAAATAGTCAGAACCTAGGTTCTAAAAGCATTCAGGATTCACCTGGGGGAGACATCAGTCTCATACCAGCGAGATTACCCCGACTTCCTGACCCACCTGGTAACAATTAAGAGCTTTTAATTCAAATTACCACTAATGTTTCAATATGGATGAAAATTAATACAATATCGTACTTCTTTATACTGGGATTGACCCATAGACTTTTCATATGAAAGGAAACTTTGCTACCAATTTTGCCACTAGAAGGCCTACGTCAGAACTCAAGTGCTAAATGCATTCAGGATTTACCTGGTGAGATATCAGTCTCATACCAACGAGTTTTCCCTAACTTCCTGACCCACCTGGTGACAATTGATAGCTTTTAATTTGAATTACCAGAGTTGATATAGATGAAAAATAATAAATCGCGCTAAAATAAAAACTTCTACCTAATACTGGGATTGAACCCTAGACTTTCCATATGAAAGAAAATGTCGCTACCAATCATGCTACTAAAAGGACTAGTCAGTATTTCAAGTGCTAAATGCATTCAGGATTTACCTGGTCAGACATCAGTCTCATACCAACGAGTTTTCTCCGACTTCCTGACCCACCAGGTGACAATTGATAGCTTTTAACTCGAATCACACCTAATGAGTCAATATAGTTGAAAATTGATAAAATGTCGCGCTGAAATATAAATAACTTCCACTCCATAAAGGGATTGAACCCTAGACTTTTCATATTAAAAGCTAGGTTGCAAACAATCATGCCACTAGAAGGTCCAAGTCAGAACCAAAGTGCTAAATTCATTACGAATATACCTGGAGACACATCAGTCTCAAACCAGAGAGTTTTCCCGGACTTCCTGACCCACCAGCAGAAACAATTGATAGCTTTTAATTTGAATTACCACTAAAGAGTCAATATATATGAAAGTTAATACAAAATCACGCTAAAATAGAAATAACTTCTACCTCATACTGGAATTGAACCTTAGACATATCATATTAAAACCAAAGTCGCTCCCAATCATGCAACTAGAAAGTCTAAATCAAAACCCAAGTGCTAAATACAATCAAAATTTACCTGGCGAGACATCAGTCTCATACCAGCAAGTTTTCCCCGACTTCTTGACCCACCTGGTGACACAATTAATAGCTTTTAATTCGAATTACCCCTAATGAGTCAATATGAATGAAAATTAATTCAATATCGCGGTAAAATAAAAATAACTAATCTCATACTGGCATTGAACCCTAGACTTTACATATGAAAAGCAAGGTCAATACCATTCAGGGCACTAGAACCAAAAAAAGTCAGCACCTAAGTGCTAAATATATTCAGGATTTATCTGGCGGGACATCAGTCTCATACCAGCGAGTTTTCCCTGACTTTCTGACCCACCTAGCGACACAATTAAGAGATTTTAATTTGAATTACCCCTAATGAGTCAATATGGATAAAAACTAACGCAATATCGTGTTAGAAGGAAAATAAATTCTACTTCGTATTGGGATTAAACCCTAGAGTTTTCATATGAAAGGATTTACCTGGAGAGACATCAGTCTTATACTAGTAAGTTTTCCCTGACTTCCTGACCCACCTGGTGACAATTCATAGCTTTTAATTCAAATTATCTCTGATGA
The DNA here is from genome assembly GCF_036898095.1 of Palaemon carinicauda. Lineage (NCBI taxonomy): Eukaryota > Metazoa > Arthropoda > Malacostraca > Decapoda > Palaemonidae > Palaemon > Palaemon carinicauda. The sequence continues at coordinate 143,411,504 of NC_090731.1, forward strand.
GTCAATATAGATGAAAATTAATACAATGTCGCGCTAAAATATAAATAACTTCCACCTCATACAGGGATTGAACACTAAACTTCGTATGAAAGGGAAAGTCGCTACGAATCATGCCACAAGAATGTCCAAGTCAAAACCTAAGTGGTAATTTCATTGAGGTTTCACTAGGCAAGACATCTGTCTCATACCAGCAAGTTTCCCCTGACTTTCTGACACACCTGGTGAAACAATTGATAGCTTTCAATTTGAATTACCCCTAATGAGTCAATATACATGAAAATTAAAATGTCGCACTAAAATATAAATAACTTCTACCTCATACTGGGATTGAACCCTAGACATTTCATATTAAAAGCAAGGTCGCTACCAATCATGCCACTAGAAAGTCTAAATCAGAACTCAAGTGCTAAATACATTCAGGATTTACATGGTGAGACATCAGTCTCATACCAGCGAGTTTTCCCCGACTTCCTGACCACCCCTAGCGACACAATTAAGAGCTTTTAATTCGAATTACCCCTAATGAGTCAATATAGTGGGAAAATGAACACAAAATCGCACTAAAATCAAAATAACTTCTACCTCATACTGGGATTGATCCCTAGACTTCTCGTATGAAAGGAAAGGTCGCTACCAATCATGCCACTAGGAGGTCTGAGTCAGAATCTAAGTGCTAAATGCATTCAGGATTTATCTGATGACACATCAGTCTCATATCAACGAGTTTTCCCTGACTTCTTAACCCAATTGGTGACACAATTGATAGCTTTTAATTTGAATTATCCCCAAGATGTCGATATGAATGAAAATTGAAACAAAACCATGCTTGAATAAAAATAAATTTCACCTCATACTGGGATTGAACCCTAGACTTTATATATGAAAGGCAAGGCCACTACCAATCATGCCACTAAATGCATTCAGGATTCACCTAGTGAGACATCAGTCTCATACCAGCGAGTTTTCCCCGACTTCCCGACAGACCTGATGACACAATTGATAGCTTTTGATTCGAATCACCACAGAGTCAATGAATGAAAATTAATACAATATCGACGTAAAATAAACTTCTACCTCACACAGGGATTGAACACTAGTTTTCATATGAAAGGAAAGGTCACTAACAATCATGCCACTATAATCTCTAAATCAGAACCCAAGTGTTAAATGCAGTCAGGATTTACCCGGCGAGACATCAGTCTCATACCAGCGAGTTTTCCCTGACTTCTTGACCCACCTGGTGACAAAATTTATAGCTTTTAACTCGAATTACCCCTAATGAGTCAATATAGATGAAAATCATTACAATATCGCGCTAAACCACAAATAACTAATATCTCATACTGGAATTGAACCCTCGACATATATTAAAACCAAGGTCGCTACCAATAATGCCACTAGAAAGTCTAAATCAAGACCTAAGTGCTAAAAGCATTCAGGATTTACCAGGCGAGACATGAGTCTCATGCCAGCGAATTTTCCCTGCCTTCCAGACCCACCTTACGACACAATTAAGAGCTTTTAATTCGAATTACACCTAATGAGTCAATATGGATAAAAACTACCGCAATATTGTGTTAGAAGAGAAATAAAACCTACTTCATATTGGGATTAAACCCTACACTTTTCATATGAAAAGAAATGTTCATACCAATCAAGCCAGAGTATCTGAAAAAAAGTCAGAACCTAAGCATTAAATGCATTCAGGATTTACCTGGCGAGACATCAGTCTCATACCAACGAGTTTTACCCGACTTCTTAACCCAATTGGTGACATATTGATAGCTTTTAATTTGAAGTATCCCCAAGAAGTCAATATGGATGAAAAATAAAACAAAACCGTGCTTGAATAGAAATAAATTCTACCTCATACTGGGATTGAACCCTAGACTTTATATATGAAAGGCAAGGCCATTACCAATCATGCCACTATAGGGTCTAAAAAAGTCAGAAACTAAGTTCTAAATACATTCAGGATTTACCTAGCGAGACATCAGTCTCATACCAGAGATTTTCCCCGACTTACTAACCCATATATTGACACAATTGATAGCTCTTAGTTCGAATTACCCCGAATGAGTCAATATGGAAGAAAATTAACACAATCTTACTAGAATGGAAATAACTTTTACCCTATTATAGGATTAAACCCTAGACTTTTCATAAGAAGGCAAGGTCGCTACAAATCATGCCACTAGAAGGTCCAGAAAAAATTCAGAACCTAAGTACTAAATGCATTCAGGAAATACCTGGCGACACATCAGTCTCATACTAGCGATTTTCCCATACTTCCTCACCCACTTAGAAACATAATTGATAGCTTTCAATTCAAATTACCCCTTATGAGTCAATATAGATGAAAATTAATACAAAATTGTGTTATATTGAAAACAACTTCTACCTCATACTGGGATTGAACCCTAGTCTTTTCATATGAAAGGAAATATCGCTACCAATCATGCCACTAGAAAGTCTAAATCAGAACCCAAGTGTTAAATGCAGTCAGGATTTACCCGGCGAAACATCAGTCTCATACCAGTGTTTTCCCAGACTTCTGACGCCCCCCCCCCCCTTGACACAATTGATAGCTCTTAATTCGAATTACCCCTAATGAGTCAATATAGATGAAAATCAATACAATGACGCGCTAAAATATAAATAACTTCTACCTCATATGAACACTAGACTTTGTATGAAAGGGAAAGTCTCTACCAATCATGCCACAAGAAGGTCCAAGTCAGAACCTAAGTGCTAATTTCATTCAGGATTTACCTGGCGAGACATCGGTCTCATACCAGCGAGTTTCCCCAGACTTCCTGACCCACCTGGTGAAACAATTTATAGCTTTTAATTTGAATTACCCCCAATGAGTCAATATATATGAAAATTAATACAAAATAGCGCTAAAATCAAAATAACTTCTACCTCACACTGGGATTGAACCCTAGACATTTCATATTAAAAGTAAGGTCACTACCCATTATGCCACTAGAAAGCCTAAGTAGGAACCCAAGTGCTGATTGCATTCAGGATCTACCTGGTGAGACATCAGTTCATACTAGCGAGGTTTCCCCGACTTCTTAACCCAATTGGGAACATATTGATAGCTTTTAATTCGAATTATCCCCAAGATGTCGATATGGATGAAAATTAAAACAAAACCGTGCTTCAACAGAAATAAATTCTACCTCATACTGGGAATGAACCCTAGACTTTTTATAAAAAAAAGTCAAAACCTAAGTTCTAAAAGCATTCAGGATTTACCTAGCGAGACATCAGTCTCATACCAGCGAGTTTTCCCTGACTCACTAATCCAGTGACAATCTGATAGCTTGTAGTTCGAATTAACCCTAATGAGTCAATATGGAAGAAAATTAACACATTATCTTACTAGAATGAAAATAATTTTCACCCTATTTTGGGATTAAACCCTAGACTTTTCATAAGAAGGCAAGGTCACTACAAATCATGCCACTTAGAACCTAAGTACTAAATGCTTTAAGGAAATACCTGACAAGACATGTCTCATACCAGCGAGTTTCCCCGACTTCCTGACACCCACCCCACCCCCCGCGACACAATTAAGAGCTTTTAATTCGAATTACCCCTAATGAGTCCATATAGATGAAAATTAATACAATATCATGCTCAAATAAAAATAACTTCTACTTCATACTGATATTGAACCCCAGACTTTACATATGAAAGGCAAGGTCGCTACCAATCATGCCAGTAGAAGGTCTAAGTCAGAACCCAAGTGCTAAATGCATTCATGATTTACCTGGTGAGACATCCGTCTCATACCAGCGAGTTTTACCCGACTTCCTGACCCACCTGGTGACACAATTGATAACTTTTAATTCGAATTACCCCTAATGAGTCAATATAGATGAAAATTAATACAATATCATGCTCAGATAAAAATAACTTCTACCTCATACTGGCATTAAGAGAGTCACAACCTAAGTTCTAAATGCATACAGGATTTACCTGGCGACACATCATTCTCATACCAATGAGTTTTTCCTCACTTCTTTACCCAATTGGGTTATCCGGAAGTAGTCAATATGGATGAAAATCAAAACAAAACCCTGCTAGAATAGAAATAAATTCTACCTCATACTGGGACTCAACCCCATAGTCTTTCCATATGAAACATGGCAGCTACCAAGAATGCCACTAGAAGGTCTAAAAAAAGTCAGAAACCAAGTGCTAAATGCATTCAGAATTTACCTGGTGAGACATTAATCTCATACCAGCGAGTTTTCGCCGACTTCCTGACCCACCTGGTGACAAAATTGATAACTTTTGATTCGAATTACCCCTAATGAGTATTTAGATGAAAATTAATACAATATCGCGCTAAAGTAAAATTAACTTCTACCTCACACTGGGATTGAACCCTAGACTTTTCATATGAAAGGCAATGTCGTTACCAAACATGCCACTTGAAGGTCTAAATCAGAAACTTGGTGCTAAATGCATTCAGGAAATACCGGGCGAGACGTCAGTCTCATAGTCTCATAACAGCGAGTTTTCCCTGACTTCCTGACCCACCTAAGAAAAAAATTGATAGGTTCCAATTCGAATTACCCCTAAAGAGTCAATATGGATGAAAATTAAAAGGTCAGAACCTTAGTGATAAATGAATTCAGGAAATAAATGGCGAGACATCAGTCTCATACCACCGAGTTTTCCCATACTTCCCCACGTACCTAGTACCACAATTGATAGCTTTTAATTCGTTTACCCCAAATGAATAAATATAGAAGAAAATTTATACAATATCACGCTAAAATAAAAATAACTTGCGCCTCAGACTGGGATTGAACCCTAAACTTTTCATATGAAAGTCAAGGTCGCTACCAATCAAGCCACTAAAAGACCTAAGTCAGAACCTAAGTGCTAAATGCATTCAAGATTTTACCTGGTGAGACGTCAGTTTCATACCAAAGAGTTTTCTATGAAATCCTGACCCACCTGACGACACAACTGATAGCTTTCAATTTGAATTATCACTAATGAGTCAATATGGATGAAAATTATCGCAATATAGCGCTAAATTAGAAATAAGTTCTATCTCATACTGGGATTGAACCCCAGACTTTACATATGAAAGGCTAGGTCACTACCAATTATGCCACTAGACTGTCTAAAAGGAGTCGAAACCTAAGTGCTAAATGCATTCAGGATTTACCTAGTGAGACATCAGTCTCATACCAGGGTATTTTTCCTGACTTCCTAAACCACCTGGTGACACAATTGATAGCTTTCAATTCGAACTACCCTTTATGAGTCAATATGGGTGAAAATAAACACAATTTGTTCTAGCATAGAAATAAATTCAGCCTCATACTGGGATTGAACCCTAGAATTTTCATATGAAAGGCAAGGTCGCTAGAAATCATGCCCCTATTCCAAGGAAAAAAAAAAAAGGCGAAGTTCTTTGCGTGATTTGAAAGCACTCCTGAAAATCTGGTAGGTGCGAGTGACGTTTCAATGCTGCTTTAAAATGTTGTAATAAGGTGTGGAAAGATCTTCCTAATTGGGTAGTTGAATCAGTAGAACTTCAAAAGTTCAAAGATGGAGCAAATGTTTTCATGTTGACCAGGCTGATACGAATCTTTTTACAGTTTATATATGACATATCTGTTTTTGACATTGTTAATAGTTTATATAGGACATATCTGTTTTGACGTTGTTACTGTTTTTCGAATGATTTATTGTTAATTTATTCTCATCATTTATTTATTTCCTTTCCTCACTGAGCTATTTTTCCCTATTGGAGTCCTTGGGCTTATAGCATCTTGCTTTTCAGACTAGGGTTGTAGCTTGGCTAGTAATAATAAAAATAATAATGAACTAAGGAACCCCGTAACGAGGCTATAATATTGACAATCAAAAGCCACAGTAGTGTTAAAATATATTATTGTACAATGGTAAAAAATATACAAGGAGAGACTTTCGGATACAGCTCCGTATCCTTCTTCAGTCCTACCGACGGTCAAACAATGTTGGGAGCGTTACAACAGTGAAAAAAAAAATTATAATAACTGGGTCAAGGCAGATGGATCTAAGTGGTGGTCAGGTAATCCCTGTTCGGATGTTTCTGTTGGCGAGACGGCTGGAGTGGCAAAGTGGTCGTTCAGGTGATTCCAGCAGAGCAGACACTCCATCGGTGCCATGACTTGAAGCTGTAGTAACCTCAGTCATCTGGGATAAAAGAGAGGTGACACTGACTGCAGAATGGTTAGTTTAAACGTCACAGCTTTATTCACCAATGTTCCTTTGGAATATGTTTTAGATAACCTTAGGGCAAAGATTTTAGAAGAACAGTTACACATCCCCATTCCATTAGAACCTTTTTTGGCATTAGTTAGATTGTGTGTATCTACTAATCATTTTTACTTTAACAATATTTGTTATAAGCAACTGTTTGGTGTGTCTATGGGCTCAAAATTATCGCCCATCTTGTCCAATCTGTGCATGGAGTTTGTGGAGAAGAGTATTTTAGAACATTGTGATCCACACATTAAGTCACTGGTCTGGGTCTGATTTGTTGATGATATTTTTATTCTTTTCAAAGGAGATGACGTACGGCTACAACTAGTTGACCGTGGTAATAGCATTGTACCCTCTATAAAATTCACTGTTGAACCAGAGGAAGATAGCATTGTACCCTCTATAAAATTCACTGTTGAACCGGAGGAAGATAAGCTTTCATTTTTTAATGTTTTGGTTATTAGAGATAACGTAAGTAACAGGTTTAATTTTTCAGTGTTTCGTAAAAGTACTAATGCTGAGGGGTACATTCATTTCTATTCCTTTCATTCGTTGAGGGTAAAAGCGAATATTATTGTCAACTTTTGTCTTCAGAGCCCTTCGTATTTGTGATATCGATCTTTTAGAACTTGAGCTTCAGCCTATCTTCAATGTTTTTAAGGGTCTGAAATATCCCACTCACATTATAGAAAGAGCTGTCTCTAAAGCAAAACGAATATATTACGGTATGAGTGCAGCAGGTAATCCTAATATGGTAAAAAATAAGAAGTATTTACCCATAGCTTACAATCCGAAACTGGAAAATACCTGCTATCTTGCAAATAGTAAGCAAAGAGAAATTCAAATTGCTTTCAATTTTAAAAATACTATCAGAAATCGGTTAGTGTGCAATAACAACAACAATGGTAATAGGAAAACACCCGGTGTGTATCAAATTCCCTGTGCCAATTGCCCTCAGAAATACTTTGGAGAAAGTGGGCGGGGTTTGGATGCAAGACTTTCTGAACATCGTAGGGTCTATGAATTCCATGCAATGAATATGCTCTTGTTTCACATTCATTCGTTCTAGGACACAACATCAATTGGAATGGTGCCTCTGTCATCTTTAAGAGTGGGGATGTTGGTGTTCGTAGCCTAGTGGAAGGAGCTGCTATTAGAAAGGGGCGTGCTTTTGAAGGGAACAAAACCTTCACTGATGAAGATAGTTTTACCAATTCTTTAATAATTGACCACGATTTTACGACTCGTATGTCTGGTGATTGTGAGACCCCTGATGTTGCTCCCACCTCTCTTTTATCCCAGATGACTGAGGTTACTACAGCTTCAAGTCATGGCACCGATGGAGTGTCTGCTCAGCTGGAATCACCTGAACGACCACTTCGCCGTTCCAGCCGTCTCGCCAACAGAAACAACCGAACAGGGATTACCTGACAACCACTTAAATCCATCCGCCTTGAACCAGTTTTTTTTTTTTTCACTGTTGTAACTCTCCCTCCATTGTTTGACCGTCAGTAGGACTGAAGAGGGATAGGGAGCAGTATCCGAAAGTCTCTCCTTGTATATTTTTTACCATTGTACAATAATATATTTTAACACTACTGTGGCTTTTGATTGTCAATAATAATAATAATAATAATAATAATAATAATAATAATAATCTGGCAACTCTCCTCTTCGCAGCACTCAACCCTTCAGTCACCCGCGTGTCGTCATAGTGAGCTGAATTGTTCGACTTGAGGTCCCTATCTTTCCCCCTTTTTTTCACGTGTATTGTTGTTTGTGTCATGCTGTTGGGGTTTGTAATGAGCTCCAGAACGCATGCAGGGCGTGAAGTAATACCCACAATAATAGATCTGTACAAGGCAGAGATTCCAGTGCGCCACATTTGTGAGCAAAATCAATTATTGGATCTATTGTTTTGAGGAGGGGGAGGAGGACACCATTCATGTGCCAAATTCCTGGTCTGGGAGGCCAAGGAAGATAAACCCTGCTACTTTAAGGCTTATAAATCAATATTTGAAGAAAGATCCTTCCCTTACAGCAAGAGAAATTAAGGATAAAAGCATTAGTGTGCTTGGTGATATCTCCCTTAGAACAATTTAGGAGAGGATCCATGACGACCTCTTGTTAAGGTCATATAACGCCAGAAAGAGGCCGCTGATAAACGTTAGGCAGAAGCAAAACGGGATCAATTTTCCTAAGAAGTATTTGGCATGGTACCTGGCTAAATGGCGTGAGGTACTCTGGACTGATGAAGCCACATCTACTGTGACAGGTAGTGGTGCCAAGCGGATTTACAGACCACCTGGTTCCGACCCACACCTGCCACATTACACCTCAAAAACAGTAAAGCACCCTTAAATGTTATGGGTTGGGGTTCCTTTGGTTATGGGAGAGTTGGTGAATTGGTTTTCTTACCCAAAAACCAATACATGAACCAGTACAATTAATTTGAACTGTTGTGTGATTATTTGGGCAACAGTTTTGAGAAAAGTGACAGTTTTTTTATGCAGGACGGTGCACCGTGTCACACAGTAAAAAGTGTCTTATAATGGTTGAGGGACTCTGAGGTTCCTTATTTTAATGTTTGGCCCAGCTTCTCTCCTGACCTAAACGGCATATAAAATCTCTGGTGTGTGGTTAAGAGGAAACTCCAGAAGAGGGATATCTAAACCCTCCCCAAGCTCAAGGCAACCATCCGTGAGGTTTGGAAAGGATTAGAACCCGAGACCCTCCAAAATCTGGTTGTTAGTGTTCCCAAGTGCTTGAAGGACATCATAAGTGCAAAGGAAATGCTACAAAGTACTAGTGAGGGGTTAAGTGCATATTCCCTTTTAAACGCTAATCACAGTTTTCTTTTTCAGGAAGTGGCTCTTTTAACTGTGTGTACTGTAGAAACTCTAAAAGGAGTCAGAACCTAAGTGCTATATGCATTCAGGATTCACCTGGCGAGAAATCCGTCTCATACCAGCAAGTTTTCCCTGACTTCCTGGACGCGCTGGTGGCACAATTAATAGCTTTTAATTCGAATTATACCTTATGAGTAAAGGTGGATGAATATCAACACAATATCATACTCAAATAAAAATAACTTCTACTTCGTACTGGGATTGTACACTAGATTTTCCATATGAAAGGCAAGATTGCTACCAATCATGCCACCAGAGGCTCTAAAAGAAGTCAGAACCTAAGTGTTAAATGCATTCAAGATTTACCTGGCGAGATATCAGCCTCATACCAGCAAGTTTTCAGACTTCCTGACCCACCTGGTGACAATTGATAGCCTTTAAGAATTACCTCTGATGAGTCAATATTGATGATAACTAACAGAATATCGTGCTAAAATATAAATAACTACTACCTCATACTGGTATTGATCACTAGTCTTTACATATGAAAGGCAAGGTCGCTACCAATCATGCCACTAAAAGGGCTAAAAAAATTCAGAACCTAGGCGCTAAATGCAATCAAGATTTACCTGGTGAGACATCAGTCTCATACCAGCAAGTTTTCCCTGATTTCTTGACCGACTTGGACACATAACTGATGGCTTTTAATTCAAATTACCTCTAATGAGTCAATATGGATGAAAATCAACACAATATTGTGCTAGAATAGAAATAACTTCTACCTCATACTGGGATTGTACACTAGATTTTCCCTATGAAAGGCAAGGTCGCTACAATTCATGCCACCAGAGGCTCTAAAATAAGTCAGAACCTAAGTGCTAAATGCATTCAGGATTTACCTGGTAAATCATCAGTCCCATACCAGCAAGTTTTCTCTCGACTTCCTGACCCACCTGGTGACACGATTAATAGGTTATTTGAATTAACCCTAATTTGTTAATATGGATGTAAATCAAGACAATATCGTACTCGCATAGAAATAACTTGTACTTCATACTAGGATTGAACCCTAGTCTACATATGAAAGGCAAGATTACTACCAATCACGCTACATGAGGCTCTAAAAGCAGTCCAAATCTAACTACTAACTACTTTGGAAGATTCCCTTGGTAACAGTCACTTTCCAACCGACCCGGTAACATAATTGTTAGCTTTTAATTCAAATTTTCACAAGAGTCAATATGGATGAAAATCACCACAATATTGTGCACAATTAGAAATAAATTTTTACCTCAGACTGGGATGAAAATCATGAAACCCTAGTCCTTTCATATGAAAGGCAAGGTCGCTACCAATCATCCTAACAGAGGCTTTAAAGTAAGAGTCGGATCCTAAGTGCTAACTGCATTCAGCATTTACCTGGCGAGACATCATTCTCATACCAGCGAGATTTACCTTACTTCTTGACCCACAGCGTGACAAAGCTGATAACTTTTTATTAGAATTACCCCTAATGAGTCAATAATATAGATGAAAATTTACACAATATCATGCTAGAATAGAAATAACTTCTAACTCCTACTGGGTTTGAACCCTATGCTTTTCATGTGAAAGCAGGGCTCTCAGTTTTAGAGAAATTTCTCTAGATTGAGAAATCTGGGTCCATTTGAAGAAATTTTTAGAGATGAGCAAATTTCAGAGAAAAATTAGAGAAATCTGATGACAATCCCCTAATATCTTTGAAGATTTTTCATTGAATTTAGAGAAAATTTAGAAGAAATAGTAAAAATAATTAAAAAAATAAAAATAAATGGATAAAAAGTTCAAAATCAGTCATAAAGCGAACCTGTCCAAATTCCAATGCAAGTTGAGTTTCTCTCACTAAGTCTATGGTTCCTCTCCAACCCACCCACCCATCCCCTCCTGTCCGCGGCCCGCCAAACAGTCACCACTAGCCACCCCGCCAGGCAAGGCGTCAACTCGACGATGACCAACGGTCACTGTTTAACTGTTATAGTGCCAGAGCTCTCTGTGTCAGTGTGTGTGAAAGAACACAAATTTTAAAGAATTTCAGCTTCTGTGAGTTGTGACTTGCTTTTGGCCTTTTGCATGAATTGCTGACTTATATTCTTGTGATTTCCATTCGTTCCCATCACTGTAGTCTTTGGTGTAACTGTCATTATTTTACCAAAGGGAATGTTGGAAATATGTGTATATATATATATATATATATATATATATATATATATATATATATATATATATATATATATATTATATATATATATATATTGTCATGATAGGGATCAAAACATGTGTAGGCCTAAGTCTAAATGAATATGCCTGTGGTTATTGGTTCCTACTTTGTAGACTAACTAGAAATATTTGTAAGTAAATTAAATTGTACAGACTAGGGTCCTGCAAAAATTCACCATTCAAGGGAGCCACAAGCATAATATGAAATTAGAAATAGAGAATCGATTTCTTACCTGAAAGCATTTGCTACAACAGCAAGCTACAGGAATCGTAAATTTTATTTTCCTTTTCTGTTTTCTCACAATTATTGCCGTATAAAGGTGAAAAGAATAGATGTATGCTTCTGGGCAGATGTGACACTTACATACCCTACAGTCACACACTCACACTCACACACTCTCTCACTCTCTCTCTCAGTTTAAGGCAGATATAGTTTCTATACAATAAACCTCTCAATATTCATTTAGGTCCAGATGAATTAAAAACTATTTTTGGACTTTTTTAAACTTTCAATATGTTAGATTATTCATTTAGAAAACACAAAATGCTTTTTTTACGCTAATATATGATGGTTGATGCTCTTGACAATTTCGCTAGTACAGCCACGTACGATGGCCCTAATGTTTCTAAGAAAAAGAAAAAAAAAGAAAAAGAAATAATGCAACGCTCAACGTGCAGAAATGGTGTCCCAATTCGCTGGTTGGTTGATAAAATCAGTAAGATCTACAGTCTCAAAGCACAGTCAGGGTCCTCACATGGGGGAGGGCAAAGGGGGTGGGGGCAAATGTCCTGGGGCAGCACTTATTTAGGGGCGGCAAAAACGGCCTGGACTTGCCACCCCACAAGATTGAAATAATAATTTTTAGCACGTAAAGGATAAAAGCTTTGAAATTTGTTACCGCAAATTATGATTTTTGCAATTAAGCCATTAAAACCATCAAATAATAAAATATTTCCATCTTTTTATTTTTGCAATAGAATTAATCATCCTGATAATGAAAATCATGCACTTAAAAATGTTTGCTTCTAAATATCTTCATTTTCTTTTACATTTCCTGCGCCCTAAAGAATTATTTGGCAAAAACGAAGTAGAAGTTGATGCAGTGTGCCAAGGCATGGAGCAAAATTTGACGAAAACCTGAAAGCATCAGAACTATGCCAAGAGATACAAGATTTAAAGTTATTCATAAGGAACAGAAACATAGAATCAGCCTTAAGTTTTATTATGGAATATGGTGAAGGATTCGCTAATCTTCAAGTGGCACTTAGGTTATTATTGACTGTAGGGGTATTATCAGTTGCTTCATGTGAAAGACCCTTCAGCAAATTGAAGCTCATTAAGACATACCTGAGAAATACTATGGGACAGGAGAGACTTTCAAATTTGGCACTCCTCAGCATTGAGTCGGAAACACTGATGGCAATGAATTTGGGAAATGTAATTCATGAATTTATCATAAGCTCAGCAAGAAAATTAATTTGCTAAATGTTAAAAAACTGTAGCCTAACCTGGTGTGTGTATAACATGTATATAAATAAATATATATATATATATATATATATATATATATATATATATATATATATATATACACACACACACACACATATATATACACATAGATATAGATATACATAGATATAGATATAGATTATATATATATATATATATATACATACATACATATATATACTGTAAATATAAATATATACAGTATATATATATTATATATATAGATATATATATATATAATATAGATATAGATATATATATATAATATAGATATAGATATATATATATATATATATATATATATATATATAT